>NW_026067923.1:9759037-9809251 GCF_014885135.2 Alexandromys fortis
GGGAGGCGGGGAGGAGGCGGAAATCTTTTTTTTTCAATAAAAAAATTATTAAAAAAAAGAATAGATCTTTCTATTTCTAAATATGTTTTTATTTAACATATAATATATGTGTCTATATATATTTCATATAACTTGAGCACTACTGTTATCATTTTCTACTTTATTGATTTGTATGGAATTCTAACATATATGTGTAATCCCAAAAGGAGAAAGGAATAATAATGAGAAATATTAAGGAATTAGCATGAATTGCTTACACCATACCAACACTACTGAAAAGTGATCTATCTGTGTTGGTGTGCTACTGTCAGACAAAATAAAGCTTTATTACAAAAACTTTTCCTAAAGACAAAGAGGCAAAATGTGCTTCTCCAAAGGGTCGATCCACCATGACAACAATCAACATGACTAGGTAGTTTTTATATGCCTATCCTTGCAGTCTCCAAACACAGGAACCAAAACTTCCACAGTTGAACAACCTAGCATTAAAATAAGATCTGGAAAATATAGTATCCCTATCTATAAAAATATTGAGAATCCTAGCGCGAAATAGTGAGAAAAGGACTGAGTTTAACACCACAGACTAAGTAGACCAGCAGACATACACAGACAACTGCACTTCACACCAGCAAAATGACCACCATCCTCTATAATGGAGAAAACATTCTGTAGCAGAAAGCATGTTTAACATAGCTGAGTAAATATCAACATATGTGAAAGAATTGGATCCATACAACATTTTCTCTTTGCAGGAGAATCCATCTATGTTTCTCTGAGGGTCCTCCTTGCTTCCTGGCTTCTCTGGGTCCGTGGACTGTAGGCTGGCTAGTTATCCTTAGCTTTATATCTAATATCCACTTATGAGTGGATACATACCGTGTTTGTCTTTCTGGGTCTGGGTTACCTCACTCAGGATGGTTTTGTCGACTTCCATCCATTTACCTGCAAATTTCAACATGTCACTGTTTTTGACCACTGAGTAGTACTCCAATGTGAAAATGTACCACATTTTCTTTACCCATTTTCCAATTGAGGGGCATCTAGGTTGTTTTCAGGTTCTGGCTATAAGGAATAATGTTACTGTGAACATAGTTGAGCAAATGCCCATGTGAAAAGAGTGTGCATCCTTTGGTTATGTGCCCAAGTGTGGTATTGCTGGGTCTTGAGGGCTCCCCTATTTCCTGAGAAACTGCCATAGACAAGATCTCCTGAATAAGTTGGGAGTGGGGAGGGGGAATGGAACTGGGGAGAGGAGGGGGAGAACATGAGGGATTGAGAAGGTCAAATTAGGGGAAGGACAGAGAGGTAGGGCAAGGAAAGAGATTTCTTGACAGAGGAAATCATTATGGGGTTACCGAGAAACCTGACACTGGGGACTTTCCCAAGAATTCACAAGGAAGACCCCAGCTAAGAGTCTAAGCAATAGCGGAGAGGGTGCCGAACTGGCCTTCTCCTGTAAGCAGATTGATGGCTACTTTAATTGTCATCATAGAACCTTCATCCAGTAACCGATGGAAGATGCAGAGATCCACAGCTAAGCACTAGGCCAAGCTCCTTTAGTCCAGTCATAGAAAGGGGGGAGCAATATTATGAGCGAAGGGGTCAAGACTACGATGGGGATACTCACAGAGACATCTGTCCTGAGCTAGTGGAGATCACTGTCTTTGGACTGACAGCTGGGGAACCTGCATAGGACCACACTAGGCCTTATGAATGTGGGTGACAGTTGTGTGTCCTGGGTAGTTTGTGGGGCCACTGGCCATGGAAGCAGTATGTATCCCTAGAGTGTGAACTGGTTTTTTGAGCCCATTCCCTATGGAGGAAGAACTTGTTCAGCCTCGATAAAGGGAGGAGGGGCTTGGTCCTGCCTCAAATGAAGTGACAAACTTTGTTGACTCCCCATGAGAGACCTTACCCTCCCTGAACAATGGATCAGGAGTGGGGTTGGATGGGGGGGAAGGAACTGGGATTGGTATATGAAATAAAAAGATTATTAAAAGAAAAAGAAATCTTACAAGATATGTTCTCTGACCATGATAGAGCAACAGGAAATCAAAGGCAAAACTGACACATGGCATGAAAGAAAACATAAATACAACCAGAAGACTTCCAAAAGAACTCCAAGAGAAAGTGAAGAATAGAATATGCGGAAAAAACATATTATAACCCCTGTGGGTATAGCAAGAGCAGGGTTCAGATGGGAATCCATAGCTATATGCTCACATTCGAAGAGGAACTTTAAATGTTTATGTTAACTTTGTCCCCTAAATAATAAGAATGCCATGTAGACAAGGAAGAGCAAATTAAACTATATCTAGAAGAAGGTGGAAGAAATAATTATTAGGACTGAGAAAGATGAAACAGAAGACTGAAAATTATAAAGATAAAAGAGTTAAAAGTTACCTCATCATGATTCAAAAATTAAAAAAAAAAATCTCTAGCAAGAGTTGAAGAAAGAAGTGAAGACTCAGATTATTAAAATCAGAAATCTAAGTGACACGTTAGTATTGACCCTAAAGAAGCAAATTGGATAATCTAAGATTAAAAAGATAAAAATCCTAGGAACTCATAAAAACACCAAAACTCATTGAGAATACATTTTAGGTCTGAGGCATAAAGATGACATAGTTATAAAAAACAAAGAAAAACCTTCTCAAGGATTGGTCCAAAACAATCAGTTCAAGATAAGATCTTATTACAAACATCAAGTTTTCTTATTGTTCCAGAAAATGGAAAAAGGATGATTACTTTCTTCCCCTTAAGACCAGCTTTGCCCTCAACAAAGACAAAGACACAGCTATACAAAATACTGTTGATGAAAATCTATGCAGAAATCCTGAGTAGCCGGGTACTAAGCCAAATACCATAGCATATTGGACAAATTACATACCAAGAGAATTCAAGGATGGCCTAACATGTGTAAGCAATCACAATAATATAACATACTGATAGAATATAGAGAAATAATCACACAGTTGTCTCGAAAGTGACAGAATTTTGAATACATTCTTAGGATTTTAAATATTTGACAAACTGGGTCTAAAGAAAGTATCCTTAACCTGATAAAAGGCTAATAGGGAAATCTCACAGTAAATGACTACAGTGTATAACATGAAGCTGAAAGTTTTTCTTCTAGACAATAACAGGGCAAGGGTTCCTGGGCAGTTTTTGCTGCTTCTAGACAAGTTTGCATGGGAATTTTCAGCTATAGAAATTAAGTTATTAAAGAGAAATGGAAAAGGATCCAAACTGGAAAAAAAGAAGTAAAACCTCACAGTCTATTTAAAAAGTCATAAGAATCCACACATAAGCAAAAGGGTAACATGAATAAATGCTTCCAGCAAAGTTTAAAGAAATAAAATGAACACCAAAAATGTCAATTCTGTCTCTAAGTACTAGCAATAATAATCAGAAGGGAAAATAAAGACAGTTCCATGAGAGATAGCCTCTGGGAAAATAAAATATTGAGTGCTAAATTTAGCATTTATTCTAAAATGAACAATAACAAAACATAATAAAAATAATCAAAGAGAATCTAAAGAACTGAAGTAGTGTTACCTGTTGATAACTTAGAAACTTTCTGCTTTTAATCAGTACTCCCCCAAAGTAATCTATTACTTTAATGATGTGATCAAAATCCCATTTGCCTTATATAGAAAGGAAAACTGATTTTTAAAGGCTATTTAGAAATAGAAATACAGAGAACATCCAAAAACAATTCCAAAAAAGAATTAAAAAGATAGAAAAACACAACTCAAAGGTTCATGTGTCCTAATAAGTAAAACAACACAATACTCACAACCCCACAAATAAACAGTTTAATGAAATAGAATTGTGAAATCACCCTCATAGTTATGGTTACTTAGTGTTCAACAAAAGACTGAAATTATGCAATGAAGAAAGAATATTTTTAAAAAGTGATGCCAAGGCAAGTGAATATACACATGCGAAAGAATGAAATCGGGCTTCAATCCTACCTGACACTCGAGCATTGGTTGCACATAATAGACAACACTATAATTAGTAGAAGAGCAAGTTCTAATCAACAGAATTGGCAAGAGATTTTTAGATAGCATACTTAAAGTACAAGAAAAAAAATCAATAAATTGATTGTAAAAGTTAGAAGTTTGGTTCATTAGTGAACACTGTCAAGAAAGGAAAAAAACACGCAATATGGACGAAAATATTCACACATCATATATTTGATATGACTTGTGTCTAGATTATAAAAGAACTCATGCAACTCAAGCATAAAAGAAGTAATGAAACACCTAAAACTTGGCAAAAAGATCTCAACAATCATTTCTAGGAAGACACCCAAAAGGTTGAGAAGTCACTGAGAAGATGCTCAACGTCACTGGCTTTCAGAGAAATGCAAATGACAAGAATGAAGTAGCATTTCACATTTATTGAGTGGCTGCGTTTTTAAATAAAAACTACAAGCACCAATGAATATGGGAGAATTACAATGCTTATACATCATTGATAGTAACATAAATGGAATAATTTCTATAGAAATTGTAGGTATTCCTCAGAAGACTGTACACAGAACTATGGCATATTGTCTTACCATTCCATGACAATGTATTTACCAAGATATCAGGGAATGCTATTTCAGTAGAATGTGTGTGTGAATGATCACAGCAACACAACCCACAACAGTTAAAGGTAGAAACAGGCAGAATCCTCATGAGGGAAGGAATGGGTAGGCGAGTGTACTATGCCCGCAGAAGGGAATACTATCAGAATAAAAATGCACATTCTGAAATGTGGATGAGAACAAGATTTTGCTGAATGAAATAAACTCTCACAAAAGGTCACACTTGTAGGATTCCACTCATTTGAATCCAACAGATAAATTCAGAGACAGACAAGAGGTAGCCAGAATTGTGGGAGCCTGGAATGTCTAATGGCCAGTTAGTAGGTATGGTATTAACTTTGGGAGTGTTGAGAACACTTCAGTTAAAGAGATGATTCAGCATACCCACTCTGATTGTACGAAAATGCTGTTGAGTTGTATCTTCAAAACATTACACTTTCATTAAAATTTCACACCCTAGTAGTAGTCACTTATAGTCATGTGGTAGGAATAGCCATAGAAACCTGAACTTCTGGAAAGGATTTCCTTTTCCTTGAAGATAACCAAGGTAAGGATCAGCCATGCTTCATTTGGTTTTCCTGGGTGATGTTTAATGCTGGAGAAACTTCTAGTTTATTCTGTAACCTTGTAGAAGCTCACTCTAGCAATCTCTGTTGTGTTGTATTGTCCTCTTCGTGCATCCTTTCACCAGCATCAGACTATCTTGGTCATTACAATATTTTAAAATACTTATTTCAACTTCAAGAGTGGTTATTATTGGAGATTTAGATAGGAATTATGTTTAAATTCCAGTACAAATTAACATATTGATATTTTCCCAATATATATCATTGATAGGGAATATTTACCCAATTGATTTGATTTTTCTGTCAAAAATGTCTCATAATTGTCTCTATAAACAATATGCATTTTTATGCCTGAGAACATTGCTCCTGGCTATATGTAGTAGTTCCAGGATATATATTCTCTCTCTCTCTCTCTCTCTCTCTCTCTCTCTCTCTCTCTCTCTCTCTCTCTCTCCTCTCCTCTCCTCTCCTCTCCCTCTTTCCCTTTCTCTCTTATTCTCTTCTCTCCCTCTCTCCCTTTTTCTGGTACTGTGAATTAAACCCAGGGTCTTGTGTGCATGCCAAGCAAGAAACTCTATTAATGAGTTATATTTCCACCAGTGAATTGTGTTGTCTTGGTTCAGTAATTATGATATGAGATATTGTTATGGGATAATGTCTTATTTTGGTACTGATCTTCATCTCAAATTATAATTTGTCTTTTATGACTTTAGTCATAGAATTTCTTTATGTTTTTTATTTAAAACTTTTGTCCACATGCTTCTTTTGGTTTGTTTGCTTTTAATCTCTACCCCTTTTATCTAGCCTGGTAATATTGGCTTTTTACTTAGAATGCTAAGTTCACTTATTTAGTGTAATTTTTGACATTTGGACTGGAGCCCCATCTTGATATTTTGCTTTCTCTTTCTATAATCTATCCTTTGTTGTATTTATAGTATATGTATATAATATAAATAGATTTTATATTAATCTATTTATTGTACAAGGGTGCACATTCATGCTATAACATAAGTGTGGAGAACGGAGGACACCTTGCAAGACCTGGCTCTCCTTTTGTAATATGCAGGCTCTGGGGTTCAAACCCAGATTATCAGGTACTGATGGCAAGTACTCTTATCTTCTTATTCACTTCATTGGTCCCTTATTATTTACCTGTATTTGTTGATATTATCTTTTAATATAGCAAAAGTTGATAGTACTTTTCTGCACTAGTTTTTGGAAGATAAATAATTTTATTACTGATTCTGATAAATTTACTAATGTTTATTTATCTACTTTGTACTATTTTTCAGAGACCAAAATACACATCTTCAACAACTGCTTCAAAAATGTAGTCATTTTGGCAATGTGTTTCCAAATAGAACTTATATTTGTTATGATTTTGTTATCACATGCAGTATCTTGACATAATTCAGGGGAGACGGCTTGTTATTTCATTGTCGTTAAAGCTTCTTGTTAATGTTCTGCTGTGACTAGACAATGTAAGTACCAAATGAGAAGTTCACCATTCCTGCCACCAGCCATGCTGTCCCTAGGCAGTGTCTCGCTGAGAGCACAGGGCCTGCTGGCGTATGGCTTCAGGCATTGTCCCCTCAGAGATGAGTGATCCTCAAGTCTATAGTCTTAACTTTAGATAACATACAAGGAGACAGAGCTCATTCATGATGGAGAGGGAGGCCTGACACAATTCATTGTATGTCTCAAGTTTTTTTCCATCGTGATTTTCTGCTTTGTACTTCATGATTGGATAAGTGCCTGTCTCCGTGTTATTGGCCATATGGTTAAGCCATGCAAATATTAAATGTGTACATTAAGAATGGTTGTGATTTAAGTTATATATAAAACTATTAAAGTTGGACACTTTCATTAAAATTACAATCTGCTGGACATTGAAAGTTAGTATTGCATGCATTCTTCGCTACAGCTCTGTTCAGGCTTTCAGGGGTAGTCTTGTATAGGTGAAACACAGAGTTCATTTCAAGTCTCCTTTACAAGTTACTCACATTCCATTTCCAAAAAGCACACAGTGCTTTTCTAATCATTTAACTAAAAAAAAAAAAAAAAAAAACAATTTTTAACTTATTCCTTTCTCTTGTGATTAAAACCAAACACTCACACCTTGGTGAGTACAACAAACTAGTTTGTAAGAGCTACATTCAAGCTCACTTGTCTTCCAAGGTCAACTGGGGTTTGATACAAGCCTGAGGTGCTTAGCATGCTCCCATGCATGTTGTCAGGAGAGAGCATTGGGATAATCCAGTGGTGACCAAGGCAGTAGGTACTGAGGCATGTCTGAATGGTAGGTCAAGGAAGGACCATAGAAAGTGATCATGAGTAGCAAAGAGGAAGACCTAAGGGAAGTGAGATGGACAGTTGTTTTTAATTTGGGTTCACTATTCAAGAATGCAAATCCTTTTCCCTCCTGCTCTAAAGATTTGATTTCTTTCTTTCTTTCTTTCTTTCTTTCTTTCTTTCTTTCTTTCTTTCTTTCTTTCTTTTTTTTTTTTTTTTAAGGTTTGAGCAGATTCAAGGGAGGTTTATTGTGCAAAAGGCCAGAAGAGGTAAGAGATCTGTTCCATGCAGTTCCCGGTCTTCTAATAACAGAATATCAGAAAAGACCTCAGCCAGTTACCCATGTGAGAGGGTATACATGAATAAGCAGATCTGAGTGCATGAATTCAGTGTAGATGCCGGAATGAACATGGATTCATTGGGATTAACAAAGAGCCAAAAACGAGTGAAAAGTTTGAATTCCGTTGATAATTTTTCTTTACTCCTCAAACTACGAAGACTTGGAAATTTAGGAACATCTACGTAACAAACTTACATGATTTGGAGTCTGGTGATGGAGGAGAAATATTAGACACAGCAAGGTCGCTTTTTGATTTTTTAGGCTTCTTTGCATTCAACTGCCAAGGTTTATCATAGCTTCTAAAGTCCCTTCTTGTTCCTTTGGGTTCTGTTAAAACAAAATATAAACAAATTATAATAATAAGGATGAAAAACTCCTGGTCATGAAATGGAGCATCATATATATTCTACTGAGAGGAGCTAAGTTCAGTAAAACATTGGATTTTATGGTTTATTTTATACAACTGTCTAGACAGAATACTAGTGAAATAACTTAGTCATAATTTATTTTTTATCTATTTGATTGAGTAAATATGAGGGGCAGAAATTCATTCAATAGCATTGCAGACACAGGATTTAATTGACACTAGAAATTTCAGCACTAGTCATGGTTTGTCCTTTGAATTTTTTTTAAGAATCCCAGAGCTTCGAGATATATGACAAAAGAGCAAGGAAAACTATGCCTACACTATCTGCTCTCACACCTGAAACGAGATAAAACACTCCACATACAAGTCTGAATCACGAGTAAAACTAGCATTCCAGAAAGAATGAATGAAATATATTAAATGAAACAACAGAATATTTTAAGACACCAAGGAAATTTATAATCTTACAGCTATTAAATGTCAGAATCTGACTTTTTTGACTTCCCAATAGAAGTAAAATAACTCTATGAAACAAAACAATATCACATGGAAGAGTTGCTGAGCAAGTTATGATTAAAACACTATTGCACCTAGAATTTTATTTAAAGGTTGTTTTGTGTTGTGTTGTGTTTTCTGTACTGACAGAAAACTAAAATGCAATACTGCATTAAATTTGTATTCGGTGCTGGAAAAAGAACGCTGATGGCGTTGAAAATTGAATCAGAGACATAAAGAACACACTTCACTCAATAAAGATCCAGAGCAGAGAGGCCACAAAATGAGAAAAGCAATGTTAACTGAAAGGGAAGGGTAGGTGTCCCTTAGTGGAGACTCAGTTTGCACAAAATGACTTCTCTTAAGAGTTCCCAAAAACATCTCCACTACAGTTTTGAATATCAAAAGTGTGTGTGTGCATGCGATTATTGTACAAAAGGGAATGCTTTTCACTGGAAAAAATGAAACTAAAATAAGGTTTCTCCTCTACACTATTAAGCAACGAACAAGTGAGAACATGTTGTATCCTGAGTTCCTAGATTTATTGAAATGGAACAATGGGGCAACTTCAGATATTATGGAAAAGGATTTTGTCTCTGTCCGTGAGCTTTAAAGACGGTCTGTAACTGACTAGAAGATGCAGCAACTTAGCACAAAATCACAGCCATGGTTCAAGAGAGAATCACAGCCCACCAACTAAATAATCATCCAAGAACTGCTTGCTTCCTTCTCCTTCCCAATCCTCCCTCTGAAATATTTTCACTTCTCCTGTTTCACATAAGCAATCTCTGCTCCATTTTCAAATCCCCACTTCATATCTTAATGTATATACCATTTTCACATAAAAATGCTTCTTTGTAACTACCTGGAATAGAGGGTTTCACCCTCTTCACTACAACACAGGGGCTGTGAAGGCTCGAGATGCCTAGTTTCCAGATGCTTCTGCAATGGGAGACCTCCACAGAGGAGGTGAAGCACCCTTCTTCTTTGTGGGAAGCCCCTCTCATCTTCCTGTTTACCATGCCCTATTATTAGCCTCTACTTCGCCCATGGCAGTGTTCCAGACATGGCTACAGTCTGTCCTGTCCTTCTGACTACATGGGTGAAACACTGGTGACCTCTTAAACTTATGCAAGCCACAAGCTTCAGACTTTCTTGCTTCACTTCTTCAGAGCTTCACTTCTCTGATGCTTAGACACCCCAAACTAGGGCTCTGCACTGGGTCTACTCATTCTGTAGAGCAACTCCACCTTCGATGGCGTGGTATAAAACATCGCTGTTTCTCAACACAGCAAAAATCCTGTGTCTCTTCTTTTTACTATATCTATCTCTGACAGGTTTTTTGATCTCTGATTGTGGTTCTCTGAACAAGTCTTTTTTCCAAACTCAATAACACTTTTATACCAGGCTTTGTGCTTAGTCACCTGTACAGTTGACTCACCAATATCCCTAACTCTTGCATAATTTGTGTCCCACCTTCTATTCTGGCTATAGTAGCATAACCACCCTTTCCAATGAGTCCTTCAGATTTTGGGGCCCTGCTTGAGAATATCTCGCAGGTTTTAATAATGACTAATTAGTGTCTTCAACTCAGTTTTGCCCCAGAGTTGTATAAACAAACTTTAATTTTTCCTTTCATAACTTGTCTCTCTTCTCTTTTGGTAGCTTATCAGGGTCACGGGCACTTACTTCTCCTATTTAATCTCCAACTTCTTCAACAAGCAATTTTACCTCTCAATAAATAGCACAATGTAAAGCACACAAAATAATCCCATACTAATCGTCTTCCAGAAAATCCCTTACTTAGCAAATAATTTAGCACATTTTCCTCCATTCTTTCATTCCTGTAGATTGTATATTTTTTCCTCTAATACTAGATAACTCCTATTTTGGGGTTTCCTGCCTTGACTCAGTTCAGAGATTCAGAATCACATCCAAATGCCTGCTAGTATTGCTTACTGAGATGCTTCACAAAACTCAAATTCACCAAAAGGAATTCAGCCTCTACTTCTCATTGGAAATTTAGTTTCATGTTTCATCTTGACATAAGCTAGTAAGCTAGTAGCTATAAAAAACTACTCCTTTCTTCAACCCTCTCTGAGAAAAGTCAACAAATTCTTGTGTCAAGGAGAATTCTAAGAAATCTGGGATGATTACATATTAATGATTAATCATGACCTATATTATTGCCAATTCTTGAATGAAGATGAGACCATTTATTTGCTTCTGTCTAATGCAATATAGCAAAAGTGTTGAGATGATAATATCACAATTGCAATGTAGTCATTACATCATAGAAACCCCATTTGAGAACACTTCTTTTTTTTTTTTTTTTTTTTTTTTTTTTGGTTTTTCGAGACAGGGTTTCTCTGTAGCTTTGGAGCCTGTCCTGGAACTAGCTCTTGTAGGCCAGGCAGGCCTCAAACTCCCAGAGATCCGCCTGCCTCTGCCTCCTGAGTGCTGGGATTAAAGGTGTGTGCCACCACCGCCTGGCTTGAGAACACTTCTTGAATTGGAGAAAATAACCTGTCATAAGGTTAGAGTCCTGTGGTAGTGAACTCTACTTGTATCTAGCAACTAAGACTAAACCTGGGCTAAATCCAGAAATGAAATCAAGAGCACAGTCATATGCTGTGGAGAGGTAATTTTCCAACAAGCCAAATGGGCTTGGAAACATGTTCTTCTCTAGCTCAGTGTCCAGATGAGGATGCAACCCAGCCAACAGTTTGATTCATCTTGTGAATCTGCGCAGAGCTGACTAAGCCAAATGCAGGCTTCTGGACATGAATATCAAATGCTAAATGTTCACAGATGCCTCTATGATCTTTTAGTCACAAGGTGGGTACCATCTTAGTACCTAGGAACCAAAACCATTGCCAATTAACCCACCTGACTTATGAACTCAAGGAAATGAGCCCAAAACCAAACAAACAAACAAATAAATAGGGAAAATACAAGAATTCTGTTTTGTATGGTAAGATTCATGTTCTAGTTTTCTGTCTAATGAAGATAGCTTTTATGAAGATATCATCACCAACAATGTCCACCTTCTTCAGAGGGTATTCACTCTCTGCCCTCTTTAATGTAGACTTGTGAGAACATCAAGACGGTATTGATATGACAACACAGGAAAGAAGGCCAAAATCTTTCCCTGAGTTTCCACAGGGTATGCAGAGAAGAAAAGGCAACATGGTACCATCCCGGAAATCATCTAGAGACAGTCCAATCCCCATGGGAATCAGGCAAAGAGTTGGTGACTCACACAACAGACATGCTTAGTTTGGGTTTTGTTGTAACACTTAAACAGCATGACCAGCAGGAAGTTGGGATGCAAAGACTCCATCTCATCTTACACTCCGAGTAGCACTCGGTTCCTGAGGGCTGGAGTTAAAGGCAAGTGCCTTGAAATAGGATCTACAGCAGAAACCATGGAGGAATGAGGCTTATTGACTTGATCTTAATGCTGCTCAGCCTGTTTTCTGACAGAACCCCCAAAGCATCAGCCCTGGGGTAGGTAGCACTGTACACAGTGAACTGGACCAGCCAATCAAGAAAATGCACCACAGAATTGCCCACAGCAAAATAGAACGGGGGCATTTTCTCTACTGCGGTTCCTTTCTCTAAAATGCTTGTGTGTAGGTTGTGTCAAGTTGACATAAACAGACTGGCTCAAGGCCTGGAGAGAGTGCGATTTGAAAGCGAACTGCAAACCCGAAGAACAGTGTGCAGGAAGATAGAAGTCACATCTGTCCTGTTGTTCCCCCCCCCCCATTTAGTGGAGAAAGGAAGCTACAGGAAACTTGGAAGGCTGGTTCCCCAAAGTTCAGTTTCTCGGGACTCAACTATTTCTAAAGTTAAATTTACTACTCAGGATAATACTAGTCACAGGAATAAGCAACAGCAACCGTGTAGACACTGCCTCATTACCTTCCTGAGCAGATTAGCTGTATTCCTTCAATCAAGTTGTTTATAAAAGGAAACATAAGTTTAGAATAATTACTTTGGATCCACACAGAAATAAATACTTCATGCAAATCAATGTGGCCCTCCTTTTTTTTTGTCCCCCCAACTTGATGTATGGAGGCTTTGGTCTCCCTGGGAGTGGGTTGAGGTGTTGAGGCAGCCAGGGCTTTCCTGTACCCTGTCTTGAGACCAGTTTAATAAAAGTGCACACCTTACAAAAAAAAAAAAAAGAAATACTCTCATTTTCATTTATTGAAGCAAAGTACATTATAATGTATTCAAATTCAAAAATATTTTCCATGAAAAGTTAGTATAAAACTTTAATAACAGAATACCTGAAAATTTTAGGTTTATCATATTATAATTAAAAATAGTAGGGAAATTTTCTATTCCAACAGTGGTTCTCTACTTTCCTAATGCTGCAACCTTTAATACAGATCCTCATAATGTGATGACTCCAAATCATAAAATCATTTTTATTGTTGCTTCATAACTCTAATTTTGCTACTGTTATGAAGTGTTATGTAATTATCTGTGTTTTCTGATGGTCTTAGGAAACCCCTATGAAAGGGTCATTGAGTCCCTAAAAGAGTCACGACCAGAGGTTGAGAACCACGGTATCTGATATATCTCACATTATCATACATGTTCCTAGTTCCTTGTTTTTCCTCAATTACCTGATGGTTCACTTTCTGCCCAGAGGGCTGCTGACCCAGACAAAGTTCTTTGCAGCTGTCCTCGGTTTCCTTGCTTGGACTGAAGATGGTCAATGAGAAATGGGATTGGCTGGTCTGGTGTCTCAGTTATTAGCTTGGTCATTAATTCCTAAAGACAGAACAAGACACACATTTACATCTAATAAGAAGACACACTACTTGAGCATTTATCATTGTTCAACAGTATACCAACTGTCCACACAAAGAAACTAATTAAAACTCTCTCATAATTCTTCTAGGCATATACAAGGTGGTAACTGTCCTCTCTCTAAGCACAATAAAGTACAGAGAAGCAAGCTAACTGTGTTCCACAACCAAAACACAGCAAAACGTAGCCTAAATCATACTAGAAATTTTATCTAAGTTATTTTTATTAAAGTATGGTTTCTAAATTTTAAATCTGGGATTACTCCTTCAAGGCATCCCATTAAGAACTAAGCTCTAGCTAAAACAGACAATATATCTTTTCTACGTGTTAATATTATTCCCCTTTGAAATTCCCAAAGAACATGGAGAATTAAAAAAATATTTAAGCAGGCACAAGTCATATAGACCTTACATAATCACCAAACAATATATAACTTATTTTTACAAAAATTCTCTCTCACACTCTCCCCTTCCCCTTCCCTTCTCCCCCAATGACTATATCTCTATCCACAGAATAGACTCTTTAATTTTTAGCTGCTTTCATGCTCTAACTTTAAATTGGGCAACATAGGCCCAGGGATCATGTCTATGTGTTTTAGTCATTCAGTCAGGAAGAACAAAGGACAATCTCCAATTTGTGGTCAGTTATGGCATCCAGACATGAACAACTGGCTCACCATGAGGACGAGAATGGTGTTTTGTGCCGTATAATTGAATTTGTTAACTGGTTTGCCCCCCTAGATTCCTGCCAGTCACATCTCATCTTGCCTGCTTTATCTTATTCTGTAAAATTCTATT
The DNA here is from genome assembly GCF_014885135.2 of Alexandromys fortis. Taxonomy (NCBI): domain Eukaryota; kingdom Metazoa; phylum Chordata; class Mammalia; order Rodentia; family Cricetidae; genus Alexandromys; species Alexandromys fortis. Next base: position 9,773,322 of record NW_026067923.1, read on the forward strand.
CTGTAAGTGGTAATTGTTCTACCGAATAGGCTGGAAAGTTAGATATTAGGATTACTTAGGAAAAAAGTTAGCAGCAACTTCCCATTCCAGTTTTGGTTTGCTTTCTTGTTTTCATTTGTTTGTTGCTTGCTTGCTTGTTTTTTTGTGACTGAGAATGCTGGCCTACTTCTTCTACTCCAATGCTCTTCCTCAGATGTTGAGCAGGCTTACTTGCCATCAGTCTGTCCCCAGTGATGTAGTTTGAGAGGCTTACCCTACGTAATCTTAGTCTAATTATTTTTTATTCAGAGTCCTGTCAGAACCCCCCACGCAAGGCAGACAAAAGTCATGGTGAAATGAAGGAAAGAATTTTAACCAAAGTCACTTTGGGAAGACAGAGACTAAGAATTTCATCCCATCTTTGGGGCTACTGAGCCAAGTTTTGAGGCTACAAAGAGAAAGAATTGGGATGGGACAAGAAGTGTATAGAATATCTTAGCAAAGACAATACAGGTTTTGGAGATGAAAGATCACATGTTGCTGCTAGAGGCACAATTCAGATAAATTCAGAGCATCTGGAAATTAAAGCCAGAGAAGAAAAGATCTAGACAGGTTGTTTCATGAGTACACTGTGGTGCAAAGTATTTGTCAAGGAAATACTATATATATACAATACTTTCTGTGTGCAGAAAAAGAGGGAAACAGAGAGGCACTACTATCACTGGAGAGGCTTTCTCAGCAGTATAGCTAAAGAGAGGCCATCTCTTCACTGGCATTCACAAAGCAGTACAGTGATCAGTTACACATCAATGCAATATAACACAATTCAAAGCATTTCAAATTTTGTATCTAGACAAGAGATTGCACTATTCTATTAGAACTCATCATTCATTACAAAGATTGCTAGACAATAAAGAGAAATGGGGATGAAAGGACCAACAAGGTCACAAATGTTCTGCGTACTGAGATAAAGCAAAATTAGGTCGTATAAAATGGTCCAGGTCACAGTAACCTTCTGTTGTGACCCTGGGAGCTATCAGATGAGTTTTGTTTCTAAAATCTTATCTTTCAAATCACATGGAAAATTTCTGTATTTTTGTCTTTGAAAAGAAACTAAAGTGTTTCTTATTTACTACAGAAGATGAATTTTTTTCAGATTAAGTCAGATCACCTCTATTTTTAAAATATTATGAATCTAGTAATTTCAGGAATACATTTTTAATCCACTAGTAAGTCTATAAGGCTAAAGGCACAGAATAATTTCAGTCATAAGCAGATAAAATAGTTAATGCTGTCTGCGGGGGAATACTTAACTATGCAAAGTTGTGTTGTATTTGGTTAATTCTGTAAAGGAGTGTTGCTGTTTTACCTTGTCTGCCTAAGACATCTGATTTGTCCAATAAAAAGCTGAGTGGCACTAGCAAGGGAGGATGCATAAGCATGGAGAATAAGGAGGAGGGAGAATTCAGGCTGGGAGAAGAAAGCAAAGGTGATGCTAGGGGCCAGAGAGACAGAGACAGAGGTAGTAGAAAAATAGGACATACAGAATGAAAGAACGGTAAAAAGATGCAAGACAAAGGGGAGATGAATAAAAGCAAGTTAAATTAAATTAAAAGAGTTAATGGAACAAGTCTAACCTAAGCTATTCATAGCTAATAATGGGTCTCTGGGCCTTTATTTGGGAACTACTTGACGGCTCGAAGAAAATGCCAACTACAGTTTTCAGTACAGAATGTTCGCTGGGTCAAAAGTCTCAGATCATTCTGAACACAAGACATGTTGTCTGGCCTCTCAGCATGTGTATCCGTTAGTATATGCATCCAGACCTTCTGCACTTGAGTGATCTTGAGAACCGGAACTTGCAGAAATTTCTTTTCTAGACAGGAACATTTAAGATTTTCAAAGGAGTTGCTGACAATAGAACGCCAGCCTCTTTCAACCGTGAAGTTGTAGAGACACAAACGTAACTGAGGAGCTAATCGGTTTGGAGATGAGAACAGCGCTGTGTGGGTAGAACGCCACGTTAGACCTGGGAACTGATTGCTGGATGGTTCACAGGGTTCTTGCAGCACAAGGGGAAAGTATTGAGAACATTAAGCCAGCCTCAACTCGAGGGCAGAACCCCTTCAGGAAATGATGTGTAATCTTTATCATTAATGTAAGATTCCTGGTACGAAAGTTCCTGGGAGGTTTTGGTTGTACGTGTTTATAAATAAATAGCAAAATGGAGTAAATGACAGTATCCTGTCCCCATAACAATTGTCGGTGGATATTTTTGTCTAAGGACCTGGGGATTGACAGCATGCTGGTACTAATTTACCTGAGACCATTCTTGCACTCCCAGGCTAGAACACATGCTAGCAAATTTTGTCCGTAATTGATTTAATTCACAATTACTAATAATGATAACTGGCTGATACAAACGGCATTCAACAGATGGCACGGAAAGCATCCTGATTCAGCACTGAGACTCTGAAATCCCTCTTCTGAATTCTTGTATTTACGGGCTGCAGACGTTTGGGTAAGGAACTTCATCATCTGGCATTGCAGCACTCCATCAACTAAATGTGAATGACAATAGTGCCTACATCATAGGGTTGTCATGGAGATGAAAAAGAAGACGATCGGAAAGCATTTGCAACGTGCTTTAGGCTATGTATAGTCTGCTGGGGTGGGAACCGTTCCTCAGATCTCTCTCCTCCATTGATCTCAGCTAGGCTTTCCTAATGAAGAATTTGTAGACTTGCAGAGTAGAGAGAAGCAGAAGAAGCTATTCTCTAGGACTGATTGCAGACAGAAATGAGGACACATGGGAGACTCAGAGTAGCTTCCCAGAGAGTCTGGAAAACTCCACTGCAGGCTTGGATAGAGAACCTGCAAAAACACCGGAGAGCTGCAGCAGGTCCTAGCACACAGTTAATAGATAGGCATCTGCTTCTTGTGTTGTAGCCGGAGATCTCCAGGTCAATAACCCTGATCCTGCTGGTGGCCTCTCTTGACCTGTGACAGCATTTCTATGATCTCAGTGTCTTATCTTTCATCATGTAAGTTCATTATTCCTTACTCAGTTATAGCCAAGACACATAGAATAGCTTCTGCTTTCCTGATTTAATGTTAGTGATGCCCCTTAAAAGAATGCAACATTTTAATGTTTACTGCAATTTATAAACATTTTATAGGTGACACACATACACACTGTATCTTATTGTATTATTATAATTTCTATACTTTTATTAATACATACTCGCAATATTGTGGATGACATATTTCCATTGACTTTATTTTATTTTGATATTAGTGTTCTCTTTCTATAATAATAATTATATTATTTTCTTTTTCTCTTTCCTCCCTCCCGCCCTTCCTATGTTCTCTCCTTGGCTCCCTCTCAAATTCATAATTCATGGCCTCTATTTACTTAATTGCTATTAGTTAAAGCCCACTTAGTGTTACGTGTGTGTATGATTTCAGGGTTGACTGCTTGGTATTGTATAAGCAATTGGAAGACTTATTTTTTTCTAGAGAAGATTCTTTCTCCTTCTGTCTCAATAGACATCTGCTGTTTGGAGTTCTTTGTCTAGACCTGAGGCCACATAGGATTTCCTCCTTCCATGTTAGAAGGTCTAATGGTATTGTACTTGTTCAGGTCTTTTTTTAGGTAGCTGTATTGTTGAGGTATCCTGAGTGAAGCATCCCTGTCTTAAAGACTTACTGTCACAGCACATTTTCTGGCGTTCTGGCTCTTACAATCTTTTTACTTCCTCTTCCTCATACTCCTTGATTCTTAGATGAAGGAGTTGTGTTATAAACGTACTGATCAGGGCTGTAAACCCTATGATGAGTAGTTCTCTGCATTTGATTGGTTGTGGTAGTCTGTAATGGTCTCCCTCTGTTGCAAGAAGTTTCTTTGAGGAGAGATGAGAGGTCCACTTATCTGTGCACTTAAGAAGTATTTAGAATGCACTTAGAAAGTGCGCTGGTTTAGTAAAGCAGTGCTCTGGGGGTCTCTTCTAATAACCATGATCACCAGTCCAGGCATTTGGCTGGGTTTCCAGTACCTGGCATGATTTTCTTCTTCTCAAATGGGCCAGAAGGCAAATTAACCGCTGTTAGGTAGAGACAGGAAGAAGAGCCGCGATTGCACTCTTAGGTATCTCTTACCCTGCTAGTTCTTGTTGTGGAGCAAAATGTCACAGCTGGGTAGGACTGCTGGTGCTTCTCTCCCTTGGAAGTTTGCACAGCACTTCTCAGTACTGTGCGAGTTTGTCCTCGGGGATTAATACTGGAGGTAGCATCATTCAGGTATACTTTTTCAATGTTTATAATTATATTAATATAATTTATGTCAATAGAATACAGTATGTAGAACTTTATTTCTTGTCCCTAAAAACTGGTATTAAGATCTGATGAACAAATTAATTCATTTTAGATCTGTGTTTATGCGTCAATGTTCTATTTTTAATTAAGATCTTTAAATTTTGTATTCCTCCTACACACAAATGATAAACTGGCCAAGAAAGAAATCAGAGAAATACCACCCTTTACAATAGCCACAAATATAAAATATCTCGGGGCAACTCTAACCAAACAAGTGAAACAACCTATATGATAAGAACTTTAAGTGTCTAAAGAAAAAAATTGAAGAAGACATGAGAAAATGGGAAGATCTCTTATGCTCTTGGATAGGTAAGATCAACATAAAAAAATGGCAATTTTACCAAAAGTAATCTACAGATTCAATGCAATTCTCATCAAAATCCCAACAGAATTTTTCACAAACCTAGAAATAACATTATTCAATTTCACGTGGAAAAAGATACCCAGAATAGCTAAAACAATCCTATAAAATAAAGGAACTTTATTGTCATCACCATCCCTGACATCAAGCTCTCCTACAGAACATTAGTAAAATAAAAGAGCTTGGCATTGTCATAAAAACAGGCACATGGACCAGTGGAACTGAAGACCCTAACATTAATCCACACACATATGAACACCTGATTTTTTCAAAAGAAGCTAAAATTATACAATGGGAAAAAGAAAGCATCTTCAACAAATGGTGCTGGCATAACCAAATGTCAACATGTAGAAGATTGTAAATAGATCCACATCTATCGCCTTACGTGAAATTCAAGTCCAAGTGGATTAAGGACCTCAACATAAATTCAGTTACATTGAAATTGATAGAAGAGAAAGTGGGAAGTAGTTTTGAACACATGGGTACAGGAGACCACTTTCTAAATATAATCCCGGTAGCAGAGACACTGAGAACAACAATCAATAAGTGGAACCTCCTGAGACTGAATAGTTTCTGTAAGGCAAAGCAAGTGGTCAACAAGACAAAATAGCAGCCTACAGAACAGGAAAAGATCTTCACCAACTCTACATCCGTCAGAGGGCTGATCTCCAAAATATATAAAGAACTCAAAGAAACTAGACAACAAAATACCAAATAATCCAATTTAAAAATGGGATGAAGAGATAAACAGAGAATTCTCAACAGAAGAAACCCAAATGGCCAGAAGACATTTAAGGAATTGCTCAGACCTTAATCATCAGGGAAATGCAAATCAAAATGACTCTGAGATACCATCTTACACCTGTCGGAATGGCAAGATCAAAAATATTGAAGACAGCTTATGCAGAGAGGATATGGAGTCAGGGGATCATTCCTCAACTGATAGTGGGAGTGCAACCTTGTACAGTCATTCAGGAGATAAGTATGGCAGTTTCTCAGAAAGTTGGGAATAACTCTACCTCAAGAGCCATCAATACTACTCTTGGGCATATACCAAAAGGATACTTAATCATATCAAAAGGACACTTTCTCAACAATATTCATAGCAGCATTATTCATAATAACCAGAACCTCGGAACAACCGAGATGCCCCTCACCCGAAGAATGGAAAAAGCTGTAAAAATCAATGACATAATGAAATTTGCAGATAAATGGATGGAACTAGAAAAAAAATCTCAGAAAGACAAACATGGTATGTCCTCACTCATAAGTAGATAGATATAAAGCAAAGCAACGGATAACCAGACTACAATCCACAGCTCCAGAGAATTGATAGTGTGGGGTAAGGGGGAGGGAGGAAGAGGAGAGAGGAGGAAGGAGGAGGAGTGGGAAAATATATATTGTTCAATAAAAACCCAAATAAATAAAATCTTTCATCTTTAGAAATAATATCAAAATTAAATAAAAATACTTTTAAAAGTATTTCAGATCATTACCCTCCAAATATTCACTTCCCAGCCCAACATCTAAGTATGATTCATAAATAGTCAAGAAATAGACATTTAATTGTTACTTTAAATTGTGGGAATCTCTGATTCTTGGCTGTTCGTGAGACCACTGATATTAGTATTCACAATAAATTGGACTCTACTTGACTATACTCACCTGATGTTTACAATTCCCGCCTCTCCTGTATGGTATCATCCTTGTCTTTCTCACCTACCTTTTAGTCCTTGTGTACCTATTCCTAAGTTATAGCTCATTATTGGTTATTTTACCTCCCTCATAGCTCATGTTTTCCTATTCCACCTGACCTATATTCCATGCTTGTCTATTCTACCCACCCTAGAGGATACAGTAACCTTTCTCACCTGCACCATAGCCTATGTTTGCCTCAATGCACCCCTAGCTTTTTTTTTTTTTTTAATGAAAAACATGCATACTGGGGAGAAGTTTCTCCTTGCCTCATTGTACATTCTAGCAGAACTATAAGGTTTGGGTTTGGCAAAAGTGGGGATGTCAAATGGAGTATGCAAGTCTCCATAAAAGCTGAGGGAGGAAGAGACATCTCTGTAACGTTTTCCTACCAGACCCTGCCAGGACACTTGGGGAACTCAGGTTTTTCCTTTTCAGAACTACCCTAAACCTACTTCTCTCTTTACCAGTAAAAATTCAGATTTAGTTAGAAGGCTGAGATCAACAGTAAGAAAATAGTATAAACAATAATAGTCGAGTAAGCTGCTCAAAGGAAAGAAAGTCAAGGTGATCTTGGCCCCTCTCATTGTGAAGAAACAAGAGGTCAAAAAGATGATGAATCCTCTATGTAAGAACCGGCATAAGAATTTTGATATTGGCCAGGACATCCAGCCCAAAAGCAATCTCACACACTTTGTCAAATGGCCCTGCTACACCAGACTGCAGCGGCAAAGGGTTGTCCTCTCTAAGAGGCTCAAAGTAATTCCTGCCAATAACCAGTTTCCCTGGCTCTGGATCACACTGTTAAATTGAAGTATAATATCAGACCTGGAAAAGTAACATTATACAAGTTTACATGGTTTATTTCTTCATTCTGCATGCTCTCATGTACTGTGTGTGCACTTGTGCACACATGTGAGTGAATTCAATTATACTGTAGTGGAACTAAGAATAAATATCACCAAAATAAAGTTAGTATTACGTGATAAACAATAGGTTTCTATCATTACCTGTATATAGTCTCATCCATCAATTCCCTCCATGTCAAAGACATGTTTTCCATTTATTTATAAGATCTTGTAATTTTATGATGCTGTTTATGCTCTTTGGAGCTTGTCTTTATATATTTAACATAGTCTTCTTGATGTCCATCCAAATACTTTGCAAATAAATTATTTATTTTTATTAATGAATATCATTCATTGTGTAGATGTGACATAGTGTGTTCACTCATTCATTAGTGACTGTTTTGGAAAATGTGAATAATCTTATAATAATCACCAATTTATAAGTATTTGTGTGAAAATTTATACTTCTTTGGGTTAAATGACTAACAGGACAATTATTGGGTTGTATGTTAAAGTTACTTTTAATCTTAAAATAATGACAAACTATGTTCTAGGTGCCAATTCATTCACTTTTGCTGCATGTGGGCATCCCTAGAATTCTTCTGTTTATGATAATAGCTCATTACAGTTTTAATTGCATTCAGCTGATGACTAATTGCAGCGACGATCTCTCAATCTGTTCTTCTGCCATCTTTGTAACTTCCTCAGGGAAAACTCTGTGTATATCTTTTGTCCACTTTTCTAATTGATTGGCCTGAATTTGTAATTGTTTAGAAAGTCTCTTGTGCTTTATTGATACTACAGTGAGGCTTTGAGATATTTTAACCCCTTTCACAGTTTTACATTTTACATTCTTTTTTTTATATTTTTTATTGAGAAAAGGAAAAAAAGTTTCCACCTCCTCCCAGCCTCCCATTCCCCTCCCCCTCCTCCCACCCTTCTCCCTCTCCCCCCACTCTCCTCCCCCTTCCTCTCCAGTCTAAAGAGCAGTCAGGGTTCCCTGCCCCGTGGAAAGTCCAAGGTCCTCCCACCTCTGTCCATGCCTAGGAAGGTGAACATCCAAACTGGCTAGGCTCAGGATGTCTCCTTTCAATGTTTGTGAGCAGCATCTGGGGTTCTTTTGTGGTTACCTCTTACAAAGCCCTTTGTAACTGATCTTCACCCAGTCCTGGGTTCTTAATGCTTGCCTCCCATTTCTCTTCCAAAGTTTCACAGTCTTATATTTTCCATGAATCTTAATGACCTTGTAGGAATTAATTTTGCATAAGGTGTCAAGAGTTAAGGACGATAGTTAAGGTCCATTTTTTTTTTATATTTGAATTCCCTTTTTGGCACCATTGCTGTGTCAAATATTTGTTCATGTTTCTTTCATCAAATCACTTCTATTTTTTGGTCAAAACTTATCAGAATTGTTGGTTATGTAACAATCTTTGCATTCCCTATTTTCTTCAAGTGTCTAGTATGTCGGTTTTTCCACTAGTGATCTGTCTGGATGTTCAGAGCCCATGTGAGAGACAGGCATAGTGGAGCATCTCTGACCGCAGGCACTGGAAATTTGGGAACATAAAGACAAATGGATTTCAGAGATTGTTGACCTATCATAATTTACTTTTAACAAGACAAACAAAAGCAACTTTGGAAAGAAAGGGTTTATCTGACTTACAAAGTCCACCAAGGAGAAAAGCCAAAGTAGGAACTCAAGGCAGGAAACCATAGAGGAACAGTATTTACTGCCTTGCATTGGAGTTCATGTTGTTACATTTCTTATACAGCCCAGACCCCCATGTCTAGGATGGTACCACACAGTGGTATGGGTCCTCCTATATCAATGAGCAATAAAGAATATTTCCAAGAGGCATACTAGGGCTCATACCATATTGTAAAATGGCAATTCTTCAATTGCAGTTCCTTTATTTCAGGTGTGCCAAGTTGACAACCAAGACCAGCCATCACAGTGAGCCCCGGGTTGAGTGAGACTTTCTTTCTCAAAGAAGGTGAAGAAGGAATTGAAGAAGACTTCACAAAGTCAATCTTGGGCTTCCACACATTTTCTTCTCTTATATGATTGGCAGAAGTGAAATTTAGGGTAATCACTCTATCTAGAAAATAGTAGGGAAGTTCTTTAAAAAATAAAAACTCGATCTAGCATATTATCCAGCCATATCTAGGTATGCACCTGAAGGAGTTGAAGAAAGTACACAGTAGAGACACTGGCATGCCTGTCTTTATGAGGCTCGATATGCATCAACATCATATTCACATTTCTATGAAAAGAATGGGTAAAAACAATGTTGTATTATGTAAAATGGAACATTATCTAGCCATTAATAATGAAAAATTGTGGAAGTGGAGATACTGTGCTAACTGAAATAAGCCAGACACAGAAGAAAAGTGTCTCATGTGTTATTCTCAAATATGAAATCTGAAAAATTAATAAGACCATCTGAGCAGTGATGGTACATGCCTATAATCCCAGCATTCAGGAAGCAGAGGCAGGCAGATCTCTGTGAATTTGAGGCCAGCCTAATCTACAAGAGCTAGTTCCAGGTCAGGCTCCAAAGCTCTAAAGAAACCCTGTCTCAACCCCCCCCAAAAAAGAAACCCAAACAAAAAATAAATAAAAAACTCTATTACAGAGCTACAGTAATGAAAACAGCTTGGTATTGGCATAAGAACAGAGATATTGACCACAAACCTATGAACACCTAATTTTTGACAAGGGAGCTAAAACTATACAATGGAAGAAAGAAAGCATCTTCAACAAATGGTGCTGGCATAACTGGATGTCAACCTGTAGAAGAATGAAAATAGATCCATATCTATTGCCATGCAGAAAACTCAAGTCCAAAAGGATTAAAGACCTCAATATTAATCTGAACACACTGAACTTGATAGAAGAGAAAGTGTGAAGTAGTCTACAACACATAGGCACAGGAGACAACTTCCTACGTATAACCCCAGTAGCACGGACAATAAGGGCAACATTGAATAAATGGGACCTCCTGAGACTGAGAAGCTTCTGTAAAGCAAAGGACACTGTCATTAAGACAAAAAGGCAACCTACTGACTGGGAGAAGATCTTCACCAACCCCGCAACAGACAAAGGTCTGATCTCCAAAATATATAAAGAACTCAAGAAACTAGACTTTAAAATGCTAATTAACCCAATTAAAAAATGGGGCACTGAACTGAACAGAGAATTCTCAATAGAAGTTCAAATGGCCAAAATACACTTAAGGTTATGCTCAACCTCCTTAGCGGTCAGTGAAATGCAAATCAAGACAACTTTAAGATATCATCTTACATCTGTCAGAATGGCTAAAATCAAAAACACCAATGATAGCCTTTGTTGGAGAGGATGTGGAGTAAGGGGAACACTCATCCATTGCTGGTGGGAATGCAAACTTGTGCAACCACTTTGGAAATCAGTGTGGCGGTTTCTCAGGAAATTCGGGATCAACCTACCCCAGGATCCAGCAATACCACTCTTGGGAATATACCCAAGAGATGCCCTATCATATTACAAAAGCATTTGTTCAACTATGTTCATAGCAGCATTATTTGTAAAAGCCAGAACCTGGAAACAACCTAGATGCCCTTGAATAGTAGAATGGATGAAGAAACTGTGGAATATATACATATTAGAGTACTACTCAGTGGTAAAAAACAATGATATCTTGAATTTTGCATGCAAATGGATGGAAATAGAAAACACTATCCTGAGTGAGGTAACCCAGACCCAAAAAGATGAATATGGTATGAACTCACTCATAAGTGGGTCCTAGCCATAAATAAAGGACATTGAGCCTATAATTCGTGATCCTAGAGAAGCTAAATAAGAAGGTGAACTCAAAGAAAAACATATAGTTACCCTCCTGGATATTGTAAGTAGACAAGATTGCTGGGCAAAAATTGGGAACTTGGGGGTGGGGCTGGGGTGGGGGTAAGGGGAGATGGGGAGAGAAAAGTTAGAAGGGGAAGATGGGGAAAGCTTGGGGGAATGAGAGGGTTAGGATGGAGGAAGGGTGGATATGGAAGCAGGGAAGTATATATCTCAATTAAGGGAACCATTTTAGGGTCTGCCAGGGCTAGGAAATAATTTTACAAGGAAAATATCATCAATTAATTTAATTTTAGCTTGTTGGGAAGGTGATTAAATTTTACATTGCCTTTCTTAGTAAAATCCTAAGTCTGTGAAATGCACCTGTCTATCACATATCTTAGCAAAGATCACAAAGAAATCAAGAAAATAATACACAAGGCATCACACCAGGTGGTTAAGCGGCAAATTCTTTTCATTTACACAACAGCCTATGAGGTACGTGTGCTTTTCTTACTTAGGAATTTGGATAGAGAAGTTTTAAGTAGCTTTCCTAAAATCAAAATGTCATACTCCATTAGAGAAAGGGAGGAAGAAATAAGGAAGGAGAGGGAAGGAAGGGTGGAGAGGTAAAGGATGAAGTGAGGAAAGAATGAATGGCTAGAGGGGAACAGAAGAAGGAAATGATGAAGGCTGAAGAGAGAGGAAGAGATGGAAGGATGGCGAGGGAAGGAGTAAGGAAAGGAAGGATGGTGGGAGGAAAGGAATTAGGAAGGGAAAGGGGGAGAATTACAAAGGAAGGGTGTTCTTGAACTTGACCCAAGACTCACACATACAACCATCAATTTAGGTATTATCAATACAAAGATAACACTAGCATGTGCTCAGTAACAACTCTCCTCTACATCTCTGGAGGGAAACTAGAGAATGCCACTTAGTTGATAAGCACTCTCTGCAAATTACCAATCAGATGGTTGGCAAATTATTTTGGAGTTATTTGACTAGTTATTTGAGAATGGTGAGGATTTGTTAGATTGTTGGTTCCAGATTGAGTTGAATAATTGTTGAGGAATATTAAGATGTTTCACATTCATTTATTCTGTGGACCATTTCTGTAATGATGCAAAGATGTGTTGCATTAATTTATGTTGCATTTGTTTAACTCTGTGAATCTGTGTTAATTTGCCTTTTTAAAACACCTGATCTGCCTAATAAAGAGCTGAATTGCCAATAGAAATGCAAGAGAAAGGATAGGCGGGGTTGGCAGGCAAAGAGAAAAAAATAGGAGGAGAAAATCTGGGGAGAGAAGATCAAGGAATGAGTAAGGGAGAAAGAGAGGAGGCCAGCCACCCAGCAACACAGCGAGCCATGAAGTAAGAAGTAAAGGAAAGTACATAGATAGGGAATGATAAAAGCCAAGAGGCAAAGGGAGATGGGATAAATAAGTTAAGAAAAGTTGGCTAGAAAGAACTCAATCTAAGACTGGGCACTCACAAATAAGAATGAATAAGCCTCAATGTAATTTATTTGGGAGCTGGGTGGCATGCCACCAAAAAAAGTAGAGAAAAAAATTTACCAGCACATGGAACATGGAGGAATAATGCTGGGTTCCTGTACCAACTGCCAGCAAGTCCTGGGCATATCCCTGCATTTCTTCTTCCCACTACACAATGGGACAATGCCTGGCAGCTTCTAACTAAGCACTCTTCAAAGCTGCAGTTTTGCTTAGCCATACAGACCCTACAGATCTCACACATTTCTGGTCAACAATAAGATATAGGCAAAACGATTAATCTCAACATAGAAGATTCCCAAAGAGGAAACAGAGTGACCAGCTGCTGAGCTAGAAGCACCCTTGTGCTAGAGCATTAAAACCCTGGGAGACAGACAGCATGGCTTCTTTAGTGGCCATGTGAATGGTAGGAAGGGCAGTTCTTTAGAAGAGTGGATGAGGATAAAAGATGCCACACAAACTACATATGGCTTCAAAGAAGTGAGCATGGCATCAGGAATCACACGGAACAAAAACTAACTCTACACGACTGATACACCTGAGTTTGCAGCTAGACATCTTAGTGTTTAAGAACAGGACAGATACAATTCAATACAATACTGGTCCCACTGTACGAAGCCAGAGGCTTTGTCAGCTTCATCACTGTAGCTCGGTGTGGGGTTCCTGAAAGCAGAAAACATATTTTAGACTTCCTTGTTTTCCAAAATCAATGAATAGTCCCTGTTACATCTTCTAAATGAAAGAGTAAATAGACAAATAGATTATATCCTCCTAAAACCTTCTGTGACTATACATTACCTGGAGAAAAATGTCTATTCCTCCAATCAAGGCAATGCAAACAATTGCTCAACTGTTCTCTATCTACAGTTTGGGCTTGATGACACCATGTTGTAGATAGATCAAAAAGGCTCCTTTATATATTTGTCAACTTCCACACCACTCTTTCTAGTCATCTCTTATGTGAGAACAAACTGTACCTACTTGTTTAAGGGGTCCAAGGCATAAGGAGCTCACAGTCCTAAAAGCAGGTAGGTGCTAAGTAAGTAACTGAATTGATACACAAATCAAAATATAGAACTTTAAAAAGTTGTGAGAAGAAAAAGGAAGAGTGATTTCTTGGACAAAAAATTCAAAAGTACATCTAACCAGAGGAGGGAACGGATAAACACAGATCAAAACTTGAACTTCTTCTCTCTCTCTCTCTCTCTCTCTCTCTCTCTCTCTCTCTCTCTCTCTCTCTCCCTCTCTCCCTCCCCCTCTCTCTCCCCCTCTCTCTCTCTCTCTCTCTCTCTCTCTCTCTCTCTCTCTCTCTCTCTCTCCCTCCCTCCCTCCCTCTCTCTCTCCCCCTCTATTTCTCTTCTTCTTCTTCTTCTTCTTCTTCTTCTTCTTCTTCTTCTTCTTCTTCTTCTTCTTCTTCTTCTTCTTCTTCTTCTTCTTCTTCTTCTTTTTCTTTCTTTTTTTTTTTTTTTTTTCTTTCTCTCTCTCTCTCTCTCTCTCTCTCTCTCTCTCTCTCTCTCTCTCTCTCTCTCTCTCTCTCTCTCTCTCTCTCTCTCTCTCTCTCTCTCTCTCTCTCTCTCTCTCTCTCTCTCTTACACACACACACACACACACACACTAGACCTAGACCTATAAAATGAAAGGTTCCATTCAAGTTTCAGGAATAGAGCATTTGCCCAGTAATATGGACAAAGTCCCCGATTCTATCCCCAGCACTGACAAAGAAGAAATAGCAGGGGAATAAAGTAATTGTAGATAATATAGTTCTAACTTAGAGACACTTAATATCCCTACTCATAAAAGACATGTACTGAACTTTGTATATGTGCTTTCATGTGACTTTGATAAATGATTTGATAAAAAATCTTATATTTAAATTATAGTTCTTCAATGGAAAATGTAGTTCTATTATATCTGTGATACAAGTTAAAGGCATTTTTTTATTTGCTCATTTGTTTGTTTTTAATATAGTGGAATAAGCTTACATCATGACAGGACCAACCCTGAGAACCCAATGTCTTATTCAAAAAAAAAAAGAAAAGAAAAGAAAAGAAAAAAAGTGTAGCATAGAAAATAACGAAAGGTGTCATCAATAAGCTGGGAATTTAAGACAATTTCGGGAAGCATAAAGTGTGCTTGGGTACAGCTGACATCAGTCAGATTTTACAACCAAAGATTTCTAAGCTTTTGTAAGTGCAAGAAAAGCAGAGAACGTTCTCATTAAACCACAAAGCTGAATTCAAGGGTATGCTATCCTGTCCTTTAAAGAAACTTAAAGAACTGAGTACATCCATAGACCCTTTCCACTCTAATGTGTGCTGTCATGAGTGAGAGCTTTTACTCATGCTAGGAGGCCAAATAACTCACCTCCAGTACTACTCATTGGAAAGAGAACAGTAAAGTTAGCTTGAGGTAATGCAGGGCGGTGGATCTCACAGGATGAGAGAATGGGTGACAACAACACTCTACATCAAAGTAAGATCTTCCTTGATTTGGTTCTTTGGCTTCTACTCATGCACTGAATAAGGAGCAGTGACTGCTGTTCCCTCCAGCCAACACACCCAGCCCTTCCAGGACAGGGGATGTCAGCTAGGGAGAAACTTAGGTGAGCTTCCTATGAGCAATCTTTTCTTTCATTCATAGATATGAACAGGCAATAAGCAATCACCATAAAAACCACACATTTCAGTAAACTAGGAGAAAGCTTAAACCAAGAAGAAATAGAGCTATTTCAAAAAAATGAAAACTGGGACCAAGTGGGACTGGAGAGAAGGTGATATTTATGAAATAAAAATATTGCTGGCATGAACAGTAAGAAATCTAAAAAAATACAAAACCAATAGATTTTTAAAAATATTTTACTAAGATTGAAATATAAACGGAAAGATTAAGTCATAAATTCAAGGCACATTAATGATATAAAATGTATAAAACTGATGGGTCAGCAAGATGACTTAGTAGGTAAGGGCACTAGCAATCAAGCCTCAGGACCTGAATTCAATCCCCATAATACATGCTGTGGGAGGGGGAAAACTGTTCTTGGATTCCCCTCCATATGCTATGAATAAGTTTTATTACCATTGCTTAATAAAGAAACTGCATTGATCTATGGCAGGGCAGAATATAGCTAGGTGGGAAGTCCAAACAAAGATACAGAGTGAAAAAAGACAGAGTTAAGAGATGTTCCTAGCCACACCAACTTAATATTTAAAAAAAAAAAAAAAAAGATGCTCCTGGTCATAAAAGGATTTCAGATACACAATAGGACAGATTCAGATGTAAAAGACCTTTAAACAAGGCACAATATGTTTCAAAAAAATGTACATAGGCTTGGGAAAGAGAAGTTATAGTTTTCCTTAATTATGATAAAAAGATAAATTACATATGAATAGAATATTTTCTTTAATTTTGCCAGACTAAATATTGTAACTGTAATTTTTGCTTGATCTTTGCTTTGTTATATGTAATTTTACTATGTTAAAATCTTCTGCCCGACCCATCAAAGTCCAGCACAGACCTACCAAGGGATTTTGCTTCCCTACTGGATCCTCTTGGAGTCCTGTTCTTTCCTTTGCCTCTATGATACAGTTATTATAATAATATGTGTTGCTATAATATCATAATTGTCTAGGCACCACTCCCTTCATAGAGCATAAATGCTTCCAGTGGGATTCCCTTGGTACAGCTCATCCAAATAACTTATACTGGTCTTATAAAAATTCTAATTTTATCCTTCTTGGCATGGAAATGCAAGCCTAAGAAATACCAAACATAACGTGTACCCTGTCATGAAGAATTGCACAATTAATATTTTACCACTGATTCTGTAATAGACATTCTCCTTTCCAGACATCCAGAATACTGGATAATTGGTCAGAAATGGCGGACAAGTTGCAGTCTGGGTTCAGAGAAGGATCTCACAGCATAATTTAATGCCTTCTCCCATGAAAGTTACACTCCCAGGAAACATTCCTCATTCAGTTCTTCCTTTGTTCTCTGCCCTTCAGAACATAATGTGACAATGCTGACTTCTGAGCACACAGAGTAGCTGAGTAGGTATTTGTACTGTGCTGAGAATTATACACTTCTCCTATCCTTTCGAAATGCATGTTCCACTCTGAGGAATATTCTATTGCATGGCATAATGTGATGTGGATACATTCTCATCATTACTAAGCTTCCCCTAGACCTGCTAAACTAAGATACCATATTTTGATTTTGTAGGTGTGATATTATTTATTTCCTTTGGTTTCATGGGTGTAATTAGCTCCTTTAGGTTGGAGGGTTTTTTTTTTAGAACCTTTGATAGAGCTGAATTTGTGGATTAATGTTTAAGTTATTGTATTAGATACCATCTTCCATCATTAAAAACTTGTAAAGTGTGATGCACTCAAAATTGTAGCCCTCAACTCCTTCAAAAAGAAGGAGAAGAAGCACCAATGTTTCCAGTTATCATTTATTGCAGATGAGCCTCCTCCTACCAAATAATCCTGCCGAAGAGACTGCAATCTTGAGCACAAAATGGAATGAATACAGACCACTATATGGCAATATGAGAAGTGCCATGATTTTTTTTTAGTATGAAATCGAGACAGTTGCCTTCCCTTAAAATGAGAAATGAGGTTTAATGTGAAGCATAAAAGTTCAAAACAAGATACGATTGACTGGGGAAGTGCAAAACTGTTGTAAAACTAGAAACAAAATTATTTTGAATACTTGGCCCTTAAAAATCAAGCAGTGATTGCCAAGAATATGCTTTGTCTCCGAACAGTAGGTCTGCTAACCAACTTCCTTGCAGATAGCACTACTCAATTTCTTTTTCAGCTGAGATAATCATTTTACATAGTTCCAGGCTACAGAACAGTAGTTTGATCCCTGTATACAGGGTGTATGTAGACTTCAGGGTAGTTAGCTTCAGTCTCCTCAGTTAGCACATCTCTGTGTAGGCATGCTTTGAATTCTTTTCTCTTGTTTTGTTCTTCATGCATAATAAATCTCTATGGACTTCCTGCTTATCCTTGGCTTCCAGTGCTATAGAATGCTAGAATTAATTATTTCTGACAATTCTAAGTAGAGTGGGGTATGTATTGCCACAGTTTTCATTTCCTCATGGCCGGTGATCTGCAGCTCTTTAGTCCCTTACCACATCCTTTCTCCTGTAGATAGCTGTAAGACCTCCTGAGCAGTGTTATTGCTCCTGACCTTGCTGCTTGTCAGTGCTGTTGACTCTCTTATCTCTCTACACCATTTCCCTGTCTAAAGCTCTCCAAGGTTTGCTCACCTGAAGACTAATAGCCAAATGACTAGAAAATACCAGATGGCCTAATTCTTGTTAATTATCCAATTCTTGCCACTTTAGTGTTCTGAAACTCTTGCCATGGTAAGCACATTCTTTTCTAAGGTCATTCTTTAATTTTAATTTTTTAACTTTTTTTTTTTGATTTTTCGAGACAGGCCAGTCATTGTCACTGCAACCAAGGGCTCTTGCACTTGGTGGTAAGAAAAGATTAATTTAAATTCTTCATTATGTGCTAATATGGTCACAAACATGCTTTATCAAAATTGTGGAGATTTGTATGTTTTATTTTGCTTCTCAATATCCTCCTTCTTTGTCTGCACAACATAATGTTCCAGTTCTCTCTGATTTTGTGTTTGATCAAGTCACCTCAGCTTTTCCAGACTGAAATATACAGAATAAGATTTCAACTCTCCCCTATTTTATACCACTTATAAATGAATATCCACTTCTAATAATTAGATTCTACTCAGGTTGTAGGAAAAAGGGCTATTTATCTGTGTAAAATTAACTAAATACAAAGAAAGGTATGCGTGTGTTTCAGTCTTTAGCTCATCTTTTCTTTACCAGCCCAAGTGATTGGCTTAAAGCATGAGTGAGAATTATAGCAGTGCTTTCCAAATGAAACGAAATTTGGCATAAAGAATCAAATAAGACAAGCAAGGTGTGTGCATGCATCCATGTGTGCATTCCAGAGAGAGAGAAAGAGAGAGAGAGAGAGAGAGAGAGAGAGAGAGAGAGAGAGAGAGAGAGAGAGTGTTTAAGCACATTTCCAAGGTCAAGTCTCTTGGGTACTTCTCAAGGCTTATTACCTAAATCCAAAAGCATGATGCTATCACTGTTTAAACTCATAACAGACTATGAAAAAAGAATACAGAACTATGGCCCTGACCACAGGCCTATTTCTAAAGCTAAGAATAGCCTCAGAATTCAACTCCTTTCATTTTTATGTACTTAATTGGAATACTGTCCTGTCAACCACTTTTAAAGTAAAGCACAGTTGGGTATAGAAAGCATTTAATAAGTAAACTTACTTAGTAAAATGTTTTTTTCTATAGTGTCTTCAAAAACCTTTAAAGAAAACCTGATAATTTTGTAAATCATTACTTCTTTTACTTGAAGAAAATACCTAAAAGTTAGCAAGAATAATCTAGCAAATGTTTTGTGCACAGTTCTACACTACCACATATCATTTTTATTTCCATTTCTACTGTGAATAAAGTAGAGCATTAGAGAGAAAATAAGTATCTTCTATACTTTTAGACAAATAAGAAAACTTGATATATACCAGATATAGTTTTGTATGTCAGAGAAAATGGTCTGTTTTATAACTGGTCTCAAAACAATTTATTTTCTCTGCACAAATAAAATAAAGTTAGAGTCCCCCTTCAAACCCCTTGGAAACATAAACTACAGCTATATTTAAGGCTTAAATATTTTTAATATTTAATATACTAAAAATACTATGATCTTGGAAAAATACAGATAAAAAACAAAAAAGATGACAAAATAGAAACCCATATTTTCTTAAAATTAGTCACTCTTTGCCTACAAAAGCACCCAAATGTCATGACTAAAGAAATACATTTTGTTTTAATTAGTGTTGCTCATTAATTTTCCATGTTTTGCTTTTACTAGACATGCAGAAGGGCCACACTTTACTCGTTTCTGAAACTTCCAAGGTCATGTGACTGATTCTCCTTGGTCAATGAAATATATTTATGAATGGTATGTCACTCTGGGCAGATCTTTAAGAACGCATCCCCAGTTAACTATGCTCTTTTCCTTCTGTCTTGGGAAGACTTCAAGTAGAGATGATAAAATACAATGGACCACTGCCCCAGCTGTGCACGGGGTGCAACAAACAAACCCTAAGCTCGGGAAACTTCATGACTGGTGGTCACATCCGAACACCACTGCAAAATGAGCTTTGTACTGGTCCCTGCTACAACGTGACAGAACTGTAACTCAAAGTTTCTTAGAAAGAAAATAGGAAGGCCAAAATCAGACCAAACTATAAAGGAGGAAAGACCTTTGGCCTTCAAAGATCCCTTTCTTCGACTCTCTGCACTGAGTATGACGCACTTATCTGAGTACGGTCTTCATGAGTGTAAACAACTCATGTCATCATGGGGATCATGATGACAAACATGACAACACACAGCCTTGGGCTTTGCAATAGTAGGGGAAAAACTTCCCTGCTTCCAATCTAAATATGAAAACTTTAAGGACAGGCTATGTCCTAGACACAGGCTGGCTCCCAGTTTCAAGTCACTGTGGGATGATGTGCCTCGCATCCTTTCTAAGATACAATAAGATCTCTTCCTGTGCTTTTCATCAGCAATAAACAAAATAATCTGCATGAATATTCAGCTAATTTGATTCATACATACAGGCCCTTACTTTGCTGGCTGTGTGACCATATTCTTGTCAACTTGTGCACAATATAGCACACAGTGCTCTGGAATGCATATAGCTAACATCCAAATTCAGATGACAGTGGTTAAGGTACTTTACCACTGATAACAAATCAGCCTCATCCAATTAACCAAAGACCCAAAGAACAATACAAAACATTAGCTAAGGAAAGTCTGTCTCCAGGGCATAGTTTCAGCCCCAAGCTGAGTCTCCAGGCTACTGGCTTCAGACTTGCCAGAACCCAACATCAAAGGAGCCAATTTCTTAAAATAAAACTCTGTTGGCTTTTTTTTCTTGAGAGAAACATGTTATAGACAGCAAGTAGCTTCAAAGGTGAGTGTCATCTCTACTTTCTTGATAGCAAGCTGAGTTGAAAAACTATAACACATGAATTCACAGCAAGTCACCTAGTCCTGGTGGACTGAAGAAGACACGCCTGTACAATAAAATATCATTTATCATTAGGGGAAAAGCTTAAGGATAGAGCATTTGCCTGGTATATTTAAGGTCTTAGGTTCCAACACAATATCACCCTCAAAAACAAAAAGAAAGAAAGAAAGAAAGAAAGGAAGGAAGGAAGAAAGAAAGAAAGAAAGAAAGAAAGAAAGAAAGAAAGAAAGAATCTGATAAAGCTCCTACTTCCAAGAAAGGAGGAAAGATATAACAGGGTTTGAAAAAGATTAGGATTGCCTGTTGTTCAGTTTTAATGCTCTCTCCCCACCAGCATTGCCATTTATGATCCTTCTCATGTGCATGAACCACCAGAGCATCTGCTACATATATTATTTTCCAGCTTGATACCTCTTCTTGACACATAATTCACCTGGAAATCAAGTAGCCTTTTACTCCTTTAATAGTTAGAAAGAAGTCAAAGCTAAGCAGGTAAGTTGTGTAGCCTCTCAGACTTTTCCAAGAAAAGAACCAGTCCATGATTCTGTACTCTTAGTAATGCAGCATGGGAGAGGACTGAGGCTGGGGATAAACTGCCAGACTAGGAACAATACCCAAATGCATGCTCATTACATCTTGATTCTTTCTATCCGTGCTATGATAATGATCCTTCACCAAAAAGGAAAATATAAAAAAGTAGAAAAAAAGAAAAACATTGTCCTAATTTGTTTTCTACATCTGTAATAAGCACCATGACCAAAAGTGGTGAGAGGGGAAGAATGATTAGAGTTTACCATCAAAGGAAGCCATGGTAGAAAGTCAGGGCAGTAACTGAAGTCAAGGTCATAGAGAAACACTGCTTATTGTCTTGATTTCCCATCCTGTTCAGCTATCTTTCCTATACAGCCCAGACCTACCTGCCTAGGTTTGATGTCACCCAAAGTGGGCTAGTCCCTCTCACATCAGTCATTAATCAAGGAAACACCTCACAGTTATGCCACAAGCCAACCTGATGGAGGCAATTCCTCAGTTGAGCTTCCCTCTTTTCAAGTGACTCTATTTTGGGTCAAAATGTCAGAAACGATCAAACATTCAAATTGGAAACATATACATAAATCTAATAAAGTCATTGTTCCACTACTAATGGTGGGAATGATGGTTCCTTGAAGAGGTGGTGGCTCACCAAACAAAACACTACTTACACGCTTGAGTGTAACATCTGGGCCTGCATGTTGGGGTTTCTGTCCTGCCCAGAATTTTCCTGTTCTCATGACCCACCTCTACTTCCTGTCTAGTTGTCCCACCTATACTTCCTACCTGGCTAGTGGCCATTCAGCATTTATTTAAGAACTCTGGGAAGGAGGAAGCCCATTCCTCCACAGTCTTGTCCAGATACCAAAGAAGCAGGATGTGACCTGCCCCGCTGAAAAAGGTACTGAGCCATGTGGCTAACATAGATAAGAATAATGGGTTAATATACATTACAAGAGTTAATAAGAAGCCTGAGCTAATAGGCCAATCAATTTATAATTAATATAGACCTCTGTGTAATTTCTTTGGGGGTTACTAACTGTGGGAACTGGGCAGGACAGAAACCCCAACATGCGGGACCACATGTTATACTTCAGTGTACCATCAGCTTACAAAAGACATTCAATAAGGGCAGTAATCACTTGGGTTATATAAGTTTAAGAACAATTTCCATCTAAAAACTCTGCCCTTTAATCAGATTTTGCTTTCAGTGTGAAAAATGAATGTATTTATCTCCACATAAATTCACCAAGGTTTTGGAAAGCAAATGGAAAATATATTGCCCAATCTGTTTATAAATCTGTCTGTCTGCCTGTCTATAGTCAGTCATACCTTCATAATTTAATATAAAACTCTTTAGCCAAATAAGTCTCCAAGTACCTGATAAATACAGAGCTCCTAAGCAATAATTGAGAAAGATATTTACCCAGATCCTTCTCAATATAATAATTATAGAAGAAAATGAGCTCTTTCCAAAGGAGGCTTCAGTTTCATATTCAAGAGACAGCAAGTGCCATGTGGTTTAAATGTGTTTCTACATCATCACCAAAATGTCGCTTATTGTGGTTTCATCCTACAGGATTCTTATTGTTTGTACAGTTGTATCACACATCTGGACAACCATTGATAGTGATACATGATACTTAAACTATGAAGCCTTGCTTCATTTCTAGCCATCATGTAACCATTGACCTCATCACTACCCTACAGATGTGAAAAGAAAGACACATGTGCAAGACTGTAGAACAGAGTCCTCAAGTGAGACAGATAAAATGACCCAACTTTCCACTCAGGTACTTGGCTAAGAACAAACCACAGACACAGACTGCTAATAATGCTTACAGCCAAAGCATAGCCTTGGATCCAGAGGGCACTAACCACGCTCAGTTTAAACATGATCTTTATGCCACTACAAATTCCTAATGAACTCCAACAGGCTCTTCTCCCCAGCCCAGAGAGAGGGAGCTTCTTCTGGAGGCCTAGCAGAAGACCTATGATCAATGTGAACACAAAAGGACTATTATATAATGGTTGGTGCAGAGTCACTCATTAGAGACTGTACTCCAAGTGCAAGCACCATCATCACACCCCCCTTTTGACTAGTAAAGCAAACTGTTCCACTGCTTTTGTAAGCCAGAGTCCGCTTACCTGCCTTGCCCCTGTACTATAACATTAGGATCAAGGAATCATCTCTTTGCTGGCTTTGGATTTTTATCTTAAAGTGGAAAAGGCTGGGTTGCTAACATTAGGCAGCACCAATGGGACAGACGTGAAGCAGCAGTGGTTGCTGTAACCACCTTAGAACAAAAAGCAGCATCAGCAAAAATGCCAGCTATATGGTCACTGAGTGGCCAGGGACAGACATGATGAACAAAGGTGACAGGTGACAAGAGATAGCAGAAACACAGAGGATGGGCAGGGTGAAAAGGGAAGACTGAAGAAAGAAAGTTGGAAAGGCCAATGACAGAAACTACACAGCCTGGCCTCTAGAAGAGCTCCAGGGAGTTGCCAAGCCTTACAGGCTAATGGTCTTGGCATGGGGACCAACTGCTTAACAGCGCAGTTAGAGAGCTATGCTGTTGGCAGGGGTGGTGAGAGTAGCAGGTGTTGGCTGCTGTTGTTGCGTAGAGATAAAGATGGTGCCAGCTGCTCCATGCTGTGCCACTGGCAACTGAAACACAGAGTTCTGAACACTAACCGGAGCTCCTCCAGCTACGTTTCTGGCTTCTGAGACCTTCAGTCTAAAGTCTGGTTCTTGGAGACTGGAGCTCTGAGCATACGGGTCTGTCAGCCAGCCTATAATCCTCTGCATTCAGGGGCCCCAGAGAGGCAGCATAGTCTGTACCTCTCCCCATGACTCCACAAGAGAGGGAAGAAGCCATGGCCAGGTCATTAGTAACACAACTGAGATGAAACCCATGTCTTTGGAGTTTATATTTGTCTTTTACTTGTCTTTTTCATCAACATATTATAGGATCCTTGAACAATATTATATTTTGCTCAATATCTGATCTTCACTTTGTGTCACAGATGCAGGATGGAGTAAATCTTCATACAATTAATACATTTAAAAATATGGATGTCAGATCCTTGTAAGGATGAAGTTGCTTCTTGCAGACTATCTACCAGGCAGCATACCTGGTAGCTGGTGTTCTTACATGTCTTCCTGATCAGCTGAGAGTCCAAACACTTGCAGTGCAATACATGGAAAGAAACCCACCTAGGTACAGTTTTTGAGCAGTACTTCTCAAAACCTTATCAAACTGTTTGGGTCTAGAAAAACAAAGTCTAGGTCAAATTAAAACTCTAAGAATGGGAAATCATTAACTGTACTTTAGTAAACCATACTGACTTATGTTCTGGCTTTGAGAAATGCTAGTTTTCTGAGAACATTCAGAGAGAGTACTTGAAGAATGGGATATCTTTCCACTTCTATGTAAAATACCAGTCAGGTAGGTCCCTTTTTCCCTGTGTACCATGACTTTGTGATTTGGCATCCAGAAACCAGCCTGCATCGAGAAATGAAGGCTAATATTAAAACAAAAAAACAGCACTTTCTTAATACCAATTTTCTATGTCTCAGTAGATCCAATATTATATTGCCATATTGCTTCAGGTCTCTAATATGATGGATCAGGTTCCCACTGCCATGATACTTAGCTCTTGATATCATGAGTGAGTTTTTTGTAACAAAATGTACCACATAATGACAAAAGTAGAGAGTGGTTAAAAACACTGTATGCCTCTGAGAAAAGCTAACCAAAGCAATTAAACAGGGCATTCCTTTATTTTTATCTCTAGAGAGGAGGAAATCTAGGCGAGATACCACTAGGACGATGAAATGAAATATGACAGGACCGGCACACTTAACCAAAACTCTTCAAAATTTGTGACTTTTTTCTTTGTTGAATAATGGATAAACAGTGAAGAAACAGAAAATGAGTATTTACCTTATCTTATCTTAAAACATATTTTTAAGAAGAAACAACTTGAAGCAATCCCCACAGAATTCATGGCCTCAGATGATCAGTAGAAGATGACCGTCAATAGGAGATAATCAAGTACCCCTGTATTAGAACTTCCAGAAAAGGGTAGGATACTGCTGGCTAGAGAGTACTCCCTCCACAGCAGAGGGAAGTCATTGGTGAGGAATCCACTATCCTAGGCTCAATATCCGAGCATCAGATGACAAGAAATAACAAAGTTTTCTATTTGCCCTGTAGTCACATTGATGAATTTCCAATATCACCATAGACCCTTCATCTAGAAACTGATGGAAGCACAAGCAGAGAGCCACAACAAAGCACTGGGTTGAGCTCCAAAAGTCCTGTTGAAGAGTGGGAGGAGTGAGTATATGAGCTAAGAGATCAGGACCATGATGGGGTCACCCACTGAAACAGCTTGACTAAGCTAATGGGAGCTCAAAAACTCCAGCAGGACAGAGAAGGAACCACCATAGGACCAAACTAGGCCCTCTTAATGTGGGTGACAGTTGTATGGCTTGGGCAGACTACAGGGCCACTGTCAGTGGCACCAGGATTTATCCCTACTGCTTGTACTGGCTTTTTTGGAACCCATTCTCTTTGGAGAGATACCTTGTTCGGCCTAGACATAGTAGGGAGGGCCTTGATACTTCCCCAAAGCAATGTGCCTTACCCTCTCTGAGGAGTGGATAGAGTTGTGGTAGGAGGGAAGTTTGGGAGAATTGGAGGAAGGGAGGGAGTGGGAACCGCGAATGGTCTGTAAAATGGAAAAAAAAAGATAGTTTGCTTTTTAAAAATTAAAAAGTGTCATATATTTGTACCCTACAGCTAAACGGAGGAAAAGAAACACTAGCCAGACACGCAGCATTCCTTCTCAACCCTCTTCTCTTTTAGTTCCACTAAACAGTGAGCCACAGCACAAAGAAGAAATGACTCTGATTATTTCTGATTCTGCACAGCTATCAAAAGTGGCCTTCTTCCTTCTCGCTGTAATATTGCAAAGGACACTACTTGTCCATGGCAAATCTCCATGTATTTCTGTCTTCTTGCTTGGGAACTCAGTGTCTGTTCTGAATTTCCACTGCCCTCCCCTCTGTTACTGTGGCAGTACACCTTCCTGTTAAAAATATGCTGCTGATAATTTCCAAAGCTTCACAATAATCCTCGTCTAATTCACATATGATAACTGGTCAATTAGACCCCTGTTTAACAGTTCCATCTACTGCATATTTTTCCTGTTGCATTTAACCAGTCTTAGGTTCCATCACTGTCATGCAGGTCCTAACAATGATCTCTAGCACCATCCACACCCCAATAACATTCCTACCTAAAGAATGTATCTGTCCAAAAGGCCAATGTTAGGAGCACCATCTTGCATAAATAACATTATTCTAAGTCTTTTTCTTCCAAGCAAAGGAATGGCTAAGTGTGTGGAACTAAGTGCATACTCTCCTATCAGCATCTTGCTCTTAATCCTACCACATCTTTATCAATTGTTACCCATCAGCATCTTCCCCTTCCTCCTACCACATCTGTACCAGCGGTTAACCATCAGCATCTCCCCATCTTCCTGCCAAATCTGTACCAGGAGTTACCCATCAGCATCTTGCCTTCCTCCTATCACATCTGTACCAGGAGTCAAGCATACTACAGAAAGCATTCCATTTGACTTTTTATGGCTGTCTTTGTATCATGCCAATTTTGAACTTGGAATGCTTCCAAATATCTCAAGCCTCTGATGTTTTTGCCCAAATCTTATAATTCAAGGTTTGCTTTTCACTCATTCACTTTAGGAGCATCTATGGCAAGATGTGCTTAAGAGATCCTAAGGTAGAACAGAGGGCCAGGGTAGTGTGGCTCACTGGACAGTCCCTTCCATTAACAAGTAGGGTAACTGGAAGTTAAAAATTTACAAAAACATTCCAAAGACTTACAAAATACAAAGTGAGGAGAGATTTGGGGGTTGAAAGGAGCTCACGCTGCATCAGGAGCAAAGGTAGCGTTCCCCTCATTTTATATTCTTCACATGTAGCTGCATGTGTGATGTATATGCTTAATGAGAAAATGAAGCCTTTTGCTCCTAGAATTGAAAACACTGCTTGGACATGCCCTCCTGGACTCTAATTTCTCTAGAACTCCTTATGCACCTGCCTGTTACAGATAAATGTTTGTGCTCGCCACAATGTAATAGTCTTCACTGGTGTGGGCTTTGAGAGATGGTTCTTTCATGGTTACGCCTTCATGAAGGGATAGTGGCTGTAAAAAGGAGAATCAAAGAATGCCGGGCTGTCTGCCTTGTGAGCATTCAGTAAGAAGATGGCCATCTCTGAGGAAGCAGATCCTCAGGAAAAATCTCCCAGTGTCTTCCTCTTGGAGTTCCCCATCTCCAAAACTGTAAGAAATAAATGTCTTCATTGGAAAGCCACTCAGCTTAGGGTGTTTTTAATACAGCACTCAAGTGAGTTCTTGACACACCGTCCCCCTGAAATGTAGCTATCCTCTATTCCTTCATTTCCATGCAGAGCTAAAAGTATTAAGTAAAACTCAGCCATTGTGACAAATTGGTGACCAGTGACTGTTTTATATACCTATTAGTATTTGCATTTTAACAAGAGTCTCAATATCTTTCCCTAAAGCAGAAAGCATCGACCTGTGATCTTGTTGCTTGGAGAACATTTGCCAATGTTGAGACACTTTTTTTTATTAATGCTGCTGGAAAAGACTGTTCCTAACATTTGCTAGATAAAAGCAATAACATTTCAAAGTCTTCTATAATACACAAGATAGCCCTTTGACAAAGGGTTACCTGGTCCTAGCATCTGTAATGCTGAAGTTATGCAACCCTGCCTCATCCTTAAAACTAGGACATTTGAAGGTCTCTCAGTGATGAAGTGATAAAGGCACTTGGGAAGGAGGCAAAGAGAGTCTAGAATTTCTCATCTCATAACACAGATCTAGGCTGCATTGGCAGTTACCTAAGGACAACCTCTTTGCACAGACGATTAGGGAAGAAAAACAGCTCATTCCATTTTCTCATCACTGTTAACAAAAGACCAGAGGGAGCCATTTAAAGGAGCAGTGATTGATTTTCCTTGAGGAATCAGAGATGTAAGACCTCAGTTTCTTTTTTCCATGCATTTGGGGCATAGCACCAGGGCAGCAAGCATCTGAGATAGGTTCTTCTTTGTGTGACCAAGAGAGAAAGAGAACTGGACAGGGAAGAGCCATGGATAATGTATCCCCCAAAGTCCTGGCCCTAGTGACTTACTCCATCTGGCATCTTCCTTTTAGTTTCTACAAATTAACACAATATTGCCGCCAACTGGGACAAAACACTTAAAAAATAATATTTGCACCAAACCATGACAATAATTAATACCATTACGAAGTTTTGATGATGTTTTTCTTATATTTCTGACTGTGTATCCCGAATATATCCAGAATGAATACACACGTCATATGTTTTTTCATACACTTAAAAACCTATGCAATTTCCCCTTTAAATTATTCTTCTTATACTTATCACTGCCAAGTATTTCAATCATTTGTTAATGCTCTAGACATTGTGGCCATGCGAGTTGCATCCACAATATTAAAATTAAATGCCAAGGATTGGAATATAAGTCTGCATTAAAGTATTTGCCTAGTATGTGCCAGTCTTGGGGTTCAATCTGCAAAAATAAATACATTGATAAATTGAATACTGACCTCATACTAAGTCCTGAGAAGCTTTGCATTGTTCATTATAAACTCCAAGCTCTATTCGGGGTTCTCTTTATTTGTTTCAATGCATTTAAAATATGTAGATTATTTCATCATGTAAGTTTCAGGTAAAAATAATCAACATGACTTGTTCTAGTACCAAAATGTCACTGGGGATGGTCCTTCAGGCTCCAACAAATGACCAGCTTATTCTTGGAGTGAGAATTACTTAAAAAGCTCCACCCAATCTTCATTTTTCAAATGCACACATGAAAGTCCTCTCTGATTTTGCGGTTGGGGAGACCAGAGAAGCAGTCCCTTATACCTTCTTTATGAGCCCATCTGTCTTATCAGAAAGAACCATTAAACTCGCGTGTAATGACCTGTTTTCAGTAAACTGAACATGGTTCCAATAGAACAGACACCTTACTCATTGTTTTTTATTCATCAGCATTTAATCAAACTGTATAGTCCTACTATGGACCAATTTATCACATGTTCTGTTTATTCTAGAATAAGCAAAACCTACCCTCAAACATTAAGCATTCTCTTCCTGCTCTACTGTCCTGGAACTTCTGGGCATCAGCAAGTGCAGCAGAGGATAGAGATGTTGATGGTGGTGTCTGAGCTTCTAGCTTTCAGTTCTTTCCTTCTCTGTGTCATGTATGAGCTCAGCATATATGATGGCTGATACTGATTACCAACCTGACAAGGTCTAGAAGAGAGGCTCTCAAACTGTGGGTCTCAACCTCTTAGGAGGTGAAAAGACCCTCTAAAAAGAGTAGCCTAAGACCATTGGAAAACACAGATATTTGCATTATTATTCACAACAGTAGCAAAATTACAGTTATAAAGTAACAGTGATTTTATAATTGGGGGTCACCACAGCATGAAGGACTATATTAAACTCTTAGGAAGGTTGAGAACCACTGATTTAGAAACACATATGAAACACATCTCTGGGCATGTTTGTGGTGAAGTTTCTGAATTGAGTTGAGATGGGAGAACCCAAACTAAATGTCAGTGGCATCATTCTGTGCACTAACTTACCTGACCGAATAAAAGGGAGGAAGTCAGGGAAGCACCAACATTCGTTACTGTCTGCATCCTGGCCAGGAACAGCGTATGACCAGTGACCTCGTGCTCCTGACAGCACATCGTCCTGTCTTCAGCTATGTTGAGCTGCACCCTTGAACTGTGAGCTAAAATTAACCCCTCCTTCTCCAAGTTGCTTTTGTCAGATAGTTCATCAGAGAGTGAGAAGTCACTACTACAGCCATTTACTTACATGCTCTGCTCAATGTCCTTACTCCTAGACTGGGCTAGCATGATTACATGGGCTATGAGAATCACCTCTTTTCCTAGCACTTGGGAAGTGTCAGCAGTTGCATTGTCAATTAAAGAGGATGCATTAAACACCATTACCTCAGTTCAATTTGCAAAAATCACAGGTCTACACACTGCTCTGACCAACGCTCCAGAAGTACATTGTACTATTTGATCCTCTTTTTTGGTTTTATCTTCATCTTGGTCAAGAATACCTAGCTTTGTGGCATTTAAAGATAATCTTCTTTGATAGAAAAATATATCAGCAAAATAGACATTGAATTCTTCCAGTTTCTCATGTTCTATTAAAATTTCACCATCTGCTGTCTCCATGGGCTCAGTTCCAGCCTTGGTATTATTAGATTCTACATGTTTAATCTTTCAAAATATATGAAGAGAAAGGAGAGAATATGAGAAAACAATACACAAAAATCTCTGATGAAATATAAACAAATGTTACATCTATACATAACTGCTGAATAATCACTTCCCTGACAATGTATTTTAATGAATTTTTTGCTTATTAATTTACAGTGATAAATAACAACATAGGACAACTTGATTGGAAACCTTTCTCTTCCTAAACAGAAAACACCTGCTGCTATGTGATGTATAATCACATAACTTGGAGTTTTACTCTTAATCAATTAATCTCTCCTTTTGTTTACTAAGTAAAGCAATCTAATGACAAGAGGCCACCTCCACGTTACAGACACTGTCGTTCATTCTAAGCATGTTGGTTTACATCCCCTAGAACTGGTGCAAACACTAACATATTTATGTTTGAATTCTAAACTGAAAAATATCACTAAAAACATTATAACTGAGTGTTTTTGCTATGCATGTCTTTTCCATTTATATAATTAAGATTTTTTTGAAACTTCAAACGACAGAGTTGAGAACTCTAAGTTCTATTAACTTAAAAATGGTTGAGAACTCTAAATTTCACAGAGACCAAAAAAATAACAAAAGTTTAAAATAATAGATTCAGAAAATAGAACTGGACCAAGCCAAGTTTTTAATCTCTAAAACATTTAGTGGCATAACTTTTCTTCCTGCTGTACTGCCAAGAATGAGCAAAGTGGTTAAGCATTTCTTTCTAAATAAAACATACATGCATGACAAGCTCCTTGACATACACCCATCTCTACCCCAGAGTCTTGATTGCTGCTTTATTGAGATACAAACACTCCTGGCAGGAGCCCAGCAAGGCTGGAGCTTCCTTCAGACTGCTTACTGACATAAACATGGATTCTCTGACTCAACAACTGTTTCCACCCTGATTCAGAACCATGATCCTTCCCCCAGGCATGATGGTATGGGATGCCCTTCAAGACATCAGAGACTATGGAAAACATCTGGACAATCTTCAGCATATACTAAAATCATCAGGAAGGGTAGATGTAGGAGGAGAGAGTGTTCCCTACATGTTTTTCCAGAAGAGAATGTTGTTCCATGCTCCACAACTTGAATCAGGAGGTGACACCTTGGAAACATATTTAACATTATCATATTGTGCATATAGATTAAAGTGCTGTGTCTGCAGTTTAAAGAAATGCTACACACTCATCATAATAAGCATTGTGATTCAAGTGTAAAACGTCCACCAGAGACACCTTGGTTCCCAGGTAGTGGCCTTATTTGGGAGCATCTCTAATTGTGCTCTAGCTGGAAGAAGTAGGTTTCTGGAAACAGGGCTCGAGGGTGATATTCATTTCTGGTTCTCATCTGAGCTCTCTCCTTTCTGATCTACCAAGATGTGAACACACATATAACTACATGCTCCCACTGCCATCACTGGTGATACTTCAGAGACCATGGCTAAAAAATTTTTTCTTTCCTTAATTTGAGACTGTGGGTGAAAGTTTTAGTTTAATGTAATTTAAACCAGTTTAATTTTCCACTTGTGGCTAGTAACTGATCTTTTCAACAGTGTAAAGTTTAAGGAGACATGGATTGAGAAGCATAGTCTGCACTCCAGACTCAGACCCCTCGGGTTCATACGTCATCCTCTCTACGTGGTCCTTATGCTTTGGTGAAACTATGATAATTCTTGTCACACGCAGGGCAGACCTGATCAAATAACAGTAATGTTACATTAATAACTAACGTTACTTGCAGAAGCCACGCCACTTCACAGTCTATGAAAGAAAAAAAAATAGACAGACCTCTAAGAAAGAATAGCTATACACAATAGGTAAAAGAATAAATATAAATGGCCATCTGAAGAGAGTTTGTGGGCATGGGAGACTACATTTAAACTTCAGGCAATATTTCCTCTTTCTCAGCTACAAGGGAAATTGAAGCATAGGAGCTAAACTTAAGAGGTAGAGACTGGCAATATTTATGCAAACCCCACCAAAATAAGGAAGCCTTTAGCCAGTTTTAAGAGAGTATCTAGTCACAAAAGATACACTTTTCTTTGTAAGACTACAGGTCTCACCATGCTAACACATTACCAGTGCAATCCTCCCCAGTTTCAATAAAGGTTCCAAGGGACCTTCAAAGCCCTATTTATACTGAGGGAATTCTACAAAGGCCGTTTTCTGCCTATCTTCAGTACCAGCAGTGAAAACTTATTACAAAATGAATAATAAATGAATACTTTTGAGTAATGTTTTTCTTCTTGCTAGGCTTCATTTCAAGAGGAGTTTTCTATTTATGTCCACAAGTATTCCATGTTGTTGGTTCATGTGTAAGGTAAATTTGTCATCTGGATGCTCTATGCTTGGTATGCATTCTTATAGAGTAAGTTGATGCTTCAGGAGCTGGTACCCAAGCAGAATGTGAGGACTTAATCTGTGGCTTTACAAGCCAGATCTCAGATCTCAGTGTTTTTTTTCCTAAGAGGGCATATTTTGGTATGGTTATCCTGTATCTATAGCAGTTGCCTCAGAATCAAAGATTTCCTACCAGAGATTGGGCCTCTATATTTAATAAGAAACGCTCTATGCTGTTTCAGAAGTTATGAAAAACTAGATTGCAGGACATTGCAGAAGACAATCCCATGGACTAGCGATGTAGCCCAAGTAGAACATGGATCTCTCACACTGGGCTCCAGTATTTCCAAGGAGAAAGGAGAATGAGGAAGAGGAGAAAATGAAATCTCAGAATGATAAATACAATCACCCCTTGGATGAACATGTAGTCTCTTAAAGAAGAGCAAATCAAAGAGGGACAAAGAGAATGGCCTCGAAGAAGGTGTCCATGGTGTATGAAGCAAGCACTTTGAAGATGCAGTATATAAAAAAATGCCTGACACTCTCCCCCCACACACCCTTTAGATTTTGTAAGCCCACCGGCCTACCAGGACTTTGTAAAGAGCAGAGCTGACATTTTATGGTTTAAGCAGGAGGAAGATGTGCTTCCAAGTAGCAAAGCAGATGAAACGTTAAGTGCATAAAAGAAAGTAATTGCATCAACTGGTTGAATGGACCGCAATAACGCCTTTACCGTATTAGTACTAAATGTAAAGCGATCAGCTTAGTGTCTGGCACATAACTGTTCAGAAGCAAAATGCTAAGGCAACAGAGCCAACGGAAGTCACAGTCGGTGAGCATACAGAACTGCAAAAAAATGTTTCGCCAGCAAAGACTTCAGAACTCCCAAGTTTCTCATTCTCTATATGAAAGATTTTTGCACATTATTGCACAAAGCAATCTAGAAATCAGAAAAGAAAAAAAACTGTAATTATTCCTGTTTTTTTTTTTTTAGAAAGGTGAAGCATAAATGTGGAAAAAAGCAAATTTGAATGTGGGCAGTTGGTTGTCAATGAAATTTTCTGTGGTAGATCTCTGTCTAATAAAAAAATTTCCAGTTGTCAAATTGTGTTCACTATGTGATCCAGTCATGTCAGATAACAAATACACATGTATAAAAGGCCAAAATGTGGGGCTGGAGAGATGGCTCAGTGGTTAAGAGCATTGCCTGCTCTTCCAAAGGTCCTGAGTTCAATTCCCGGCAACCACATGGTGGCTCACAACCATCTGTAAAGAGGTCTGGTGCCCTCTTCTGGCATGCAGACATGCACACAGACAGAATATTGCATACATAATAAATAATAAATAAATATTTTTTAAAAAAAGGCAAAAATGTGCATTAACATTTTAGCAAAACAATTTAAGGGAAAAGCAAAGGATTTTTGCTTTTCCGTTGAAAATGGACACTTGCTTTTGATTATTTTTCTCTTTAATTAATGATTATATAATTTAAAAAAATGGAAAACTATGTCATGTGAATTTATAATCCATTTAAGTGTTGGTTTTAAGTGCTTTGACATTTTAAACATAGGAGATAAATGGTGGGACTCTTCCAAGGAGGTCAGAACATTACAAAGTAATGTTTATGAACTAAACGTAAATACTGAGTGTTTGAGATGCAGGCATGTGTTGGTTGGAATAGAACCTGCCAGAGTTGGCCTGGAAAGAGTCCTTGAAATAATGTAAATTTGGTATAGAAGTTGTGTCTACAAATTCATGAGGTTTGCTGTCCCCTCTCTTTATAAAGAATAAGAAGGTTGTCTTCCTTCTTTGGATAACGTAACAAATTAGCTAATGTAAAGTTAGTCTTGTAGTCTTCTCCTTGAAGTGTAAGGAAAATTATTGGGTACTCTTTTCCTGTATGCAGTGGCTAACTTCCATCATGTTTGACTTCATGACGGTTTTCTCTATTCCCAAATGCAATATTCAAAGCCTTCTTCATGCTAAGAGAACTTATTTCATTACCTGTCTTCTTTCCTTCCTTCCTTCCTTCCTTCCTTCCTTCCTTCCTTCCTTCCTTCCTTCCTCCCTTCCTACTTTCCTTCCTTCCTTTTCTCTTAAATTTTCTTGTCTAAATATATGTCATCAGCTAGCGTATACACAGTTGAATGTATAGTATAAAAGGGAATTAAGGTTTTGTACAAGAATCTTACCAAACAAATGCAGTGCTCTAAATTTTGATTGTCTTGAACTGACTATAATACACGGGCATATAAGCTCTTCCAAGCCCAGGCTTCCATCCTGAGTTTCTTTTTGAATTGTCTGCACACAGAGAATGTTTGATGGGTTTATTACTTAATATTTCTGTCTGTTTAGCATGGTAAACAACTAAATTCAGTTATTGTGACATAAAGTGGCATTTCATGTCAATAAAATATTGATGCATTCAATAAACTCCAGCAGAAACCAAAGTACCCTGGGCCTACATTCACCCAATCCAAAAATCTTGTCAATAATTTTGCTGGCATGACAACCACACAGCCAAATAATGATTTTTTTTAAGTGCTACATTGGAAGCAGCAGATTATCTTTAACAAAATGTCACTTCTGAAAATATCTTCTTTAAGATGACAATACTGTACACAGCAATCTCCATGCTGATGATTAAGCATAATTAAATACTAAACTTCATCTATAGCCTCGTTCATTCTTGGGATCTTGTTTTTGTGGGCTGAGCTCAATTTCTCTCTCAAGTACATCTTGTTTTTGTCAGGAGAAAATGAAGCTCCCAGCTTAAAAATATTATTAAGAGAATTCAAAAACATATTCAGGCTAGGACCGAATCCGAATCGGCAGGGCAAACGGGAGGGTGCTAGCTCCTTTGTCCCCGCTAGCCTGCCTGCAGCGAGCTAGGTAGGTCCTTTGATTACAAGTCACCCAAGCAGCAAGGAGATCCGAACCCCGCACCAGGAGAGACATCAGGCTTGCATCCACAACC
>NW_026067923.1:9815053-9862205 GCF_014885135.2 Alexandromys fortis
GTCAATGGCAAGGGGTTTTGATCCTACTTCATGTTCTGGCTTGGTGGGAGCCTAGCCAGTTTGGATGTTAACCTTCCTAGACATGGAGGGAGGGGGGAGGACCTTGGACTTTCCACAGGACAGGGAACCATGACTGCTCTTTGGATATTTGAGGGAGGGGGAGAGGAGTGGGGGGAGGGGGAGAAGAGAGGGGGGAGGGGGAGAAGAGTGGGGGAGGGGGAGGGAAATGGGAGGCTGGGAGGAGGCGGAAACTTTTTTTTCTTATTCTCAATAAAATAAAAAAAATATAAAATAAAAACATATTCAGCCATATGATGAACCCTAGTGACTCTAAAGACATTTTCTCTAAACAGAGCATGGGATTAACAAGCAGCAGGGAAGGGCAGTGATGTGCACACATGTGGCCATAAGGAACAGAAGTACTCCTGAAATGTCTGTGCTCAAGACAATGGTGGGGGTCCTCACTCCTTTCTACACAGTGGTCAGCACTGCTCAAATTCTGCTTCATTTAACTTTTAAATATATGTTTGTGTGAACATAAATCAGTAAGTTGAAAAAGGAATCTGATAAAGCTTCAGAGATGTGGAGGGAAAGACAAAGCCATGAGAGAGTGGAAGAAGCCTGCTGAATTTAATGTATTCCCAAAATGTTCATGTGCTGAAAACTTAATTCCCAAATCATATATTTGGAGGTCCAACCTTTGGGAGGTATTTTGGATTATATGAAGTCACAGGGGCTCTCATAATATTATTATTGGCTTAAGGAGAGGCAAGGAGAACTGAGCCGACACACTTGAAATATGATGGCTTCTGCCATTTTATGATGCAGCGGGAAGGTGCTTGATACACCAGCATCATACCTGAGAAATTCCTAGCCATCAGAACTGTGCAAATAAAGTTCCCATCCTTTCTAGCTTCTCAGTATCAAGTGTTTTATGAAAGCAAAAGAAAACAGATTAATAGAAGGGCAAATGAATTTGGAGAATTTGGAGCAAGAATGAGACCAAGTCAGAAAGATAAACAAGAGTAGTAACTAGTAAGGATAGTCAAAGTCACATTTCCATAAAGTTTCTCTCAGTCAATGCAATTATGGAAGCAGAGACAGATGCAGAATCAACTTTAGGCTCCGGTTAATTCAGCTTCAGAAATGTGAAACTCTATTATTGTATAATCTGCAAGGAGGCAGCTCCTTCTTGACATCTTATTCAGAAAGGGTATGATTCTTACAAACAGGAATGGGATAGGCTTGGGAGAGACACAGGAAGTAACTCTGTCTGGGGTCTTATTTAGGGTTTCTACTGTTGTGATGGAACATCATGATCAAAGAACAAACTGGGGAGGAAAGGGCTTATTACACTTCAACATTGCTGTTCATCACTGAAGGAAGTCAGGACAGGAACTCAATACAGGGAAGGATCCTAGAGGCAAGAGTTAATGCAGAGGCCATGAAGCGGAGGTGTTTACTGGCTTGCTTCCCATGGCTTGCTCAGCCTGATAGAACCCAGGACCACCAGCACATGGACGGTACCAGCCACCATGCGCTGGGCTCTCCCTCATTGATTACTGAATGAGGAGAGACCCTACAACTGGATCTCACAGAGGTGAGACTCTTTCCTCTGGTGACCCTAGCTTGTGTCACACTGACACACAAAACCACCTAGTACACCTAGAATTTCTCAGAGATGCAGTCTTTCACTTTCAAATGAATAATTTGCTCTCTTTTCCTCTCTTCAAACAACAACGTGAGAGCCTATCATTGACTAATTTCTCCAATGTCCACATTTAATTACAGGTTTACAAAATACACATGTATCATTAATATACATGTAACAAGCCTTCTTTCATTTAAAATCAAAGGAACTTATTTGAAAAAACAATTTCTTAAAATAAAAAAACATATTTCCTAAAATTATATAAATGTTTGATTCTCCATTTCTCCTATTAGTCTCAAAGATAAACCTGCATTGTTTTCTTAAAAGATGTAATGTTAGGTTGGTGATCCTAGCTGGATAACATTAACACTGACCTTTGATCCAGACGTTCCATGATCCAGACTTTAAATTTCCTTACAACACAGGCATTCCAGGATTGATTGAGGAGGGTCATCTATCTAT
Organism: Alexandromys fortis; assembly: GCF_014885135.2. NCBI lineage: Eukaryota > Metazoa > Chordata > Mammalia > Rodentia > Cricetidae > Alexandromys > Alexandromys fortis. Next base: position 9,817,167 of record NW_026067923.1, read on the forward strand.
GTGTTACTTTCATTGGTTAATAAAGAAACTGCCTTGGCCCTTTGATAGGACAGAAAATTAGGTAGGCAGAGTAAACAGAACAGGATGCTGAATAGAAGGCAGTGAAGCAGCCACCATGGGGTCAGACGCCATGGAGCCAGATGCCAGGTCAGACATGCTGAATCTTTCCCGGTAGGCCACCACCTCATGGTGCTACATAGATTACTAAATATGGGTTAAAGCAAGATGTGAGAATTAGCCAATAAGAGGTTGAAACTAATGGGCCAGGCAGTGTTTAAATGAATACAATTTGTGTGTTGTTATTTCGGGTGTAAAGCTAACCATGTGGGAGGCGGGCGGGATGAAAAGTAGGCCTGCTCACCTGATCACTGCACAGAATTTCACTCATTTATATCCCAACTTGCTTATTTTGCATCGATACTATTTAAGATGCTTTGGTTGGAAAAGACAGAAAACCTAGTCTGACTAGTTTAAGTAAGAACAAGAAGATATATTAGCTTATTTCGCTAAAAAGTTTCCAGCTTGTACAGCCTGTAAGTTAGTTGATGATAAAGTTGATGATGTCACCAAGACAGTTGTTTCTGCACAGCTAACCATAAAGTAGATTTTATCCTAAAATAGGCTCCCTCCTCTGTCCTTGAAGAAACTTAAATTGAACCTTACCAAACAATGCCAGGAAGTTATTGCCATCAAATTCAATTATATAGTGTGGAAAACTGAGATAAAAAATAATTTAAATGTCTTAATTTTTAAAATATTTGTTTCTGTCCCCTCTTGTCCTCACCCTTGCCCTCGGTTTACCCAGGAGATCTCACCCAGCCTTGATGCAGGGGGAGGAGCTCGATCCTGCCTCAACTTGATGTTCCATGCTTTGATGAGTCCCATGGGAGGCCTGTGCCCCTTTCTAAATGGAGGAGTGGATGGTGGGGAGGTAGGTGAGAGGTGAGTAGAGGGAATGGAGGAGAGGAGGGAGGAGAAACTGTGGTTGGCATGCAAAATTAATAAAAACATTTGATTTTTAAAAAAGTGTGGAAGATAGATGAAATAATTTTGGAGAGAGAAAAAGATATCTGTTAAATGAATTAACTAAGAAATGAATCTTGTAATTCCAAATCAACTTTGTCATGTCTCTGCCTTGATAAATATCGACATGCCTCAGCAACTGTATTATTTTCACTACTTGACCACACAGATTAATGTGTCTCTGTGTTAAGACATGACATGCACAGCTCTTACTATATTTTTGGTAGCATATGACACACAGTTAAATGCTAGTACATAGTAAGTGCTTGTGAAATAATGCTCACTGATGCTTAGAATCCAGTGATTCATGCTAAGATGTGATGTTGTTTTACGAAATATGGGTTTTGTTTTGTTTTGCTTTAAATAAAATGACATTTCTAAAGGCCCATATTCCAGCAGATAGTCATGAACCAGTCTTTTTAACTGAGGATAATCTTGTTTTAGATCATCTTTTCGAGGACATGATGAAACTGTTAATTAACTGTATCAACATAAGCAGGAAAAAATAGTTGAGTATCTTATATGATGAGTTTTCACAATCATAATGTCTGTGCATGCCTACTAAATGATCAGTATGTTGATTTCTCAATGGACTGAGTTCACATAACTGTCTGCTAGAGACTGGGAAAAATATATCAGGACTTACACTCAGAATTATTTTTATTTTATACTTTAATGATATCTTATTTATATATTGTTTATTATATATAAAATATATCACTTCAGTTTTATATTAATACAGTTTTAACATGCACATAAATATTGTTTGCATATACAAATATTTTTATGGATAAGATTGCTCAATCCAAATATTTGTAAACCATTGAGCTATAGCATGAGGTAAGCAAAGCCAAAGTCTAAAACGTATTTCCTGTATCATTATATTGCATATAAATAATTTTATTTTATAGAAACTTGAATCCACTTAGGACATAGAGAAAGCACAAAGCAGTTCTGCTATACTGTGAGCATGTCTCAGGGCTTCTCACGGAAGCTGAGTCTGCAGCACCATTTCCTATGTGAAGAAATGGCAGCCTGATTGCTTGTTTTGCGCTATTAACTACGTCATCCTGAGAACATCTTCTCAGAGACAGAAGAAAAGCGGAGAAGACAATCTAGTCTGTGGGTAGAAGGACACATGTTCACCTATTCTCTGAGATGTGTCACGTGGGCCAGACTTGAGCTTTGTGGGGTCTGCCTGTCTCTATCCCCCGCCCCATCATTGCTGGATTTGCAGTCTCGTGGGAACACATCACCGAGCCCCGCGTTTGCCATGAGTTTTTGGAATTGAAGCTCACGTTTTCCTTCTTTCAAGGCCAGTGCCTCACTGACTGAACTATCATCCCAGTCCTTAAGGCACTTCTTAATGTTGTATTTCTAATGAGAAGAGAAACTGGCATTTAGACGATTTTCAATTACGAAGGCTAAGACCTTTTCCCCCAAGGCAGAAGCCTCGCTCTCGCAGCTGGAAGTGATCTCAGCTTAGTTATTGAAACACTTTGGCACAAAGCCTCTATTTTTGAAAAGGAAATGAGGATGGTGAATGCTTTCAGGCGGCTTGGAGATTTCATTTTGGGATTTTTCTGTAGTCTTCGGAGAAAATGCTAATGATTGAGGGGTTACCTGATGTCCCCCAACAGCAACTCTTCATTTCTCAAAACTCATTGATTGTTTACAGAAAAGTTTGCTACCTTCGTCTGTATTTGACGGACAGCTGAAGCCTCAAGTGAGATCCATGTCTGGTTGATTTTTTACAAAAACCAAAAAAAAAAAAAAAAAAAAAAAACAAGCAAACAAACAAAATGGAAAACATTCTTATATGAATACTAGAACTGAGGAATACAGACATATAACCTACACATCAAAAATTTTACATTACACCCATTGTTTAACTAAGAAAACATTACAACTTATCATTTGAGTAATAATATATTGTCCCATGGTTATCATTAATTTAAATATATGATATACTAATACTGCTGATTGAATGATACACTAAAATACTTATTTTGAAATAAATATACAGAAAATGACTTAAATATTTGCCCATATGCTTCTAAGTGTGTTGTTGTGACTTAGGAATATGAACTAAAACATACTACTAAATTAACCAGTATAAGAGGGTGTAGGCTGCGACAGCTCTGGATGTCTTAGAACTCTGCACTAATGTATTAAAGCTGCAAAGGATGAGAAGCAAATGCCCCTGGATATAAGGCTCTATGCCCATCTGCACAGGACTTGCTAGAGAAAGCAAACCGGTCCTATTAACGTTATCACAATAGCCAATGCTCTTGGGAGACTTCCTATAAATACAGAACCAGATTTTCTTCATCTCTACCGTTTCCTCCAGTAAACTGCACGTCAAAGAGGATTATCCTTGTGCTGGTTATGAAATCATTATTTCTTAGCCAATTCACACATCCACACTCTGTCTGTTTTTCTACAGAGGAGGCTGGGATTGCACATATTTAATTTCCTTTGCCAGCGGGAAACTAACATTACATAAATAAGACCAGATAAGCAAAATTCGAAGATGTAAAGACAAGAGGAGGGGCTCACTGCATTCTCATGCTCAGTTATCCCTGTTAATATAATCCCTTGACTGACTGGGTTCTCACCTGTAGCTTCTCTGAGTCCTTGGAGAACTTGTCTCAGTATGAGTCCTCTGAGATACAGCACCTTCTGAGGCAGCTCCTTGCTCAGCATGGGGATCTTTCTTTGAGATTTAAATATCTGTGTGTATGTATGCATGAATACATGCATTCACTTGAACAGTTCTGTCCACCTTATTTTTTTAAGATGGAGTCCCTCAAAATTCTTGGAGTTCCCTGATTGAGCTGCAAGGACTCGTGGTGAGCAAGATCCTGGAATTCTCCCCTCTATCTCCTCGTGATGGGATTTCAGGCTTGTGCAAGCATATCAGCCTTCTACCTGGGTACCAGTCCTCATGTTTGTTATCATTAGTAGTTAATCTCATTCTTGCTGTCATAAATACCTGACAAAAGTGACTTAAGAGGGAATGGGTTTATTTTGGTTCACAGTTTAAGGATGCAGCTCATCATGAGAGAAGGCATGCTAGCTGGGGTATACGGCTACTCACATTTAATTCAGACTGCCAAGGGCTCAGCTCCCTTCCTCTGTGCAATCTATGACTCCTGTCAAAGGAATGATGCTGCCCATATTGGGGTGAGTCTTCCCACCTCAGTCAATCCAATTTTTGAAATCCCTCCCAGACATGCCCAGCATGTTTGTCTCTTTGATGATTTTGGATCCTGCCAAGTTTGTCAATATTAACCACCATTCATAGTAATCACTTGACCAACTGAATCCTCAGCCACAGTTTCTAAGTTCTGATAATCCTGGTATTTTTACTTTCTCCCAGGATTGAAAGTCAGTTATTTTTTTTAAGCTGTTTGCTGCGTTTTATCGAGGGTCCTCTTTTACACTTGAGTCCCTCACAACTTGGTCCATTAACTCTTCTTAATAAAGTAGTTTATTTTCAGGTTGACAAAAATTAACTAGCTCAGTGAAAAAGTACTTAAGGAACTCAAAACCTTATGGAACCAAGTGCCTGTGACATTTAACCATTACTGCAGGCATGATGATCTTGAGGACACTCAGGTGAAGTTTGGCTGACTTTAAACTCTTACCTTAAGTGTCTATGGTTTCAATTGTACCCATAAAAGTATCTTTTGTCTCTTGTAACTATGAATATGACTTCACAGGCAATCCAATTCCAATGTTGAAATTTGTAAATTCAAATTACACTGCTCACTCACAATTTAAGATGAGTTTATGAATCTAAATTACATTGTAAGTTCACATACGCCCTCAACATGACAGTTGTGGAGCTGATTGAGAAGTAATGGGGAACTAGGCTTTAGATTGAGGTATTGGAATAGATACAAAAGGATTTACAATCATGGCCTTCCAAGCCACTCTGGGTTTCTCTTACCAAAAGAATCATTCTGCCCTCTTAGCTGAGCACAGCAGCCCTTCCCTAATGAATGTCTTAAGAGGGGAAACCTCATGAGAGCTCCTGTCTTACAATGGGATAGCTCTTTTCCTTCATACCTACCCCAAGTACCATTACTTGTCCATAGTCAAATAGTGGTTTGTTCCTGAAAGATAGGAGCTTGACCCTTAAGGAAGAAGAAGGATTATTCTCGATGAGATTTGAGATATCATTAATGTATTTTGACAGAAATATGGGAAATGGATGTAGAATTTGATTCTGAGCATGGCAGACCAAGCAAATGAAACCTAACATCAGATTGGACCAGATTAGTAACATGGCACAACACAGAGAACTTGCCATATAATGCCAAATCTTAGGTCACGACAACCTGCTGGATAAAACGTGTAACATCTAGCCAGAAGACAGTGCTGCAAGCAGGGAGGTTGAGATTCCCTGGTATATGATAACCTGAGGGAAGGAATCTGGAGGAGCAGAAAAAAATAGAATACAGAGTAAATTTATCAGTGCAAACTGCATACTCACACCCATTCCAACTCTCAAAGACCCAGAGCACATTCCCTTTATGAAAGTATTAAGAAATTTATCCATAAGAATCTCCTTAACAAGCTCTATACTGTCTAAATCTTGACTGTCAGTGAGAGGTGTTATCCCTGATAGACTCCTCACTCAATTGGAATGATGGGTATCAAAGTCCAAATGTAAATGCCTAGTTTCCATAAACAAGATAGACCACATTTACCATAATATGGAGCGAAAATGTATTTTACTGGAAATAATATTTTTATATTGCCTGAAATCAATCAGATTTTGTCTTCAAAATATAATACATAGGAAGCCTACAGCAATATGTTTGTCTATATGATACAAAGGAAAAATACAGTATGCTTTAACTTGATTTGAGTTATCAAAATGGAAAGCCTACTTCACTGAAAATAAAGCTGGTGACATTTCTGAGGGCGCATTAACCAGAGTCACCTTCCCAAAATCACATAACCCAAATCCTTAACATTATAACAGGGCACGCCACTCTTGGATTTGGGAAGTGTCATATACCAGCATACTGATCAACACATAGATCCACCCTTCCAAATGAAATCAAGACAATGAGAAGCCTCAGTAACTGACCAACCTGAAGTGAATGCTGCTTTAGTACTAAAGCCTAGTATTAAATCCCGGTGTTTCCTAGAGAAACCGTGGAAATCGAGGCATCTGTGCCAATGAGGATACTGCACTGAATGACTACAACCAATCACAAGCGCATCCCACAACCAGCACTGTAGAAGATCTTCAGCAAAGTTCTCTTTGCTGTTTCAGATGGCTAGTTTCTTTCTAAAGTCCTGGACCCTAAAAGAACACCTGATGAGACTCAAGCTGCCCATCGTGAAGTCTAGCTTCTTAGACTCAATAAATCATAAGATTGAAATGAATGTAAAACAGGAGTCCAGAGTGTATAGATTAGATGTACAAGTTATTAACTTTTTCAATACACACTTTTGTAGTATTGCTTCCTTTCCTTTAACCCATCCATGCTTACATTCATATGGGAAGTTCACGTGATCAGTAAAAGAAAGGAAGGGGAGGAAGAGGCCAAGGAGGAAGAAGAGAGGCTTAACAACATTCGGAGCCCAGGGTTTCCTTGACATTGCAGTATGGCATTGCTGTCTGCGCAGGTGCCAAGCCCCACCCAGAGCTTCTCTGGGACTTACACAGCCCACACGCTGTGTAAGATTGGAGCTGCCTGGTTTAGTTCAAATTCAGAACAAGATTCTGACACAAAATGATGGAATAGAAGTGGAGTATGAGAACATTAGAGGTCCACTCAGAAGTCTGCTGGAAAAGCAGAAAGACAGGGTCCCAGGAAGCAAAGCTTTACGCATGCTTGGTTGGCTTAGTGATCTGCTGGTTGGTCTGAGTGATCTGTGTTCAGACATAGGATCCACTCTTTTGTGGTCAGGAAACAAGCGTGGGTTTTGTTGCTCTTGTTTGCTTTCTTGTTTTCTGTTTTGTTTTTAACTTTTTATTGTTTCTTTGTGGATTTCGTATCATGTATCCTAATTTTTTCCCTCTCCCTGGCCCTTTGTATGTACCCTCTGCCCTTGCAAACTTCCCTGCAAAAAAATAAAAGAAAAGAAAATTTAATCTCACTATGGAAGCTGCAGTGTGACTCAGTGAGTCACACAGTATCATCTTTAGCCCTTACATCTTTATTTGCAGGTGTTCATTGCAATGAGTCGTTGGTCCGGTTAGAGGCCTCTGGGTTCTGCTACATTATAAATACTGGGACTCCTCTTGGCTATTGTCCTGTGTCATAGAGATCCTGCAGCTTTGGATCTGCAGAACAAGCCCCTTCATCTGCTCCAGCAGTTCATAGATGGAGTGGATGTTGGGTTGGGTCAACTCATAGCATAGGCCTGGTTATGGCCCTAGGTGGTAGCTGGGTTGGTCAGTTCACTAGTTCTCCCTCATCGGCACCACCAGGGTGAACTCTCCAGCACTGCCCTCTGGCTTGCTCACCCAATACAGCAGGCAGTAATGGGTGGAGGAGCTAGTTCTGCTCTCAAGCCCCCCTAGCCAGTTTAGCCACACCCACACCATCAAGGCCAGCTCTACTGTGTTACCCAGGTGAGGTGCAGGGACCACTCTCCTAAGTGCTGCAGCTGGTGAGGGGCAGGGCCAGGTCTCCTGTTCTCATGTCCCCAAGGCCAGCTCTTCTGCCTGCCACAGGAGGCGAAGGGCAAACAGGGTGGGGTCAAGTGGGATCTTTCCCTGGTAGAACAGGCAGGATGGGTCAGCTCTCCTGCTTTCATGCCCTCAGGGTCAGTTCACCTGTGTCTCCCTGCCCCCACTAACAGGCTCAGTTCTACTGACCAGTGAACAACTATATGACTCATATTTAGAAACCAAATAAATGAAATCTAAGATAGAAGGTTGTCTAGGGAGAGCTGTGTGCAAAATCCACTTAAAATGTGGATTAAATATGAAAATAGGAAGCATTGAAAACAATGTTTGTCCTCAAATTCTTGTAGGGCTCAGCCAACCATGATAAACTCAATAGAAGCAGACCCCCCAAAGGAAGTTCTTAGCTTCCAGTCATTATCACCTGCCAGTGTAGGACTCAGCCAGGATAAGCTTACTGGGGGCCTGAGTCTCAGTAATTTACCCTAAAGCAATACCTGGTTGCAGGAAGATCCACAAACTGAGATTACCCAGGCACCACCCAAGAACAGACCATCCAAAGGAAATTCCTAATGTTCCAACTGTTGTAGATAGGATCACCTGCCAGCACACATTCACAAAGACACCCCTAGACAAATGCCAGACAATCAGGAGTCCTGTATCTTAGAAATCCCTTAACCTCACCTTTACTTTAGAAAAACCCAACTCTGAGCTCAGGGCTCTCCAATTATTCCAATATGTCGGACACATGGAGAGACCAAGTTTGCAAACTTGTATAAAATAAAGGTTCTTTACTTTTACATATGAGATTCGGTCTCTTTGTTGGTTTTGGGGGGACTTTGCGAATCTGGGCATAACAATTCTAAGTTATAAACACATTTTTGAATTAACTAAAAATGAAAGGAATTAACTTTAAAACTTCAAATAATAGAAAGATAGGAATATCTCTTAAAATTCTCAACAATCAAAATCCAATTGTGGGGGGTGGGGAAAGAAATTAAATACCCTGAGTAAATCCATTTTTTTCAGAACTGCACTAATGCAATTTTACTTACTAGTAGAATAAAGAAGATAATCATTGTAATCTCAATACATAAAGAACTTGAAATAATATTGGACTCAACTTTTAATTTTAAAATGTTAGAAAACTATTAAGATAAGAAACTTTATCTAACTTTATTATAAAAGGTACTTATCACAAAAGCTGCTAGCACTGGAATGGTCTTTCCTTGTAATATCAAGAACAGCCATATGGAAATATTACTTCTATTGAACATTGAGCCAGAAAAATAAAACTAGAAATAAAAAATATATAGATGGGAATCAAAACAAAACTGTCATTTTTTTATTAATAATACACACCCTGCAATAAAGGAACATTTGGAGAAACAAAAGAAACCTGTCAATCACAAAGAAGACAGTGAACATTGAAAATTTAAAGTATTTTCAGACTAAAGAAAGAGAGAAATAGCAGGATTCCAGATGCACATTTTGATCCATAGGGGAAACTTCCTTCATTGTAACTGCAGCCACTTTCTGTTCAGTCTCTGAGGGTGTAAATGTGGTATCCCCCACCACACACACACACCACTTTCTGTTCAGTCTCTGAGGGTGGTGTAAATGTGGGAAACCTCCCCCACTGCTTTCTTCCAATAAATAAACTGCCATCCGGAATAATAATTTATAGTCTGTCTTCCTTATGCTTTGTGATCCCCAAACATTGTATTTTGAAGCACATTAAAATATAGAAGAAATTAAACTAGTGGTTGCAGTTTCTATAGTAGCCTATAGGGGCATAGTAGAGTGGAAATTATAAAATTTTCCTTTATTAGCTTAGTAGTACATCTGCCTTTCATGGATATGCAGCAATGAAATGACGTCTATAAAATGAAAACAACAACACATTTAAATTATTTGATACAAATTCTGCATTTTAAATGAACAGTCTTGTTTATTAAACATGAGCTTTAATTAAAAAAACAAAAGCAAACCTCCATTTAAGAACCATAAACCTAAAAGATAAGGCAAAGGGGCAAAAACACCACTCCTTGTTACATTGTTACTGCATTTTCCTTATTCTTTCAAAGACTGGATGGAGTTACATAAATTGTTTGGAGTGCTTAGCCACACAAAGCACAATATTGATACTTGCATGGACCACTTAAGACTGCCCTGTTACAAAGAAAAGAAAACCCAAGTCTTTCTGACTAAACAGGGAAGAAGCCCCACCCAGTCATTTAACTATGGATGCTTCCATTCTTTTTATTTCTGTGGGTTATCTTTTAACCTGTGAAATCTTCACATTTCTCATTTGTGAGGCTTAGAGAGGGTGGCAAGCTTGAGGCTGCTTTAAATGAAAAGAAAGATTAGTTCAAGTTCATGTAGGCTACAGTTTTGATGCATTTGTTCAGCCAGCATTCATTCCCCCCATACACATTCACATAACTAAATTGGATACTCATCAAAACAGAGACATAATTGATGTAGGTGGGTCTTCTGTTTTGTATTGATTTCATTGGTTAAATAAAGAAACTGCCTTGGCCCTTTGATAAGTCAAAACATAGGTAGGTGGGGAAGACAGAACAGAATTCTGGAAGAAAGAAAGCTGAGTCAGGCAGATGCTAAAGCTCTCCTCTCCAAGATAGATGCAGGTTAAGATCCTTCCTGGTAAGCAACCACCTCATGGTGCTACACAGATTATTAGAAATGAGTTAATCAAGATGTGAGAATTAGCCAGTACAAGGCTAGAGCTAATGGGCCAAGCAGTGTTTAAAAGAATACAGTGTCCGTGTAATTATTTCAGGTCATAAGCTAGCCAGGCGGCAGCAAGCTGGGCAGCAGGAACGCAGCCTGCCGCTCATTTCTACACATAATCCAACAGTACAGACATGATGCAATAAAGAAATGTGTAAAATTGTTCCTGAGTGCAACAGAAATCCAGAGGAAAGCTAGAGCAGTCAAATGTATTTAATTGAAGACTGAAAACATGCATTTTCCCGCTGAGTGGCTAATATATTGAAGGAGGAATGTAGAAAATATGTCCATCCTTCAGACACAGGGAAATATTCTGTTGACTTCCAAGGATGCTGCCTACTGAAGTTCTCAGCAGAGCTTCCTGCAGAATGATCCTTCCCCTTCCAAAGGCCACACTCTCTGAAGGAAGCCTAATCCTAAAATGAGTTGGCTAAAATACAAAGTTTCATCTCCATTCTTCTATAGCTTCTAGAAGCCTTCAGTTCCAGGGCATCTTAAGCAAGCCCCAGCATGGAAGGCTAGACTGTTGTAATTGCCTCCCAGATTAATTTTTTCCCTCACCTGGAACCTCTTCTTCATTCCCTGCTGGATGCTCTTGCGGAACATGTTCATAATGAGCGGCACCTAAATCTTCAAAGCTGTATTTTCCAACAACTCTAATCTAGAGGCCTGTGAAAAGTTGCCCTTGTGTGGATTGGGCAGAAGAGGTCTGGTAGACCAGCTCGCCTAATTAACACAGGAAGAAAGCGAGATGCAGCAGACAATGAAAAGTGTGGCTCAGGAGAGCACAAAGCCTCAAGTGCCATCCTAGTTTAGAATTCAGCTCATGGCTCAGCATTTCAAGTTTTCAAAAGCTGAGTGGCCTAGAGCTAAGAACTCATGCTTCTGGATGAGAAGGCAGAGCTAAAATTAATTAAAAAAGCAAACATGAAAATCCCCTAAAGTTTCGAGTTACTTAAAATCTACACAAACTTTGCATTTTATTCATGCTTATTGGCACATGTTCAAACAACATATGCTTATGTTGAGCTGTTCAGGAAGCACAGTCATAGGGAGGGAAGATAATGATAAGTGTTAATTTTTTGGTTGAGAAGTAGCATGATAAATACTTTTAGTTAGAGTGGCCAGTGCATCAAGCGCAAGTGAAATAAATGGGGAAAGGATGGTATGATGGTTTCTCGCTTTCAGAGCTAACCTGATAATCACAATGAAAAGAGTAGTCGAAAAGGCCTTCAAAGAACTGACTGAGAAGATGTTATAATGTGCCAGACTGAGGAGAGGGGCAAGATGAAGACAAATGGAATTTCCTGGGTGGAATTTTAAGACTAAGGTGAAACGCAGACATATGAAAAGTAGAATGTCTTTTATTTGTAGTTCCTTTTTTGTCATGTTTGAGTTCAAGGCACATTCAATATAATCTACATAAGAGATTCCTTCAAATGCTATTATCTCAAAAATAATTGTTATATTTGGCATGCCGCCTTAATAGTTGCTGATGTGCTGACACTTGTGTAGATTCCAGATTAACCTTCTTGGACATGTCCCAGGGAGACTCAAAGGGTTCCAGATGCCCTTGTGAAGCTGTTTCAGGCTTTGTGTCCTTCCCGCTTCTCATAGGCTCTGTGAAGTATTCCTACAAGGGTTGAGACACAGGATATGGTGCCACCAAGCTTTGTGGCACCATCAGTCTCTTTAATGAGAGGAGCACAGCATTTAAAGGTTCCAACCCATTCATTCCTCTTCCCTGGCTAGCACCACTTTCCCTCCTAACTGATGTTCACCTTCTTCCCATCTGCTCCTGGACTCTCACACTTGGGGTTTGTCCTGCTGCGTTAGAGCTTTGTCCCCCTCTTGCCAAAACTCCTCATTGAAAGTTTAATTGAAAATAAATTCAGGGATTATATGCAAATAAAGTAGCCATATGGCAATCTCTTCTGACCTCTAGGAGAACAAATGGTCGACAACATCTTCACAACAACAAATGCTGTGCAGTAAGATGGTGTGCGTAGAAATTGGATGAGGTTATTACAAATAATACCTGGGCAACAGAGGAGAGGGTGCCTGAACTGGCCTTGACCCATAGTCAGACTGATGTCTATCTTGAATATCACCATAGAACCTTCCTTCAGCGACAGATGGAGATAGAGACAGAGACCCACATAGGAGCATCGGACTGAGCTCCCAAGGTCCAGTTAAAGAGCAGAAGGGAGAAGATGACCAAGGAGGAAAGGACCATGAGGAGTTGGTCCACCCACTCAGTGTGCTGATTTAATGGAGTGCACCAACTCCAGCTGGACTGGGACTGAATGAGCATGGAATCAAACCAGACTCTCTGAATGTGGCTGACAATGGTGGCTGACTAAGAAGTCAATGATAATGGCACTGGGATTTATCTCTACTGCATGTACTGGCTTTTTGGGATCTTATTCTATTTGGATGCATACCTTCCTAAGCCTGGATGGAGGGAGGAGGGCCTTGGACTTCCCACAGTGCAGAGTACTCTGCCATCTCTTAGGACTGAAGGGGGAGGGTGATGGCGTAGTGGGAGGGGCGTGGGAGGAGGGGAGGAAGTGGAAATTTTTAATGGTATTATTTTAGAGAAAAAAGAAATTGGATGAGATGTGTAGGGAAAACAAAAGGCAGAACACTAGCCTAGGATACCACATATATGCTAGGAACCACCCTTAGTGTCCATCCTTTTAGGGATTGTCCATGTATTTGCCTGTTTGTTTTTTGTTTTGTTTTTAAAGACAGGCTTTCACTGTGCAGTCCTGACCATAGACCAGGCAGTCCTGGAACTCAGAGATCCTCCTTTCTCTGCCATGTGAGTGCTGGGATTGAAGGCATGTGCCGTGATGTCCAGTCCCTTTTTGGTAGTACTGATAAACTTCAATGAAATCTTGAAGTTCTCCCCAATTAGAGTGGCTTCATTCTATCCCCTCATGGAAGGAATGCTCATTCCTTACCACATACTCATGTAATTGTTGGTAATTTTTAAAATAAATAGCACCCCCACCCAAAGCATAGAACACTTACCAGAATCTGACCACTGTTCATCATGAAGATTGTCAGAGGGAAATCTTATCAGTGAATACTCTGGTGAAAATTAAACTATGAATCATGATGGGCAGTGCCTAGAAAACTGTCCAGACTGGGTGGCCACTGAGGTCCAGTATTGATGAGAAATGTAACCTGATTTTCATCTGAATAGCCAAACAGAGCCAGATCCATGTTGTAGGACAACTTCCATGTTTATGCAGAAGTTCTAAGTTTCCAAATCTTGAGTTAAAGGCTGTTTTGTGTATGTTGCTCAGAAGACTAGCCCTGGCAGACATATCTACAGGTACGTTCCCCGTGAACAATGGAAATGGAGAGAATGAGGGTTTTGAGAAATTGTTACAGTCCATGATGTCTCAATTTATTTGGACTAGAAGAGCTTTACTCTAATACACCTATTAGATTATATATGTATATCATACATAGTATATTTATTTTTTTAGAATAATTAGAGATGGTGTCTAAAGGAGTGTAAGTTATCAAACAGTATAAATCAAAAGTGGTCTCCTGGTAGCTGCCTCGATGACGAGACTGGAAATGACCAGCTAGGTCCTCTGGAAACCTATAGAATTTAGTACATGCATGGAAAGAGGTTTAGCTGGTTGGTTAAAGGCTGCCACATGAAGAGGAAGAGACCTGGTCAGTCATCCTCGTTAACTCAGACCATGAAATCCAATATAGATAAGTACAACAGAAACACCTGGGTTAAAGTCCCAGAATCTGACAGTGCCCCAGTATCTCCCAGACCTATAAATGACAAAATTATATCAACCAGATTTCAGACAATGACACAACTATCACAAAGATATACATGCAAACAGCAGAAGCAGAAGAAGATATTATCAACAATTTCTACATAGATCTATAGAAAGAGGTCAGCAGGATGAATAAGAATGACATACTAATCATTATGGGTGACTTCAGTGCGAGAGTGGGATCCGACAGAATGGACTATAGTGTCACGGGACCGTATGGATTCAGACAAAGGAACGATACAGGGGAACAATTGCTTGACCTCTGCTTTGCAAATCATTTGTACAGATCCAAAACAAAACTCATGTGGGGCAAACTATCAAGATGCTGGAGGTGGGCAAACACCCCTGGCAAACACACAGACACACATTTCACTATATTATTCTGTGTATTCTTTATTATTCTGTTTACTCTTATCTACCTTCCTACATCAGCCAATTATTTCTTAGTGCTGACTTATGGTCAGATCACCAACTTGTTATGGCCAACATTCAACTGAAAGTTAGGAGAGGCACGCCAAGCAAGATGAACCGGAAGATCGATCATAAACAACTGGTGAACCCAGCTCTTTGGAGAGAGTATAAGAGAACCGCTGATAAGAAGATGAGGGAAATCATGGTCTGAGTTGATGAGTAGAAAGCAAGTGGGAGAGAAATCGAAAGAGCTCTATGGGAAGCTTCAAAGGAGACCCTTGGTTATGCAAAAAGGCCAACGCTAGTAGAGTGGCTTACTGCAAAGATGATCAACCTGGCTGAAGAAGAAAGAGCAAAGGAAGAGTCAATCCACAGGCAGCAAAACACCACAACTATCTGTGCAGGGAGGTCAGAAGAAGAGCAAAGAAGGATAGAGAGCTGTATATACAAAGTATACACAAAGAAGTCGAAGAGACTAGACTCCATAATAAACCACATCTTATCTATGAAGCTATCAGATAGATAACTGCCAGATATGCTCTGCAGATTCAGGTGATTAAAGATGAGCAAGGTCATTTATTAACAGAACCAGGAGAAGTGAAGCAAAGATGGAGACAATACCTTGACACTCTATACAATGACCCTAATGCTGTCAACGTAGACTACAATGAGAAACATGTCGGCAGCCACTCAAAAACCAGAGATGATGAGGAAATATTAAATATTGACAGGAACAAGATAGAGGAAGCCATTAAGAAAGCAAAATGCAGGGAAGCCCCAGGATTGGATGGCATCATGGTGGAGGAGCTGGAGGTGGCTACAATAGGCTCAGGGGCCAAGGCACTTTTCAGGCTCTTCAGAGAGATATGGGAACACAAAGTGATTCCCATGGAATGGAAGCACTCAGTCATAATTCCCATACACGAGAAGAAGGACAAGCTGAACTGCTCAGATTACAGGGGCATTAGTCTGTTGTGCCATAGCAGCAAGATCTTCTCCTCCATTATCCTGCAAAGGATCAAGGGCAGAACAGAGGAAATCCTAGCAGAGGCCCAGTACAGACTGAGAGTTAACAGGAGAACAATTGATAAGTTCTTCACTTTGAGACAACAGGTAGAAAAATATGAATAAGTTGAAAAAGACTTATGCCTGTGGCATCGACTTCAGGAAGGCACTCGATAACATTTGGAGAAAAGGACTTTGGGAAACAATGAGATTCTACAGGTACCCAGAGGAAATCATAAAAATACTAGAAAATGCCTTTAAGCACACCCTTGCATCAGTCAGTCTGTGGAGAACTAAGTGATCAGTTTAAGACAATCATGCGAGTGTCACTTCTTACCACTTTAATATATTCCTGGAATTAATAATATCAACAGCCCTGGAGGATGAGTAGAGAGGCATGCAGATAAGTGGTGTGTGAATCAATAACTTATGTTTTGCTGACAATACAGCACTACTTGATGAAAGTCCAGATGAGCCGCAGGCCATGGTAAACAGAGTGGTGGAAGTAAGTGAAGACCTTGGTATGAAAGTAAACATCGATAAGACTGAGATACAGCACTTGGGAAGGGCGCACAGGATTTTAACATTGTAATAAAGAATTAGAACCTCAAGAAACGGTCAACTTTGTTTCTCTGGGAGGAAACTCACTTCAAAGGAGGGAACTATTTCAGATGTCAAGAGGTAGATAGAGATAGAGAGGGCTGCATTCCAGGCACTAGGAAAGGTTTGGTCAGCATGAGACATAACAACAACAACAGTAACAAAATTACAAGTGTATGAGACACTTGTCTTCAGCTGCCATCTTTACAACTCTGAAACCTGGACAATAAAACGTTCCTCAGAACAGCGGCTGTATATGTTTGAGATGGCATGTCTCAGATGGATTCTAGGCATCACACAAAGTGACAGGCTGCCCAACGATCACATTAGAAACATCTCCATCTGCAGAAGGAAGTAAACTATAGGATACGACAATGGAACTTAAGATACTTCATTATGAGAATGAATGATGGCAGATACGGGAAGATATCGCTGCTTGGAGGAGTGCATGGGATAAGGTGAAGAAGGTCCAAAAAACTCTGGATAGACAGCATAAAGGAAAACTGTAGAACCTTGGGTATGACAATAACACAAGCATCTAGGACGAACCAGGATAGGAACAACTGGAGAACTGCCACAGGACTGTCCATGCTTGCTTAAACATTGCCAGGGCATAGATGATGATGATGATGATAATGATGATGATGATGATGATGATGATGATGATGATGATTATGATGATGATGATAAATCAAAAGTGGAGTGAAAGAGATTCGCTGAAACAACATAAAGTCAATCTGAAAAAAGAATATTCATGGGCTGGAGAGATGGCTCAGTGGTTAAGAGCATTGCCTGTTCTTCCAAAGGTCCTGAGTTCAATTCCCAGCAACCACATGGTGGCTCACAACCATCTGTAAAGAGGTCTGGCACCCTCTTCTGGCCTTCAGGCATACAGACAGAATATTGTATACTAAATAAATAAATAAATATTTTTAAAAAAAGAATATTCATGATAATCTTGCTATGGCTGAGGTCTGGGTTTTCCAAGACCGACATAGCGGGGTGAAATGCTGCTTAAGATTCCAAAACACCTAGTATCCACTTTTGACATCACACAATAGGTCTTGTAAAAATAGTACCTGCTAATGTAATGAAAGTGGCCCTTCATATCAGACTGCAACGATCAAAACTGAATTTATAGATCTGATTCTTGCAGGGGCTCTCAGTCAAGTGTTTGTTACTCATTCCAGTGTATAATCTGATGAAAGCAATTCTTCACAGTGCAACCTTTCAGAGAATGGATAGCCAGGTCCTTGGTCAACTAGTTTCATCCTAATAGATATCTCATTTTTCAGTCTTTTTTTTTTTTTTTTTTGTTTTTCGAGACAGGGTTTCTCTATGGTTTTGGAGCCTGTCCTGGAACTAGCTCTGTAGACCAGGTTGGTCTCGAACTCACAGAGATCCGCCTGCCTCTGCCTCCCGAGTGCTGGGATTAAAGGCATGCGCCACCACCGCCCAACTTTTCAGTCTTTTTTTTTAAAAAATATTTATTTATTATTTATGCAATACTCTGCCTGCATGTATGCCTGCACAGCAGAAGAGCGTACCAGATCTCAAGATAGATAGTTGTGATGTGCTATGTGGTTGCTGGGAATTGAACTCAGGACCTCTGGAAGAGCAGCCAGTGCTCTTAACCGTTGAGCCATCTTTCCAGCCCAAATATATATCTTTTAACAACTTGGAAGTTAATGGGCATGAACCCTATAAATTCTTCTCTGGATATTGTTTCTTAAAACTCAACTATTAAGAAACCTAATGATGCTAATCCATCTTTTATCCCTTACAATATGTAAGAGTGGAAGACTGCCAGCTCCAGCAGACCTCAAGGTCAGAGATGAATGTGCTGTGAGGGTCAGACTGAAAATAATCATACAGATGTGGAAACTCTTTCATGAAGCTGAGAAGCCCACAAAGCAGGCTATGTGAAAATCTGTACAAAGTTAAGAGTATTATTACTCATAGCTTCACTCAAGGCTAAGAGTCAAGATACTAAAGAATGGCTCAAAGAACTAGATAGGCATGATAAACCAATATTCTCTGTCTAGTAAACATATCTGCTTTTAACTGTCGTTTAATGTAATGCTAAGAGGACTGTTACTTCTTAGGGAAAAATGAGAAAAGTAAAAAACAAACACAAATACTGGATTTGCTAAGAATAATTCTTAGGGGTAAAGAACATTCAATTCAAAATGTTTCAAAAATATGCCATGATGCATCCATATGCAATTGAGTTCAATGTACAGACAAATCAATTACAACTTCAATGCAATGCACTTTGTTACAATGGATTTAGATCAGTAGGTTCAACAGGGGCATAATCTCAGGTTTTAGGTCCTCTGAATGTGCCCTTTACTATATTTCAAAGTAAAATTTTTGATTTTTATGTTACAGAGACAACTTTCACTTTAAAACTATCAATACATCAGAAATAGAAGACTACCTATGACCAGAAGATAATTTAGATATTTTGAATAATCCATTCCTTTTTATTTTTGCTGAGAACATCTAAGAACAAAGCAATTGTAAGAGGGACCGCTGTATTCGATTCAGTTGAATATGCAGTTTCTCAGCAAATTTCTTTTAAAAATAGACCTTAAATCTGAATTTTAAGTGAGACTTATTTCTAGTATTGTAACCGTGAACTCTATTGATGTAAGAAAATTGGTCAGGTATATAAAAAGGAAACAAAAATGTATAGATAATACAGATATGCCAGAATGTAATCACTTGAGTGCATTCTGACTATACCTGTAATTGCTATAGATACAAGAAATGCTCTATGTATGCTTATTTTTCTCACTACTCAATATGGCATTATATATGTTTATATATTATATATTTTTAATATATTGGTGTAGAACTCTCTTCTGTCTGTGTTGCTTTTATTGGTTAAATAAAGAAACTGGCTTGGCCTTTTGATAGGGCAGCACTTAGGTAGGCAAAGTAGACAGAACTGAATGCTGGGAAGAAGGACAGAGGGAAAGCTGCCATGGAGCTGCCAGGTCAGACATGCTGAATCTTTCCCGGTAAGCCATGACCTTGTGATGACATACAGATTATTAGAAATGGATTGAATCAAGATGTGAGAGTTAGCTAATAAGAGGCTAGAACTAATGGGCCAGGAAGCGTTTAAATGAATACAGTTTCTGTGTGATTATTTTGGGGGGTTAAGCTAGCTGGGTGGCAGGGATGAAAAGCAGGTCCTCTCTCCTTCAACAACATATATTCAAATTGTTGTACATCATGATGCAAATACTCAAAACTAATCAAGACATTGTTGTAGAATAGAACATTTGTTTAAGTAAAGATGGGTTACATTTGTTTATGTTGCATAATAACTGTTTAACTATGTAAATGTATATCTCAGGACACAAGAATCACAATTCAAAGGAACATCTGGACCTGGCCTGAACTGAAACACAACATTTCAATAAAAGAGAAACCATTACCTCTAATGTGATAGCAATCAACGGTACTGGGTGTCTATCATGTACCAGGCACTGAATTGGGTTCTTCAGAATTTTCGTCTTTGTGTCCTCATAATATCCCAACACAAGGATTTATTAGCTGAACATACCAATGTTGAACATACCAATACGTTCAGGGATTGAATAATGTGCTCAGGGCCAAAAAGAGAATAAGTGATTAATTTACCTGAGTTCTATGCAGAGATCACCCTGTACCCCTCAGACAGACAGATATACTCATAGACAAATAGATGATAGGTAAATACATACTTACATTTATACACCCCCGTACAATACATACATTCATTCATAGACCCAGATCATATGACTTCCTCTTATTGAATGCAAGTGCACTTGAAGTGTTACACATTTTAGCCCTCGCACTTCTGTGTGAATTGATTTACACTCACTCTCTTAAAAGCCAGTGCTAAAATAGAAAGCATAAGCTAATTAAGTATCCAAGAACATAATTAAAAGTTATTTGCTGTGCATAAGGGGTGCATAAAGGCAAATACTTTGCATGTGGACTACTTTTCTCTGGTTGCCAAAATAATGAACATCAAGGTGCTATTTATTAGCTGCTTTTACTGCTAATATTTTTTTCTGTCAAAGGATAAAATTAAAAAGTTCATGCTTTGCTTGTTTCAACAGACATCGTCATAGACAGCTCAAGCATTCACTATTTCTTATCCTGAGATCTAAGCTCTATTTAGAGATAGGATACAATACACCTGCCAACCATTCACAACGGTGGCTTTCGCAGGACCTCACTATGGATTTATTGCCCTCTCTGGTTGGATGCCAAAGAGAAGAGGAGAGCAAAGGAACACTATTTGCATTCCTTCTAGCAATTCACTCATCTCTAATAGATGATAATGATACCTTTATCACTTTTACATTACAAAGGATATTCTAATTCTTAATACATGATACATTATCTTAAAATAATGAATTTCCTTGAAAGATTTATGATTTACTATGGCCAGAAGAGCAGGTAGGCTAACCACAGATCTTCAACCCTTGCTTTGCTTCTCTAAATCCAGTATGAAGGCAGCATCCTCAGCTCTGCAATGGAATACCTGCTGCAGCCATACTTCTTCCTTCCTGCCCCCATTTCCAGTGTACCCCAAGATATTCCCTACCTAAGCTCCCACCCTCCATTCACTCACTGCTTAACCCAGCTCAAGCAAGCATTCCCTGGGACCCACAGGCCACTCTTCACAGGAAAGCAAGTGGGCTAAGTGCAGTTCTTTACCTCTCTCTCCACTCCTCCAAGTCCAACCCTCCAGCTCATTCCCCAGCTCTGTACCAGGACTTTTGATGTGGCCTCTCCTCACTCTCTACCCTCATTTCCAGGAGATCAACTGAGCAGATTCTGGTGTAGCACCTTGATTTCTCTCCTCCTGTGAACCTCTTTAGGTCCAGCAACCCATTCCCATTCCTAAGTGTCCACTGCCAATAGGTAGAAACACATTGATATATATAACCCCAGTGGCTTATCTATCACGACTCTAGAAAAATTTCCTACATAGCAACACACAGGCACCGTGATCTCCCAAGAACCAGAGAGTAAACAGAAACCAAGGAACAAAACACCCACTCAACAAAGAGCAGCCCTTAGAAGTATAATCTTTCCAACCCCAGATGCCTAGATGCCAGTGTAACAGCACAATCAATAAGAGTCAGGACACTATGTCTCCATTAGCACCCAACAATCCTACCACAGCAGATCCTGAATATTCCAACATGATGAAGCACAATAAAAAGACCTTAAAACAGCTTTTTGTTTGTTTGTTTTCTGACTGTGATAGAGGAACTGATTAAGTCCTTTAAATAAATCAATGAAAATCTCAGGAGATCTTGTTTATTTCCCCTTCCCCAGGGTATCCATGTATGCCTCTCTTAGAAAATTGGGACTGGGGAGGGGGAATAAGGGAAGGTGGAAGGGGGCATGGAGGAGAAGAACATGAGGGAATGTGATGGTTAAGATGGGGGAGGACAGAGGGAGAGCAAGGAAAGAGACACCTTGATTGTGGGAGCCATTATGCAGCTAGTGTGAAACCTGGCACCGGGGAAATTCCCAGAAATCCACAAGGATGACCCCAAGCTAAGACCTGAAGCAATACTGGAGAAGGTGCCTGAACTGGCCTTCCCCTGTAACCAGATTGATGACCACCTTAATTATCATCATAGAACCTTCATCCAGCAAGTGATGGAAGCGGATGCAGAGATTCACAGCTAAACATTGCACTGAGCTCCCAAAGTCCAGTCCAAGAGAAGAAAGAGTGATAATATGACTAAAAGGGTCAAAGCCATGATGGAATACCTATAGAAACAGCTGACCTAAGCTAGTGGGACCTCACTTACTCTGAACTGATAGAAGAGGAACATGCATAGGACCAAACTAGGCCCTCTGAATGTGGGTGACAGGTATGTGGTTGGGGCAGTTTTTGTGGCCACTGGCAGTGGGACCGGGATTTGTTGCTAGTGCTTGAACTGGCTTTTTGGAGCCCATTCTTTTTGGAGGGATAACGTGCTCAGTCTAAATATAGAGGGGAGGGCCTTGTTCCTGCCTCAAAGTGATATGTCAGACTTTGTTGACTTCCCATGGGAAGCCTTACTCTTTCTGAGGACTGGATGGGAGTTGGGTTGGGGGGATCATGAGGAGGAGAGTGGTATAGATATGTAAAATGAGAAAAGATCATTTTAAAAATAAATTAAATAATTTAATAAAAAAGAATGTAATCCAAAAAAATAAAAAGAAATCAGAGAAAAAACAATGGAATGAAATGAATAAAAAATTTCAAGCCCTGAAAAGTAGCCTAGAATTAATAAACTGAATCAATAGAAAACTCAAATTGAGAAAAATATAAAAGTGAACAATCTAGGAACTATAGCAGAAACCACAGAGACAAGCATCAAGAAAAGAATACAAGAGATTAAACAAAGACTCTCAAGCACTGATGAGATGATAGAAGAAATGGATACATCAGTCAGAGAAAATGTCGAATCTTAAAAAAAAAATCCTGGCACAAAATATCCAGGAGAACTAGGACATTATAAAATGTCCAAATCTAAGAATGATAGGAATAAAAAAGAAGAGACTCAGGTCAAAGAAAGAATACTATCAAAAGAATCATAGAATAAAATTTCCTGAACCTAAAGAAGTAGATGTCTATCAAGGTATGAGAGGCATACAGAAAATCAAAAGATAGGATCAGAAAAGAAATTTCTTTTGTCACATATTAATGAAAACACTAGACATACAGAACAAAAAAAAAAGGAAAAGACTATTAAAAGCTTCAAAGGAAAAAGATCAAGGAACATATAAAGTCGGACCTAATAGAATTACACCTGAATTCTCAGCAAAGACTCTGAAAGGCAGAAGGGCTTGAACAGGTATGCTACAGACTCAAAAAGACCACAGATGGCAGCCCAGACTACTATAGCCAGATAAATTTTCCAACACTGTACATGGTGAAAATAAGACAGACCATAATAAAATCAAATTTAAAAAACATCTGTTTACAAATACAGCCCTACAGAACTTTGCTAAAGGGAAACTAACTACACTCAAGGAAACACAGAGACTAAATAATCCAAAAAGAGCTAAATTGAAAGAAGGGACATATACAAACACATGCAAACACACACAAACACAGAAACATGACCACAACTACCAACAACAGAAACAAAATAACAATCACTGGTCATAGATATCTGTCAACATCAATGGTTTCAATGCTCCAATAAAATGACACAAACTAAAATAATGGATGTGAAAAAAGGAGCCATCTTTCTGCTGCACCCAAGAAACACACCTTAACATCAAGGATAAACATCACCTCAGGGTAAAAGGATAGAAAATTGTATTCCAAGCAAATGCACCTAAGATGCATGCAAGTTTATTCATTTTATTATCTGACAAAATAGACTTCAGACAATAGCTAATAAGAAGGGATATATAAAGACACTACATACCCACCTAAGGAAAAGCCTACCGAGAGGACATTACAATTCTTAACATCTATGCCCCAAACACAAGAGCACCACATTTGTAAAAGAAACATTACTAAAGCCTAAATCACATATTGACTCTCACACACTGATAGAGGGAGATTTCAATACTCTACTCTCACCAATAGACAGATCATGTGGCCAAAAATTAAGCACAGAAATGCTGGAACTCTCAGACATTATAAACCAAAAGACGGACTTAACAGATATTTACAGAACATGTCAACAAAACATTAATGAATATATATTTTTATCAGTAACTTGTGGAAATTTCTCCCAAACTGAACACAAACTCAGTCACAAAGCAAGTCTCAAAATATACAAGAAAATGAAATAACACCCTGCATCCTATCTGAACATCAGCTCTGATTAAAACTGAATATTAACAATAACAAACAATATAAAGCCTACAAACTCATGAAAAATGAACAACTTACTGTAAAATAAAAAATAGGTCAAGACAGGAATTCAGAAAGAAATTAAAGATTTTTATAGAGTTGAATAAAAATGAATATATAAAATACCCAGACACAATGATGGTAGTTCTAAGAGACAAAACCATAGCACTAAGTGCCTACATAGCACTAATAAGCTGGATAGATCTCATAATAGCAATTTAACAACATACCTGAAAGCTCTAGACCATAAATAAGAAAGCACACCCAAAGAAATGACAAAAATAAACTCTGTGCTGAAGTCAATAAAATAGAAACAACAACAACAAATTACAAGGAATCAATGTAATAAAAAAGTGATTCTTTGAAAAGATCAGTAAGATTGACCAACCCTTACCAAAATTGGCTAAAAACCATGGAGAGAATTCCCAAATTAACAAAATTAGAAAATTGGGAGGACATGATAACAGACACAAAGGGAATCCAGACCCAACAAAGAAGGAGAATTACAGACAAATTTCCCTTAAAAACATAGGTGCAAATATTTCCAATAAAATTTTTGCAAACTTAATCAGAATTTTTGCAAACTGAATTATCAAAGAAATAATTCACCATGACCAAGCAGGCTTTATCCAAGCAATGCACGAATGGGTCAATATATGTAAAACCTCCATGCAAACAAACTGAAAGGTAAAATCACATGATCATCTCATCAGACACAGAAAAGACCTTTGACAAAGTCCAACATCCCTTCGTGATCCAAGTCCTGGAGAGATTAGGGGTACAAGGGAAATACGTAAATATGATAAAGACAGTTTCCATCAATTACATAGCCAACATTAACTTAAAGGGAGAGAACCTCAATGAAATTCTACTAAAATCGGGAACAAAACAAGACTGTCTATTCTCTTGATATATATTCAATACAGTACTTGAAATCTTAACTAGAGTAATAAGAAAACTGGAGGAAATCAAGGGGATAAGAACTTGAAAGGCACTGGGTAGAGGTGATGCACACATTTAATACCAGCACTTAGGAGACAGATGTAGAAGGAGCTCTGTGAGTTCGAAGCCAGTTTGATCTCTAATGGGAGTTCTAGGACAGTCAGAGCAACGCAGAGAACACCTGTACTATATATAGAGACAGAGACAGAGACAGAGACAGAGACAGAGACAGAGACAGAGACAGAGAGAGAGAATTTGAAAGGAAAAAAGCCAAACTATCTTTATTTGCAGATGATAATATGTAAGTGCCCTAAAAATTCCATCAGGAAACTTCCACACCTGATTCACAGCTATTAACTTGATAAAAGATTAACTCATAAAAAAAAAATCAGCAGCCCTCCTATATACAAATGAAAAATGGACTAAGAAAGAAATTAAGAAAACAACACCTTTCATAATAGCCTCAAATAATATAAAGTATCTTGGAGTAACTCTAACCAAGCAAGTGAAAGACTTGTATAATAAAAACATCAAGTCATTGAAGAAGATATCAGAAGCTGAAAAGATTTCCCATGCTCAAGAATTGGCAGGATTAATATAGTAAAATATGGCCATCCTACCAAAAGAAATCTACAGATTCAACACAATCCTTCATCAAAATTCTAACACAATTCCTTATAGATCTTGAAAGAAAAAAATCAGTTTCTTATGAAAACACAAACAAAAAAATGAGTATAGCTAAAACAATCCTGAATAATCGAAAATCTTCTAGAGGTATCACTATCCATAATTTTAATTTATACTATAGAACTATAGTAATAAAAATAGCATGGTATTGAAACAAAAACAGACATATTAATCAATGGAATCAAATTAAATCACATAAATTCACACACCTATGACACATGATGTTTGATAAAGAAATTAGAAATATACATTGGAATAAAATAGCATCTTCAACAAATTGTTGCTTTCTTATTGCTTATCTTTAATGCTAAATTGTTCTATTTATCACTAAGTACTCCAGAGTCAGATGTTGGGGTGAAAACCTGCTAGATCATAGAGGCCAAGAAGCAATCAACTAAACTTCCTTTTAGCTGGAGACCCAGCAAGAGGGCATCTCTTCAGCTGTCCCAAACCAAAAAGACCAAGTCCATCCCTACTTTCCCTATGTGTTTCTCTATCCATCTCCCTGGCTCCTCTGAACTCTCTATAGCTAATTCCTGTCAATTTGTTGCTGGCTCTGCTCCTTGATCCAAGGTCGATTTTAATAAGACAATTTCAAGTCTTCACAGTATGAACAAATGGTGATGGTCCAGTTGAATGTCTTCATGTAAAAGAGTGCAAACAGATCCATATTTATCACCCTGCACAAAACTCAAGGCCTCGAGAATCAAAGCCTTCAACATAAAATCAGTTACACTGAACATAATAGAAGAGAAAGTGGAGAAGGTCCAGTTCAAGGTCCAGCTATACCACTCATGGGCATAAACCCAAAGGATACTTCATCCTACCACAGAAGCACTTGCTCAACCATATTCATTCTTGCTATATATAATAGTCAGAAATTAGAAACAACTTAGATGTCCCTCAACAGAAGAATGGGTAAAGAAAATGTGGTATATTTACACAATGAAATATTACTCAGCTATCAAAAAATACATCATGAAATTTACAAGCTAATGAATGGAACTAGGAAAAGTCATCTTAAGTGAAATATCCCTGACTCGGAAAGACAATTATAGTATATATTCACTTATATGTAAATATTAGCTGTTTAGTCAATGATAAGCAAGCTAAAAGTCATAGAACCACAGAGGGTAGGTATAAGTAGTGGACTTGAGGGTAAGATTGATCTCATCTCATTAGGAAAAGGAAATAGAATAGATAGTTATGGATGGATGGGGGAGGGGCTAAAGTAGAATGATCAAGGGGGAAGAAAGAAGAAGAGGGAGGGAATATAAAGAGAGACAGCTAGCATTAAGGGACATTCAAGGGGTAGTATGGAAACCTAGTAAAGTATAAACCTCCTAAAATATATACATATATGAAAGCAATCTAAAAGAAATTACCAAATAATGAAGGAGACAGTCTTAACTAGCCATCTCTTGTTACCAAATTAAGCTTACAGAGTAATATTGGGTTACATATAATTAAACTATTAGCAAAGGAGTCCCATAGGAATCCCAAACACTTCAGACTATTGTCAAGAATATAGCTCACTCTCCACAAACTGACAGCAAGGCTTCATTGCTGAAGACACTTACACAACTCAATGAAAATGAAGACATTGAGCTGGTGCCTACATAGAGCCTTTGCCCCTGAGTCCTACTGTCTTTGGTAAGGGAAGGTACTCTGCAAGCTACCAGAAGAGAACGTAAACACCAAGCCAACCACAAATCCTTTGATCAACAGTGGTGCTCTGCCTATAAGGTATGCTAGGGTAATGGTGGCACAAAGCTTGTGGAAGTAATTTACCAATACCTGATTTGACTTAAGGCCCTCTCCATGAGATGGAACCTATACACAACACTGCTTTGATGACCAAGAACCAAAGATTAGATACCCCAGCGTCCTGAGGTAAAAATAACAAAATACAGGTTAAAAAAATCAATCAATCAAACAAAATAAATGTGCTATAAAATTACTCCTAATGACATGTTGGTTTGTTCCCAGACTGTGGTGTAGGAGGTTCTTCTGTCTGTGTTGCTTTCATTGGTTGGATAAAGAAATTGCTTTGGCCTTTTGATAGGGCATCACTTAGGTAGGCAGAGTAGACAGAACTGAATGCTGGGAAGAAGGGAGAGAAAGAGCTGCCATGAAGTCGCCAGGTCAGAGACACTGAATCTTTCTCAGTAAGCCACGACCTCGTGGTGATACACAGATTAACAGAAATGGGTTAGATCAGGATGTGAGAGTTGGCCAAGAAGAGGCTAGATTTAATGGGTCAGGCAGTAATTAAATTAATACAATTTCTTTGTGGTTATTTCGGAGGTTAAGCTAGCCAGACTGCTGGATGCAGCCTGTTCCTCCATACTACAAGACTGTGCCTTGCTCTTCAAAGAAGTTTTCTCCTGCAGAAGATGGAAACAAATACAGAGACCCACAACCAGACATTATGCTGAGAGATATGCCTTGGAACACAGAGCTTTAAATAGGATTGATCTATCAAATTCTGCTCCTCAGAGCTCAGGCAATGCCACAGAAGAGAAGGTGGAAATAGTGTTAGAGCCAAAAGAGATGGAGGACACCAAGAGAAATTGATTTAAAAGTTCTTTAAATCAATGCGAGCAAAGGTCATATGAACACACAGAGATTGGGGCAGCATGCACAGGGCCTGAAGAGGTCTGTATTAGGTACTCTGTATAAATATTATGTTTTTTATATTAGTTTGGTGTTTTTCTGGTATTCATGAGTGTGAATGATTGAGTTGCTGATTCTAGTGCCTTCTCTTTTCCTTCTGTTTATTTATCTTGTCCAAATCTGAAGTGATAGTTTTTGTTTTATCCTATAGCATTTTATGTTGTTAATATTTTATTATTATCCTTGAGAACACTCTGCTTTCTAATGAGAGACAAAGAGTGTGAATACGAATGTGGGGGATATGGTGGGAAGGAACTGGTAGGAGCAGAGGAAATTCCCGAGAAGCCATAATCAGAATATATTATGTGAGAAAATAACCTATTTTCAATAAAAGGGAAAAAAGAAATATGCCATGATTACTAGGTCTAATATTCTTTCAAATAAAATTGGGCATACAGGGACTTGGGAGAAGGCAAGATAGATAAACACTTATGGCAAAACCTTGGGGACCAGAGTTAATCCCAAGCAAATGCAGAAAATTTAGGCAAGAGAGCTATCCTGCCTGTAATCCCATTACTAGGGAGTCATAGCTGAGAGGTTCCAGGATGAGCAGACTAGCTAAATTAAATGTAGTTAAGCTCTAGATTTAGCCAAGGATCCTGCCTCAATAAATAAAGTGGGCAGTGATAAAGGAAGACACTAGATATTAATTTTTGATCTACATAGGCATCTATATGTGCCCACACACATGTGAAAATACAGACACACATGCATACACTACACACACATATTAATAATTAGCTACACTGAAGAATATAAATGCAATATATGAATATTTTAGAACATCCAAATACTTTAGGGTACAAAGAAACTGTGACCCAGTTAACTTAATCCAGAAAATTCCTCACAGGCATAGCCAGATGTTTGTCTCCGAGGTGATGGTTGATTCTGTCGGGTCGGCAGTCAATATAACCCAGCGGAGAGTCTGTGGTCACATCTGTTTGTCCTCATACAAACACTGAAAAAACACACTCACAATTGGGGAGCTAAAACATGTACACAAAAGGGCAGACAAGGATTCTGTTACCAGCTTCTATTACTGTCAGCCTATGGCTCTCCAACTTCATTTAAATGTGTCTATACATAGGAAAGGAAGTAAATTTTAAATATTTCTATGTGAAATCTTTTTCATATTTCACTTCAGTATGTATCAGGGTACACTAGTATTCCAAGACTCATTCATCTGTAATTACAGATACTTTTAAATGTCAGTATGTAAACTCTGCATATGAGTATCAGTTTGATTCATTTTAATAGGTGTATTTTTTTTCAAAACATGGTTTCAAACTGATCTAAATATTTTATTATTTATAAAGGCATTAGTTTATTCACAAGTTCTGACCATTTCAAATAATATACAATTCATATTCTTACAAATTTTTACATATGTGTTAAGATTTCTGCATAACACATTCCTACAAATGAAACCATTGGTTGAAGAGTTCTTTGACAAGCATATTGTAATTAGAATCTGACTGCTCCTTGGAAGCCCATGTTGAGAGGGCTTTATTTCAGCCTGTGTGGCTATTGACAGTGGTGGGACCGTTAAGCTTGCTATACAGCAAGTTAGGATGGATGAAGCTAGGCCATGAGGATGTGTTAGCGAGGAGGGGAATGACTAGGACTTTGGAGTCTTCTCTATTTTTCATCCCCTAGCTTCCATGAGGTGAGCAAGCCCTATTATGCAAGGACTACCTCCTCACACACCCTAAGTAATATGGCCAACTGAAGGTGAACTTGAACCTCTAAAAACTGTGAGCAGAAATAAACCTTTCCTTTATTTTTTTGAGATTTCTTGGGCTTGCTTCAGCAAAAGGAAGCTGATTTACAGTATATCTTCTCTCTTATGTGTGAAAGCTAAAGAGAGGTGATTTGAATGTAGTACAGTGGTTATGGAGATTAGAATAGATGTAAAGGAAGTGTGTATAAAAGACAAATTAAATGTGATTATTACATGCTGTGTATGTTTTGAACCATCCCAATGAATTACGTTCATATGTATAATTACTCATATAATTTAAGAGTTTTTGTTGATTCCTACTTTCATTGTTTAAATTAGCATACAAAAGCTTCATTATGATATTTTAAGCATAATTGTCTGTTGTTGATCTTCCTTTCCACAAGTGTCTTCAGCTCCCTGACCCTCCTGCCTTACTCTTCCACCCCAATAGTTCCTTTCAACTTTGATGTCACGTGTCCTATGGTCCTTCCTCATTTCCTTGACACCTTTTTCTCTTTTAATATTCCTCTTTCTAGTTTCATGAGCCTCTCTCTCTCTCTCTCTCTCTCTCTCTCTCTCTCTCTCTCTCACATGAATATGCTTTGAAAGCTATTACCCACATGTGGAAAAGAATTTACAGCAAATACCCATAAGACTTGAAAGCCACTAGAGAGTTCTGTGCACGCATATGTTCATTGCTGCTCTATTCGCAACAGCAAGGAAATGGAGTCACCCTAGATTGTTCATCAGCCGATGAATGGCCCATAAAAATGTGCTACGTATATACAATATGCTTTCATTCAGTCATAAGAAAATGAAACTTGGAAATTTGCAGGAAAATGGATAGATTTGAAACTGTTATTTTAAGTGAAGTAACTTAATTTCAGAAAAAGCACTTTTAATTTGATATATTTAAACAACTTTCTAATACAAAAATTCCACCAATGTTAATAAAATAACTATATTTACACATCAAATTGAAATATATATTCACATTTAAGAGAACACAATTTCAAAATTATTGATTCTTTCAGCAATTTGCATCCTGTCGTCTAAATACACTGCAGTATTGTGTAATATTTTTGTGACTAGCTGGAGGGTCAGTAAGATTTGTTTTGCTGAGAAGTGTACAATTTTTCAATTCCTATATTTAAGGACTTATTGATAATTGTGTTGTATATAACAAAGGCCTAAAAACGTTGTGTTTATCTTGTCAGTCTCTACATTTTGAACAGTTTAGCTGATTCTGTAATTTGCTTTAATTGTTCGATTATGGAACCAACAGCCTTTTAAGAAATGGTATGTGATGGAGATTTGGAGATTTATATATAATTTTATTCCAGAATATCTGTATTATAACCCTGTATCATAATTTGCATAAGAACATGTATCCATGAATTTCTATGTTGTATCAGTGACAAACTGAAAAACTGGAATTTAATGATCATCAAATATAAACTGATTTAAAATAAAATAAAAAGAGAAATGGTATGTGAGACGATGTTATGGTTAGAAGCTAAATGTGTCCCCCCAAACACAGGTGTTGAAGGCTTGCTACCCAGGTGTTGGTGCTGTAGAGAAGCTGCAGACATTGTAGGTTCCTGAGCCACGATGAAGGAAGTTCACCTTCCGAGACATGTCCCTGGGGATGCGGTGATACTGAGTCACTGCCCTGCTCCTCGGCCTCTTTCATCCTTTTCAGCTTCCACGAGTGGAACAGGTTCCCTCCCGGACCTGCCTCCCACCACAGGCTTGAGAGAAAACGGCCAAGTGGCCGTGGCTGGACTTCATGAGTCAGAATCAACCTTCCTCCTTTACGATGGTGTTCTCACTGATTTTGTCACAGTGCCTGAAACTCACCCATGCATAGGCTGGGGACTACTTTACTAAAATTTTATTTTGAAGTAATTGTAGACGCATATGCAATTGCAATAAACTGTACAAGAAATCTCGTATTTCCATGTTCCCTAGTGGGAATATCATGTAAAATACAGAATAACACCGAGACCAGCATATTGACACTTGCTCAGTCCAAACGCAGAGATCATTGCCACCACCCTAAGGACCTCCCATGTTGCTAACGTAGAGCCCTACTTGCTTTGCTCCTTCCTCTCTATAACTCTCAACCCCTGAAAATCAAAAGTCTGATTCCTGTTTTTATGACTTTGCCACTATTACATGAATAGACTCGCATATTAAATAAACTTTTAGCTTTCCCATTCATATAATTATTTGGGGGATTTGTGTGTATTATGTGTACATCAAAAATCCATATTCTGTTTAATAATACTATATTATATACACTTTTATCTATTTCTATTACAATGTTTCATAATTTTGGCTATGAGAACCTAAGCTATCATACTCAACATAGTTGGATCTAAGTTTGGAGTGGAGAGCAAAAGAGAAAAGGAGTGTAGACTGCAACAGAATTCTAATGACAGTTAACTAGCAGGAAGAGGTGTAAGAGGGTGATGGGGTGAATACGGCCGAAGAATACATCAGAGTTAAGTGAAAATATCATCATGAAACATCACTTTGTACAATGAACACATACTAATAAACATGACATATGTTAAAGTTTTTTGATGTGTATTTTATGCATGTTTATATGCATGCACCCCATGTGTGCCTGCTGTCTATAGAGGCCAAAAGAGGACATTAGATCCTCTGGAATTGAAGCTACACGGATGGGAGTGTGCTCATCACTCTTTTTGCACTATGGTGTGGTGTAAGATATCCTGTGTTCACTCATCTTATACAAACCTGGGATCAACCATTCCTTCAGGAACACCTGGTTCTTTTTATCTCTTGTTTATTTTTTATTTCATGTGCATTGATGTTTTTGCCTGCATTTATATCTGTGTGAAGGTGTCAGATCCTCTAGAACTAGAGCTACAGACAGTTGTGAGCTTCCATGTGTGTTCTGGGAATTGAACCTAGGGGCTCTGGAAGAGCAACCAGTGCTCTGAGCCACTTGAGTCTTCTCTTCAGCCCACCTTCTGGGAAGGAAGGCTATTTAAACACCACAGTCTGGTGCCACCTGTGTTCATTGCCACTCGGGTGTTGCATTTCCAGTTTCTTTTATTTATTTTTATTTTTCCATTCCATTATTTACACTTCCTTCCCTCCCCCCAATCCCCTCCTGCTCCTCCATACCCCCTCCTCCCACTCCCACCCTGCTTAAGAGAGGTCACGGAACCCTGCCCTGTGAGAAGTCAGTTTCTCACAGCAAACAGAGTAAGGATAAAAATGTGGTACAAACGCCTTAGCATAAGTAAACTCTCCAAATCTTCCTGAAAGTCCTTAGATTACACAGCACCTGCAGTCCCACTCTAACATTCAAGCTTTCTCCACTTCTAATCTCTGATTTATATCTTCATCTGGGAGGAAAAAATGGCTTTCATGATTTTCAATAAATGCGATTCTTTTCTTAATACCTGTATTAACACCCCCCCCCTTATAAAAAAATCATCTGGTCCTGCCAAGTGATTGCTCCTCTGCTCAGCTCCTGAATCAGGTCCACATATCCTCAAGGTCACCTGCCCAATTTAGCTGTGCTCATTGAATGATTCTGCCTGACGGCTGCTTAATTTAAATAGTAAGGAAATAAAGAGGGCCATAGTATTTTCAAAATCCCATATTTCCATTGATCACAGACTGGGATTGGTATGTAAAATAAAATAAAAGGCTGTTTTAGAAAAATAATAAGAGCATTTCAAACACTGAGATATTACTTGCCTCTTCAAATATGTTGGTAATGTTTTTGAATTTTTTTTTATCTTCTTTTGCTGGGGCCAGGAGTGCTCAGGAATGACTACAGATCTCGTGTATAAAAGGCAAGTGCTTTCCCAGTCGGCTACATCCCCAGCACTACTTCATTATGGAGTAACTTTATTTCCTTATAAACTAATTGAAAGAAGACACAACAAGGTAGAAATGAAAAATAAATGTACTAATAACCTAAAGCATATTAAATGCATTTAAAGATTATTTTAAGGTAAATCAATACAAATGTATTAACTTTGGCTTTGGAAAACTTTATTCAAATGATCATCTTACCTTATGTATGGTTCTCTAACTGTTTCAGGATTATAAAGATTAAAATAAATTTAGAAACAAGAAAAACCTTTATCACTTCAAGAACTGAGAGGAAATCTCTGACAAGAGTTGCTCCAAACACATACTGGCTTATCATTAACTTGAAGACTTTCTAAGTATCATGCTGATATTTTTATGACTTCTCCCTTGGAAGCATTTTATTAAAAATTACATTTTTACATTAATCTTTCAGAATTATGTGGGCATAGAGCTCACCTCTTGAGTTTAGCAAGGGGTGACTTGTATCCTTCTGTACCCTTTATAGCCATATGCTAACCACAGCCATCAGCATGTGATGTAGGATTCCCCTATGCATGCTGTGAAACCATTGGTTAACAAAGAAACTGATTTGTGCCTATAGCAGAACAGGGCAGAACAGAGTTAGGTGGGGCAAACTAAACTGAATGCTGGGAGAACGAAGGAGGAGTCAGAGAGAAGCCATGTAGCCCTACCAGAGACAGATGCCAAAACTTTACCAGGTAAGCCACAGCCTTTGTGGCAATACACAGATTAATGGAGATGGGTTAATTTAAGATATGAGTTAGCTAGAAATATGTTTTCACTATTGGCCAAACATATTGCAAATAATGTGGATCCTGTGTGATTATTTCAGTGATGAGCAACCGGGAACAAACAAGCAGGCTCTCACAAGAACCATGCATACATCTCCACAGACAGGATAGCTTCCTAATAAGAGCAGGGTATGCTTTTCAGACTATAAAGGATATTAACAAAGAAAAGTCATGAGCTTGGGAATGATGGAAGCAGACTGAAGTTTGAGCTTCCATAAGTGTAGGTACCAGAGATGAGCAAGCAATACTAGAGTGTAATGTACAAAGATGGGTCTGGGGATGCCCAAGATCTGGTCGTGAGTCCAACTCGCCCTGTGTGCAGCGAATTAGTTCATACAGATTTAGGCCATATGAGTAGTGGGACACTGAACTATAAGCATGAAGAGAAAGTGACTCCAGTCTTCTTGGAGAAAGTTAGACCACATTCAAAGAAGTACTGAGTTTGGCTGACTGCACAGTCAGCACACATAGACTTGAAATTTCTGTGAAAACACATGAGTACCCTTACTATTCTTTGAACTAGCTCATGATGTCATACTCTCAGGTGAGAACAGAACCAATATGCTTGGCTACCTTGAGTATCTTTCCAACCAGGAAATAATTACTGTATATTTAATAAAAAGGGGAACTAAAAATGCATAGCTCTTTGTGTAAAAAATGAGGGATGTTGATGCTCCACACCACGTAATCTCTCAGGAGCTAATTTAAGTGGTTTCTACTAAAGTCAAAAGGGGCCAGTTTAATTCCCTAAGCAGGTAAATGTCAAGCAATTCAGGTGCAGAGTTTTTAAGTACTGATTTTTTAAGAGATATTAACATGCTGGCCTGGGGGGTTGATACAACTTCTGTTTTTACACCACACATTTATGTGTGTTGCAAAACTACTTCACTTTTGTGGAACATGAACCATTTTATACCTTGCCAGTTAAATAAGAACTTAGATGTAAATTTTAAAGTGAGCAAAATCACAGTTCCATAGTATCACAGCTCTGTGAAACACTCTTTGCAAACCAAATGCCCAGGTGACACACTGCTTGCCTGCCTTTAGAAAGCCAGAGGGAAAACTGAAACTATTACATGCTACATAACTTTCAGAGTTGGAGGAATGCAAGTCATTTTATCATGCATGGGCTCATAATCTTTTAAAATATCATCACTCGGGGCTCTTATGCAATGATTTTTAAAGCATGGTTTGCTATGCTTCCAACTGTTTTAGGTCATGTTTAAAGGCAGTTTAAATGTATATTCCTATATGACTTCAAATTAAAGTCAGCTTCAATTTATTTTGGAGGTGGTGAATGCAACATTTTTTAATCATCACACATAACAAATTAGCAGTGATAAAGCCAATATTAAGAGATAAATAAGTACAGAAATTGAATAAATAGATTTCAAAGCTTAAAAAAATTCAGTCCTGGAATAGTGAGGCATGCTTTTAATTCCAGCATTTGGGAGGTGGAGGCAGGTGGACCTCTGAGAGACCAACCTGGTCTACAAATGAAGTTCTATCCAGGGCAGCCATGACTACATAGTCTTAAAAAATCCAGAAAATCCAGTCATTCTAACCCTTGGGAGGAGGTTATCTTTCCTATTTGATATTTTTAAATAACCTTGATAATCTCCCTTTAAAGTGTTTCACTGTATATAGTTTTCTCCAAACATTCCTCACATACAAAGCCCACAATGGGACACACTTCTAGATACTGCATGTTTTGACAACTGAGGAATCCTGTGTCAGTCCTCCAGACAACATTGTAGGTCATAAGTATGGGAGTTGCCTATTTTGATTGGTGGTTTGTCAAAGAAAATTTTAAGTTTCCATTATTATTTCTCAAAATGTGGTCCAAGAATTGTAGCAATCTATTGTACTACTCTTGATGGTCCACATACCAGGGAGTCTCCAGGGAGGCTTCCAAGTCAGTTCTGAGAATCACTGAGTCTCGGGAATTTGAGATCGTCAGCATCCATCTTGTAGATGGTATTTCTGTACTCTGGGTGTTGTGTTTGTTTGTTGCTGTTAGGTTTGGTCACTTGGGGGGTTTGCTGTATTTGTGACAGGTATTGCTCTCCACCTTTGAATTTATTATATAGCTCAGACTGACCGGGTAACTATGGTGATCATCTCTCTGCAGCCCCACACGTGCCAGGATGACCACTGTGGGCCACCACATCTGACTTCTACGCTGATTTCTAACTCGAGGAGAAACATCTGCTCTCAGAGCCAAGCTCTAGCACCGTGGCTGCCCGAGCATCTGCCCCACCCTGCCCTTAGCAGAGAACTTACCGTGCTTTTTTTCCTCCCTTCAGTGATGGAAAGTGCTCATTAATCCTTAAAAATTAGCTACTCATCACTTCGATCCAGGCTAATGGGGATTATGTAATGTACGTGCAGTACAAGAGAAGGCTTAGAATTTTGTTGGGTTTGGGTGAAGAGAGAGAAAGCTTTTGTGAAACAATTTCCTCTGTCACTTAAAACTCTTCCGTGGGGAATTAGGTGCTGAGCATTAAAGGGGAGGAGACAACTCGTAAATACCAACCTGAGCTTCTTTCCTAATTACGCAGAAGGTTAATTCCATTATTATGACTTGGGAAGAAGGATGGGAGTGTTGAAATAAGTGAGAGAGCTGTCTCTTAGAGAAATTCACTTGTTTTTCCGTGGCTAATGGAGCTTTAGATTCCAGGTTGTCAGTCGACAAATACAGTCTAAATGTATTCGTGTGGTTATTTTGATGCAATTTATATACTATTCATCATTCTGCTTCTACCTTTCTGTGTTTTACCGATATGAGGCCGTGTGTAACTTAGAAGCATTAAAACTAAGCATAAAGAAAGGGTTCTAGAGGCTCACACGACTGGAGGGTACCGATTTAGCAGAAGCAAGATTTCCTTTGCCAACATTTTGAAATCAACAGAATATTAATAGAGCCGCAAGACTTTGTGGTCCTGTTAAAGGAGTTTTTAATTCTACAACAGTTCTAGATATTACCACATTAACTTAAGGTCAGGCAGGAAAACTTTAGGATTACGCAAAGCTTAGATATTTGAAAGCTGTTCTCCCCAGGGAAAAAGACTTAGTTAATACACACACACACACACACACACACACACACACACACACACACACACACCATGAGTCCTTTCAAACTGGGCCATTAATTCGCATCATTATTTCTCTCTCTTTCAGTCTCTCTCTCAGTCTCTCTCTCAGTCTCTCTCTCTCTCTCTCTCTCTCTCTCTCTCTCTCTCTCTCTCTCTCTCTCTCTCTCTCTCTCTCTCTCTCTCTCTCTCTCTCTCTCTCTCTGTCTCTCTCTCTGCATCTCTCTGCTGCCCTGGTCTGCAAGAAGCGCCTCCATCCTCAATACCAATAATAACCCCCTTTTCCCCTTTCTCCCCAACTCTTCGAGCTAAGAGATCTGCAGCTGTTTTTCAGGTGTGTGTGTGTGTGTGTGTGTTGGAGGAGGTCAGTCGGTCCCTTCTCTGGCTCCCCTCTAGTGGGTGCTCATCTAAGATAGTGGACAGTGAGAGTAAGGAACCCGGGGCTTCCGTCCCTGATGAGCCTTGCCACCTGAATACCTGACCTCACCCCCAACCGCCAGCACTGAGCGAGCAACCTGCGGTGCCCCCAGTGAGTACCCAGCTTTCTGCCCCTAGGTCGCAGTTTCCCTCTTGCTCCTGCTCTTTTTCCTCCCTTGTGTTTTTGTCACCAATTATTTAAAGGCGAAAAAAACAACTCAAGATAGTCTCCTCAGAAAATAGGCATGCTTTCCCCCAACCCTTCCCTCCCGCCTCGTTTCAGCCTTTGAACACAGGTAGGGGCTGCTAGGCAAAGGGCTCTAGTTTCAAGCACAGATCAGTATCAGGTTCCCAACGGGCCAGCTTCCCTCCAGTTCAACGTATTCTTTCTCCACTGGGCACTTCCTCCCCCCTTTCAGCCCCTATTCTGCCCATATTTATAAAAAATTATTTAACATGCAAGATAGTGTGAATTCCAGGTGTGTGTGTGTGTTAGTCTGATGATCTGCATATGAATTGCCTGTCTCACTCTGTGTGAGCCCTACCATGTGGCTAGTAGATGCAGGACAGTGGGACGGCTCCAATTGTCCTGCTAGGCTAAGGGTGGACCCTCCGGAACTCACCTGTCTGCGTCCAGGTAACTGGCCAAGTGCCCTCTGGGCCGCGTTCCAGAACAGCTAACCAGGCAGTGCTCCCTCTCCCGCGCATTTGCTCTGCACCCCACCTCCAGTTAGGGGGATTCTGATTTTATTTCTGCACCCCAACCCCCAAAGACAGCGGGATCATTGCCCACCAGGGCTCCTTACCTCAAACAGAGGACCGATCTTGTTTTTCTCCAGGTAAGCCTGGATTCGGGTTTGTTGACGAGACGCCATGGAGAAATAGATGGGTCAGCTGAGAGAAGACAGTGCCCCTTGGCTGGCGACAGCCCCTCCTTTGCCCCTAAATGGACCCGGGACAGGAGCTCTGGAGCCTGGGCTCCCTGGCACAGCGGTGGGCAACAACCGAGTAAGCGGTGAGCGGCGAGCCCGAAGGGAGCAGGAAGCAGAAAGCAGGGAACCCCAGCGAGGCTCTGCCAACTCAAGCAACTCCGAAGCGAGGAAAGAACTCCATAGCGTCCTGCAGCTCGCGCCCACCGGCTCAGCTTTCCGCAACGCGGCCGCCGCGGGGAAATCGCGGGCAGAGGCTCGTTTGTCCTCTGGGCGGCAGCAGCAGGAGCCGGTGGCGGTGGCCAGAGGCGAGTGTCTGTGCAGCGCCTCCGGTAGCTCAGCTTGGGGACAGCGGCGGCCGCAGGGATGGCAGCGCACGGAACCGCCCAAAGCGCGCCACGGTGTGCGCCCAGCTCCAGGCTGCCAGGAGCCAGTACCCAGGCTGCTCCCCGAGGCGGTGCTTGCTCCCTAGCGACAGCGCCGCTCAAAAAGCCAATGGTAAAGGTGCTTCTTTCAAAGTGCACATAAATCTGGTGCTTGTTGGCTACTCCTTGGCAGCTACAACTGCAGTTCCAAAGAGGATGGTCCTCACCACCCAGGATGATCCTCTCCTGGGCGCCTGCTCTGCCGTCACTAGTTGAGAAAGAGAGAAAGCCAGAAATTAAAGGTAGTGGGTGCGTTTTGAAGCGAAAACAAAGTTGCTTGTCTTTAAGAAAATAATGATAAAGAAGATGAAAAAGGTATCTGATCTGGCCTGGAGCAAGTCAACTGTCTGAGAACTGATTGAAAATTCCCGAAGTGCATACACCCAAAGGCTGGAAGCAACCCCTGGCCATTTGGAAGGGAGATGAAACAAAGCGAGCCAGCTCTGGGCTTCCAAGTTTGCTTCTCTGCCCACGCCTTCAATTCTGCCTCTAGCTAGGGCTCAGGCGCTCTAGGTGAGCTCCCTCCCAGCATTGCTTCCTCTAGATACCTCTTGAGCACCCCACTTTTACCTAATCCCTTCTTATTATGCAGGGCTGTTCAAACGGAAGATATACAGCTATCACTGGGCTTTCTGTAGAGTTCTTCGCAGTTTTTAAAAACACAATATAAAACACGGAAGCTTCAAAGACAATTTCCCTGGTTCCAAACCATTATGTATTGCTAGATCAAAACATTTAAACTAAAACTGCTCATTGTCTCTACAATAATAGGCAATGGTTTCCTTAAAGCTGACTATTACGGTATAGATTTCTTCTCCCCACCCCCCACCCCCGCTGTGTTCCCAATTTCTGTGACTGTTGTCTTTACTGGTGTCCAAGCCTCTCTCTATTTAAAAATATCCTGGCAACGTGCAATGATTACGATGAGAACGGATCATTTCCAGAAGTATTATAGCAATTACCTTGAATAATTCACATACGAGAAATCTACCAGAGGCGTTAGAGTATTAGTTGCCACTGATAACTTGAAACAAACTTGATTTGGTGTGGGAAGATGTCCAAACTGTTACCTTTGCAATCAGCCTGGGATGACCTGCCAGGGGCCGGCAGGAACAAACAGTAGTGATGTGTTAAGGGCTGTCATATATGTTCTGTTACAGTACACAATTATACTTACTTATTTACTTTTTAGTATGCTAAGGATATAGTGACTATATGATGTGTGTATCAACATTTCTATGATATATGTTGTGGAGTTGGAAGGAAGGCCTGTGAGACACCTAAAGTTCCAAATATTTTTTTCATTATTTTTATTGAGCTATATATTTTCCTCTGCTTCCCTCTCTTCCTCTCTCCTCCCCTTCAACCCTTTCTGATGGTCCCCATGCTCCCAATTTACTCAGGAGATCTTGTCTTTTTCTACCTCCCATGTAGTTTAGATCCATGTATGTCTCTCTTAGGGTTCTCATTTTGTCTAGGTTCTCAGGGATTGTGAATTGTAGGCTGGTTTTTCTTGCTTTATGTCTAAAACCAACTTATGAGTGAGTACATATAATGTTTGTCTTTCTGGGTACAGCCTCTTTGGATATCAGTATGGCAATTTGTCAGAAATAAGGAAACAACCTTCCTCAAGACCCAGCAATACCACTTTTGGGTACATAACCAAATGATGCTCAATCATACCACAAGGACATGTACTCAACTATGTTCGTAGTAGCATTGTTTGTCATAGACAAAACCTGGAAACAACTCAAATACCCCTTGATTGAAGAATGGATAAGGAAAATGTGGTACATTTACACAATGGAGTACCACACAGCAGAAAATGAAAATAATGATATCTTGAAATTTGCAGGCAAATGGATGGATCTAGAAAACATATTGAGTGAGATAACCCAGACCAAGTATTATAAATTCTACATTGTTATTCAAGATCAGGACTGTCTTCTCTAAAGTGCACCTACTTTGTCTAAGAGAGATAATGAATATCTTTCTTAAAAATCAAATAATTAATATAATGAATAAGTCTTCATCAAGCCCAGAAGAACTACATCAAGAGTCATCTACATCAAGAACTACCTCAAGGAAAAGACAAAGTTTGCGCTGGCTAAAGCTTATACATTAAAGAAGATACATGCTGATACTCTAAGCTTGTGGATAATAATAATCAGTGTCCAGCCCACCAAAGCCTTAAATGTCTTGCTCAGGAGTGACATATCTTGTGAGTGATGGGAATTGACTATTTGGGTTCCCCATTCCACGGTAAATTATGACGGCTAGGGTGAAGCCTCGGGTTTGGGATGAAGAGATGAGATTTTATCAAGACATGCATGAGAGCCAATCTGTTGATTACTGTATGTGAAGTGAGATAGGAGAGGGAAATAAATAAGGACACTGGTTTCTGGAATAAAGTTGGGAGATAGTAATTTCTTGTCCAAGCCACCTATTGTAAAATTGATTGGTCTGTGTTTTAATTCAGACCTTCTGGTTCTCAAGTGGAGTCTGTTTTCATCCCATACTCTGTAGTGTAGAAATTA
Organism: Alexandromys fortis; assembly: GCF_014885135.2. Lineage (NCBI taxonomy): Eukaryota > Metazoa > Chordata > Mammalia > Rodentia > Cricetidae > Alexandromys > Alexandromys fortis. The sequence goes on from NW_026067923.1 coordinate 9,859,410, forward strand.
ATCAGTAATTGAGCTTATCAATATTAGCATGCCCTGTGGCGAGGGCTCCATTTAAGTATGAGGCACTCCATAAGAATAATGAATGAGATACATTTTAGTAGATCAGTTCCGTTCATCTGGGGAGTGTTAGACAAAACGTTGCCTCTGACTCATGGTCCCTACAGTCTGCTTTGTCTCATTTACTTCTTTGCATACATACTGTCCTCTAAAACTGCGAACTATTAAAATCACAAACTGTGTTTTAATAATTTTAATAATCTTCTTATACTTACAAAATGCAATATGTTTTCAAAAAAGTAAGTTCTTTGTAAGCTTACCTTTAGAACCCTGTGACTCTACATCTTAATAACTTTAATCATTAATTCTTTTTTATGGTTGATTAGGTAGCTGGAGAAACGGCCCAGCTGTTAGGAGACCTTGCTGCTCTTCCACAAAAGTGTCTGATTCCTAGCACCAATGCCAGACTGTTGACAAATACTTGTACCTCTAGCTCCAGAGTTATCTAGTCCTTCTGACAGACACATATAAATACAATTTTAAAAACTAAAAATAAATAGTTTTAAAAGATTGATTGAAATGTAATGCTGGCCTTGGATGGAATTTAACAAGCTTTTTCTGTCCCCATTAATTTGGTATCTCTGGGGTCCTTTCTCTGTTTCTGGCTTCTGTACAGCACAGAAGACCGTTTTTAGTGAGGCTGGATTGACCTCATTGTGCTCTAGGAGTGCCTGTCAGCATAATTTACAAGAATACAGAGTTCAATTTATAGAATGTGCTAAAGCCCTTGTCTAACTCCATTTGTAAGACACCTTGCACAGCTCCTTAAACAAATGATTTTCAATGAGAGACAGGGAACAGTGGTGAAGTCCAATTGACCCAGCTCAGAGCATGAGCAATGTGACCTCTTGAAACCAACTCAGTACAGTGGCCAGAAAACAGAGACAGTCTCTTAGGTTTCTTAACTGAGACTCTTGAGCCCTGAAATATGGTCTGCCCTTTCTTTGATGATTTTTATCTTCTTACTTTGCAATAAACAGAGACAAGTACCTTCCCAAAGAACACGGCACCTGTGAGCATTCTGGCCACTCAAGGGGAGTGAACAGAAGGAGCTTGCTCCGTTTCTGCCTGACCAGGTACAAACGCCATATCTATCAAGCACTGAACACAGTCACCACATTTTCTCCACTGAACCAATGCATTTAATCCTGGAGATAATGCCAAGAAATAGGTGTTTTCGCTTTCCTCATCTTTTCCGGATGAAGAAATGGAGACACTCAGCAAACAAATAGCTTATCCCTGGTAAAAACTAGCAAGTAGAACAGAATATGAGCTTGACCTTCTATGGTATTTGAAACACTGAAATCCTGGCTACCGACATTGACATTCCAAGCACTCCATTTTCCTTTGCTTTGGATTTGGCCACACCAACAGCTGTTTTGATAATGAATTTCAACTCCTCAGTGTGCAGATATGAGAAAGGATATGGCTTGGACAGCAGAGAGAAGGATAATTCTTAGATCGTTCTAAATGAACACATTGTCTTTTATGATTTTCAAAAACAGCTAATCAATCACAATCAAACTAACTGCTCTTAGTTAGACCCTATGAAATTCAAAATGGCAATGCTTTTGTCATCTGGTAATCCCTGATTTCCACTCTTACCCAGTAGAATTCCGTCTTTTTCATTTTCACACTTAAATATTAGATTTTAATATTGATTTTTAATATGTGAGATGGTTATAAGCAATCTACATCTCAAACTCCTTAATTTATGGCAGTAACTTTATACCAGGCATATTCGCTAAGTCAGTCATGATCCACTTGAAGAATGTCTGCAGATATCAGACTGTACATATATTTCTTATTTTGTCAGAAAACTCTCAAATGTTATGGGATTTTGCTTATATTTTTGCAATGACAATGTCTTTAGTTTTCATTCTTTGTTAGGAAATGGAAAGCGATAGCAATGTTACATGATACTGAATATGCTAAAAAGAAGGAGAAGAGCAAGAATGTCTAAACAAACAAAGATGATGTGCCAAGGCCTTAGGCAATGAAATTCTACTCAGTGTGCACCCTGGGGAACCAGGCTCTGTGCCTAGGACAGCACACACTTTTGCTCCAGTCTACCTATCAAGAAACAAGCAACATGAATCCCATTTCTCAAATACACATCTCCATAAATGCCAGCTCATTTTCAGCTGTAATAATGTGAACCACAACAACACCGGCAGAAAAGGTTAAAGGGAAATTTTAGGTGAATTAATGAACTTCCAGGGGCCAGAATGAATTTAAACTTTAAATATATAATGGTGCAATGACTTTGCACTCTGAAAAAAAATATGAATTCTATAGTAGCTAAAATAATCAGCAAATTCTCCCCTTCTGAAACAGATACTGCCCTGATGTGGGAGTGTCATATCAATCTGTTGATTTCATTGGCTGAGCAATAAAAGAAACTGCTTGGCTGGCCCTGAACATAGATGGGAGGAGAAAACAGAATAGAATTCTGGGCGGAAGAGGAAGTGAGGTCAGACTCTGCTCGGCTCCCCAAGAGACGCCATGCTCAGCTCTCCCGGGTAGACGCAATAGCTCTGCTCTCTGAGGCACACGCGATGAAGATGGACATAGGCTAGAATCTTCCTGGTAAGCGCACCTGGGGTGCTTACAAACATTACTAGAAATGGGCTAGTTCAGGTGCGAGAATTAGCCTGTAAGGGCTAGAGTTCATGGGCCAAGCAGTTAAATGAATACAGTTTGTGTGTTGTTATTTCGGGCATGAGCTAGCCAAGCGGC
>NW_026067923.1:9864447-9885194 GCF_014885135.2 Alexandromys fortis
AAACAGAATAGAATTCTGGGCGGAAGAGGAAGTGAGGTCAGACTCTGCTCGGCTCCCCAAGAGACGCCATGCTCAGCTCTCCCGGGTAGACGCAATAGCTCTGCTCTCTGAGGCACACGCGATGAAGATGGACATAGGCTAGAATCTTCCTGGTAAGCGCACCTGGGGTGCTTACAAACATTACTAGAAATGGGCTAGTTCAGGTGCGAGAATTAGCCTGTAAGGGCTAGAGTTCATGGGCCAAGCAGTTAAATGAATACAGTTTGTGTGTTGTTATTTCGGGCATGAGCTAGCCAAGCGGCTGGGGTGTTGGGGACGCAGCCCCGCCGCTTCCAATTACAACACTGCCCCATATCTCAACACTCACCCTCAGAGTTTTGTTCCTAGGAGGCAGAAGATTTTGAGGAACCTAAGAAAAAGCTGAGATTCCACAAATATGAGACAATCACACTGCTGTATATGCTGTCTACAAAAACTGAATGAAGGAGTCCCCAGGAGCAGCAACTATTGCTGCTTGGAAAAACTGAAAATCAAAAAAATCTGATTCATGAGTGTGCAGAAAGATGAAAAATAAATAAATTAGAGAAACAATGAGTGTAAAAATGCTGGAGACTGAAAAGATAGCTTAGCAATTAAGAGCAAGTGTTGGTCTTACAGAGAACACAATTCAATTCCCAGAACCCATATAGTGGTTCACAATCACCCATAACTCCTGTTACAGGGCATCTGCTGTCCTCTTCTGACCTCTGAGGGCACCAACCACACATGTGATGACATAAACACATTCAGAAAAAAAAAACACTCATACTTGAAAGAAAATAAATAAAATTTTAAAATCCTTAACCAAAAATGTTGTTAATTCATAAGGTAATGTCTTAAGCGTAGACAGAAATTAGGTTCTGAGTTTTTTTTTTTTTTTTTGTGTTAAAGGCATGATGAAATCGTGTATAATAAAGCCCAGTTGGTGTGCTTTAACAAAGCATTCTTCTAGATACGTATAATAAGTGCTATGGTTTGCCCTGTTTGATATGTGATTGCCGTTATAGGAGTGTGGCCTCATGGAAAGTGTTTGGGTATGGTGGTGGTGTTGACCCATGTTTCTGTCCCGCCCTGTCCTGTCATTGTTCAATCCCAAAGAACTACACAGAGGTCTAAGTTAATTATAAAACTGATTGGCCTATTAGCTCAGGCTTCTTATTAACTCTTTCTTACATCTTATATTAGCCCATTATTCTTGTTTGTGTTAGCCACATGGCTGGGTGCCTTTTTCAGCAAGGCAGGCATATTTTGCTTCCTCTATGTCTGGCTTCCTCTGTGTCAGGCTGAATCTTTCCTCTTCCCAGGATTCTTCTTGTCCGGCCTCTACTTCCTGCCTGGCTACTGGCCAATCAACATTTTCTTAAACAAGTACAAGAAACAAACCTTTACAGGGTACAACCATTGTCTCACAGCATCATCGTGCCCCCCACCATGAATGCAGGAAAGCCTTTCTCCCCTAGGGGTGTTCTTGGTCTTACAGGTACATATGGAGAAGTGACAGCTGTCCAGGCTTCCTTTTATATCCTTTGCACTTGACACACACACACTTACCCTGTAGAACCATGAACCTAATTAAATTTCTTGTAAGTTTCTTCTTCTTGGATACTGTTATAGCAGCAGGAAATGCACAGACAGCAAATTCTGATGAGCAAATGGCATTGATATTACTTTTCTGTACCTCTCCATGTCAGTGCTCTCTCTCTCTCGCTCTCTCTCTCTCTCTCTCTCTCTCTCTCTCTCTCCCTCCCTCTCTTTAAATAGCCTGTGTATATATGTGTTTTATTTGTGTATGAGATAAGTAGGGATATGCACATCGAGGCTGCATGCAACCTTAGATGCCAGTGCTCACCATGCGTCTTCTTTAAGACTGGCCTCTTACTGTTCAGTGTAGAAGCCAAGACAACTACCTGCAAACTGCTAAGGATTCTCCTTGCTCTGCCCCCAATTCTTCCATAGGAATGCTGGGGTTATAGGTGTGCTACTACATACAACTTCATGTAGATTCTAGTGATCTGAGTCCAAGTCCTCAGACTTGTGAATCCAACATTTTATATTACCAAACTATTTCCCCGGGCACTCTGTTCTTTGATTGTTTTGAGGACTGGGACTACAACATCTGTGCCCAGTACAGGTAATGCCAGTTGACTGGAACCAATGATAAGTGTTTTCTTTTGCATCCATTTTCTAAAATCTTGAGAGTGCATGTTCCTGGATGTATTTTCTAATAAAATCTTTTCCAGTGAAGCCAAGATTTCCTCCATCTTGTGATATGTGTCTGTTACTTTCAACACCCACGGAATTATTAGACACATTTTACTAAATTATTATCAAGGCAAAAATACAAAAATATCGTTCTCATTTTATTTCATAATCTTTAAGCAAATGACATTGTATTTTAAAACTTTCATTAGTGTATTTTTGTGTGTGTGTGTGTGTGTGTGAGAGAGAGAGAGAGAGAGAGAGAGAGAGAGACAGAGAGAGAGAGAAAAAAAACAAGAGAGAGAACATGTATGTGTGTTTCTTTTTGTGTGTGTGTGTGTGACTGTGTGCGTGTCACAGAACATGTGTAGAGGTCAGAGGACAACTTATGAGAATCAGTTTTCTCCATCCACTCTGTATGTCCCTCTGGAGATTAAACTCAAGTCATTAATCTTGGAGGAAAGCACCTTTACCTACGGAGCCATTTGGCCAGCCCATAAAATATGTTTTAAACAAAGCAAACACTGAAAGGCTTTGAGAATTGTAACAAGGAACAATAGTGAACCGTCCACATTTCATTGCATTATTTTCAAAAGTATCAATTAGGCAAAAATAAAGTCTGGCAAGAGCAGACTCACATCTGTTGTGAAGTGGAAGGCACGAAGCTGAGTCGTTTGGGATGCTGTCTATTCTGCGGGCAGAGTCTAAAGCCTCACCTGGATTGCACCACTAGACACACCCCAACTTCAAGGTTACATCTTCTTAAAGTGTGCTTTCTCTGCTTCCCAGAATAAGTGGTTATCTCTATCGTTTGCAATGTCTATTAATCCCTTTATAGTTTAGTGCCTTCTGAGGACTTTAAGTTTCTCACAATATAATATTTTACAAACGCAGCTAAACCAGCTTTGGTGTCAAACCTGAAATTGAAGCATAGATTCGGCAACTGTGTGACTCCCTATCACCCATCACTATCACTCTCCAGTTAGTGCAGAGTAGGAGGCAAAAGCCAGGTAATAATAACCCACCATGCTAATCTTGGTGGAAAAACAAAATTCAAATCTAATCTCTTTGGTGCTAAATGTCTGTGTTCTTTCATTTTTTTTTGCACATGACTGATTTTAAATGCTACTGTTTTCAGTACTGCTAAAGAAATGTTCGTGGCTCGTGATAAAACATCTAATAGACTTTATTAAAGATCATTATAATAGATGTGGGGATTGTGTGCAGTGGGGTTTGCAGTAGAGGTCGCAGATTGGGTTCAGTTTCGAACACCACTGGAAAAGTGGGGATTCACAGCAAAAGAGTAGGGTGAAAAAAATCAGTGAATAAAAAGGAGAAAACATGATTTGGGGAGATTGTTACTGAATCAATAACTTTTAGTCTTACTTTAACAGAGGACGTGAACAGAATGATCCAAAAGATGAAGTCGGGAAAAACTTGAAGAATCTGACTGAAGACAGATAGATCAAGGAGATTGCTACAAATATTGACTTACTCCTCTATTAAATCTCAATTATGCTTGTATTAATTTTAGGTCCAAAGTCATTTTATCTAGAATAATATTCAATAATGCCACTTACTGAGACAAATCATCTGCTTTATAAACACAAAGAGGCATGTGGTTGCACACTATTGTAGATTTTTGATGATTTTTCACTAATTTTAGAGAAATGATGCAATACTAGAATATACAAAAATTATGGAGTATGACATATGTTATTCCAGCATTTTCAAAGCTTTCCTCATTGCAGGCAGACTGTCCCTCCCATGGCTGGTATGCTTTTAAAGATAGAACAGGGCTGTGGGAATTCCAAGGAGAATGGCCATCAGAGCCACACCTCCTTTTGGCCCACAGGCCCTAAGAGATAATATTTCTTTGCTTGAACCTTCCCAGGGGAAGTGATGGCAGCTGAAGGTCATCCACATAGATGAGAGATAACTGAAATGATTCTAAGTAGTCAATCCTAAACTAGTTACCTTATCCTTGTCTTTCTCCAGAAATTCCATAGAGGTCCTGACCTAGAGTATCACCTCCCTTTTGTTCTCTACCTCCTGACACCTTATGGCTTCCCCAGCACATCCTCCATATCATCCAGATGCCCCTGACTTAAAATGAGTTTATCTCCCTCAGGATCTCAGTTTAAATTGAAGATAATGTAAATGAATGAATATCTAATTCACCCCACATGTTAAACACCCTAGTCCAGCAACACAGTGCGCTTTGGAACATCAGTGGTTTCCACTTCTGATCATGTTATTTACAGGGATCTGCTGCTGATGGCATCAAAAGAGACCATACCACATGATGTCTGCCAGGAAGATGATCCAAATTTACCTTTATTATTATTCCTACTACACATACCCCACAATTGTAAAAATCAAACACAGACAAGTAGCACCATTATGGATTGAGTGTAAACGGAAGTCTCTTGTGCCAACCGCCTGCCCCCAAATACCCGACAGCCACCTCGCAAATTACCACACAGAGATTTATATTCATTGTAAATGCTCAGCTTATTATGATTACTAATTGCAAATAAGCTCCGGCTTATTACTAACTAGCTCTTACATTTTAAATTAACACATACCCCTTATTTATTTTCTGCCACATGGCAATATCTTTATTAGCATGGCACGTTGTCTCCTGCTCCCTCTGCATCTGGTTGGCAATTGCTCAGACTCCATCCTTCTCCTTTCCATCATTCTTAGTTTGGTTGCCCCACCTATACTTCCTTCCTGGCTATCGGCTAATCAGTGTTTATTATACCAATTTGAGTGACAAAACTTTACAGTGTGCACTAGGATTATTCCACAGCAATTGAGATCTCATCTGCATTATTAACCTTTCTTGAGTCTCCATTTTGAGTGCAGCAGTCTGACAATCATGCAGAAGTAAACAGAGTGAACTCTTGAACTTTTGAATCTTAGTTCCAGAACATATCAATGTACAGATTTTGGTAACTAGGTCTCTAAGTCTAACTTCTTCTAATGTAATATTCAATACATTGGTAAGTGTATTGTGGGGTTGTGATAAGGCAACTTTTGGGGTAGTTTCTTTCTACTTTTAGTTACAAGGTATTTTTAACTGTCAAGTTCTTAAATCCATGGCTGCTACAGAGTAACCATTTGGTGAGTATTAGTGGCTCCACTGCTGACTGCAGGAAGTGAGCTCACAAGGCAGGGGTTTTCATCCTTCCCACCTGCATGTTTAAAGGTAAACAATCTAGCGAAGAAAAGAGATGGCCTTCTCTTCTCTTTAGTCTGAAATGGTTTCCATTTTATCATTCAGCTATTGAGAACAATCTGGAGCTTTATATATTGAGTATATATACAGGTCAGTATTTAAAAATAGACAAGAGATACAGAGTAACCAAACTAACTTAAAAGTCATTGTATCACCCTAAAACATTTAGCTCCTTATTTGGAGGCTGAAATGTATAAGTTCCCTGGGCTTATTTAAAACAATATATTCTCTTTTATACTTGAGGAGCTCAACCAGTGCCTGTTACCAATAAGTTTTATTTCTGGTGTTCATAAATTATACTGAGAACACTAAGAAACAGTTGATTTTTTTTTTAAGCAAGATCTTTCTCCAGCCAAAGCTTTAGACATCCAAAAATGTCTTAAGGATGACAATTCTGCAAATGGCACTTTCAATTCTAAAAAGGGCCCTCATTATAACAAAAGCTACCATGACCCCAAGCTGGGGTCAGTGTTTACATATCCTCTGGCTCCCAGAAAGGAATGAGAAGCTTTGGTGTGCCTTCTGTTCTGTTACTGACAGTCACAATTTCCCTGGCCTCTGAGTTCTTCTCAGACAGTATTTACAGGAAGGCTGGATTCACCACACATCACTCCTCCACTGTTCCCATGAAAAAGAAAGAGACTCACTTAGTTACCACTTCACTAATAATCATAAAAAAGAGAAAATTTAGGATAATTCAGGCTGAAATTAGTATTTTAAGACTTCCATAAACCTTATATTGGAAATACCGATCAATGCAATTCGTCAAGAAAAGGAAAAGGCAATCACATTGGGGTAAAGAAATAAAAGCTTTCAAAGGATGAGACACAAAATATCCAATAGACATAAGACAGGAAAAGACCAACCTCCACAGTCCCGAGAAATACAAACTGACACCACGTGTAGATCCCATCTCTCTCCAGAAGAAGAACCATCAGTATGAGAACAAATAACGACTCCTGTTGAGGGTGCAGCTACCCTTACACACTACTGGTGGGAGCGCTAGTAAGTCCAGACACTGTGTGAAGGTACCTCAGAAAAGCTAAAAATAAACCTGCCATCCAACCCAGCACGTGCCAGCATGCAGCACTCATCGCGTGTATCCAAACAGCTCTAATACAGAGACAGTTGTACATCCATGCTTATTGCTCTGCAGTCCATGAGAACTTAGTTCGGATCCCAGCACGATGCCTTGAGTTTCTTTCTAGGCGATAAAAATGCCCTAAAGCCTGTTGTGTGCACATTTGTATACATCTTTGTGAATATGCCAAAACTTTTCAGTTCTGCATCTTAGATATGTGCATGGCTTGATGTGTGAAAGATCTCGCTAAGGAACTTAGTTTAAGAGTTTACCATAATTGTTCTTCCGGTCGCAGGCGCTTCGGGAGCCGCCGATTACCATCCAGCCTTGGCCAAGTACAAGAACCACACCACACACAACCAGTCCCGGAAATGGCACAGTAATGGCATCAAGAAACCCTGGTCACAAAGATACGAATGTCTCAAGGGGGTTGACCCCAAGTGACTGAGGAACATGCGCTTTGCCAAGAAGCACAACAAGAAAGGCCTGAAGAAGATGCAGGCAAATAATGCAAAGGCCATGAGCGCACATGCGGAAGCCATCAAAGCCCTGGTGAAGCCACAGGTGGTAGAGCCCAAGGTGCCAAAGGGCCCCAGCCGCAAACTCACCCATCTGGCTTTAATTGCTCACCCCAAGCTTGGGAAGCGGATTAGAAGCTATGTGGCCAGGGGTCGTAGGCTCAAAAAAAAAAAAAAAAAAAAAAAAAAAGCCCAAGGTTCAAGCCAAGGCAGAGGCCTCAGCTGCAGCTCAGGCTCCCAAAGGTGCCCAGGCCCCTGTGAAGGCCTTATTAAAAAGGTCTCAGTCTGCCAATGTGAAGACAGATGCACTGGTGTGAACACCTACACAGTATTTGCAGATGTTCAGGACCTTATGCTGTTTTTACAAATAAACTTGAGGAAAGTTCTATTAAAAAAAAAATAAGAGTTTACCATAATTGTTAAATTTTGTTGTTTCCAAGCTTCTCTTGGGGTAAGGATTTTTGCTTATAGAAAAAAAAATGTATTGTTATCACACGCACACATGAAATCATAAACGGATCCATAAAAAAAAAAAAACTTTTAGTTGGTGATGAGTAAGAGCAAAAAATGAGATGGCCTTGCCTCAGGTCAGATCTCTGAGTACTCAGAAAGGGAGACAAAGGCACAGCAGGGTAGAAAGAACTGTAAGAATGTGCCGTGATTTTAATTTGAGGGAAATCAGACACATAAACACAATAGTATGTAAGTTTGTCTCATTTACTTTCTCCTCTTCTTAGAAATTGTTGATAAGAGCCTTCCTTCTGTTTCCCTTTCTATACTGCGGGTCCTATTTGGAAGGACAAACTTCAGGGTGGGTGTGGGCAAAAAGGAAGCCCCATTTGTAAGGATAGTCATCTCCATTGTTCAGAGTGATTATTGGGTCTTTCTCTTTATTTTTTTTCAAGTTTTTAGATTTTGTGCTGCAAATATTCAGCAATTTACCTTTTTCCTTTTAAACAAAATTGACACTTTAGAATTACCCCTATCGATACATATTCTGTATTGCATTGAGTTTCATTGCTCCCCTGTATAACTAAAGCACAATCCATTTATCAATGATCCTGCTCCACGTTTTTACTAAGACAAACACTGGTACAAGAGAATTCCTATACATGTCTGATGCGTCCATAGCCTGAGGTCTTCAGCCCATGAACTCAGTCAAGGAATGGCTCCTAAGTCACAAAGACATACACATTCGTATTTTAAACTGCTGTGACATTACCCTCGAAGGTGGTGGCACCAATTTATAATATTTCTATAACTTCAGAGAGATTCCCTTGCCAGAGTCTTCATCATAGTGAAGGAGCTCTACCATAAAATATGTGAGTCTCTGTTCCAATTCTACCAATCCCACACTGCTAACAGAATTCTAGGTCTTTGTTATATAAAGTGATAAAAGCATCAGGGAAGACACATTGTCAGCTCTGCAGTTTGCTGTCCTGGTTTTCAGTCCCTTCTTGATTTATGGCCCAAGGCAATTTCCCCAACTTTCTTAGCAGTACAGCCATGTACCTATAAGGATGTTAGTTATAACTTATTAAGCAATGTTTGGTGCTCAGAACTGAAGGTTTTAAAAGCTTCTGCATTGCCAGCCGCTTAAATCCCCGACAGACTTTTCAGCCCCTGACCAGTCTTTAAACACCTCCAGATGTTGGACATCATAAAAAAAATGAAATGAAATTAACAGCAGCAATGAACTATTAAACTCCTCTCCCATGCTGTCATTACTCAACATTAATGCACCATAACATAGCAATTAACAGTAGCGACTCCTTAGCCAGTTCCTTCGGTTTGCATCCCAAGTGCATAATGTTAGGTATTATCTCTTGGGGCTTTGATTTCTTCCTATTTTGGGTGGGGATGCTTGCAGTAGTTCCTGTCCTGGAGGGCTGGGGTATAGATTCAATGAGTTACAATTCATAAAATGCTTAAGTCTATATCTGGCAGTGAGTGTCTACTGTGAAATTATTTGATAAATAAATAAAATGGAATTCTGAATACTAAGCGTACACTTCCTGGTTACCCACGAATATTTTACTAATGGTCTATCCCCAAGTATCTCACCCCCAGCCTAGGCAATGTACAATTGGCAACATCGCAGCACGGCTTTATAGATTTCATGATTTGCAGAAGGTATTTCTGTGCTTATGAATACAAGTGATCTCATTGGTGCTCATTGTACCCTGGACACCAAGAAACAATTGCCCGTTCAATTAACCACTCACGCATACTTAAGAGCAAGTGCATTGTGAAGAGGTAATACAGACAGGCAATAAGCAAGAAATACCCTGTCCCATTTTTTTCTCTGGCATGAAAGTTGGCCAGAGGGTTCTATCAGCAAACTTTTTTTTTCTGACCTCTTTCTTTCCTCCAGCACTGATCACTGTTGGCCACACAGGTCCCTCAGTATTTTTATGTTCAGAAGAGGCTATATGTGCACAACACGGCAAAAGATTTTGTGGCCATCAGTAGTGTCAATTTTACACAATCTAAAATCATCTTGGAAACAAATTTCTGACCATGTCTTTGAGAAAATTTCTAGGTTGAGTTAACTGAAGTGGGAATACCTGTCCTTAATGTGTCTCACTACTCTGTAATCTCATGTCCTAAACCAGCGGTTCTCAACCAATGCGTTGTGGCTCCCTTGGCAAAACCCGATGTTCAGAAATATTTACATTATGATACATAACAGTGGCAAAATTGTAGTTATGGAGTAGCACCAACAATAATTTTATGGTTGGGGTTCACCACAGCATGAGGAACTGCATTAAAGGGCCACAGCATCTGGAAGTCTGAGAACCACTATCTTAGCACGGATAGAAAGGAGGAAACAAACAGTGCCTCGGCATTCATTTTTCTCGGCACCCTGGCTGTGGACACCAAGTGACCATCTTCCTCCTGCTCCAGCTGCAGCGCCTTTCCTTGCATGCTGGACTGTACCCTCCAACTGCAAGCCAAAAGTAAGCCCTTCCTTACCTAAGTAGCTTTTGTCTAGCATTTTCTTCACACAAATAAGAACAAACTTTTTTTTTTCAGTCTATCCAGGCCAATTCCCATGTCTGAAAGTTCTCGGGTGCTGAGGAAACCGTGTCTAGGAGTCCAACACCGCGCCAGATGGAACACTAAAATATATGAAGTTACTTAATCTATTGTGTCATGCATTGTCAATATCCTCGATTCCTATTAAAGAGCAAGTGTTTAACAAATTTACTTTTAACAACCCAATTTGCTTTTATTAGTAGCTCATGAACTGGACATCATCTTGCCAATGAAATGGAAAGGGACTCCCAGAAACTCAGCCAAGGGCTGGCTTTATGGGCAGAAAGTAAAAAGTAGAAACAGAAGAAAATAAATGGGTTTTGCAGATGTTACTTTCTTTATAGAGTTAAAGCAGAGAACCTTTCTCATGCCAGACTAAACAGTCTGACCCCTGAAAGGCTGCCTGCTGTGGATATGTTTTTGTAAACTGGAGACCTAGCAAGAGTGATGCCATTTAGATTCACCCTGCTTGCAGGCATCTAGAGCAGTTGCACCATCTAAATCAATGACATCCTATACATTTTATTTAATATAATTTTCATGCCATATACCTAACAGTGGGCATTTAGCATCTTATATTTTACTAGAAGTAAATTAATTTACACTACAGTTGATACAGAAATCCCGACAGTCCCTCACAATAATGTGCATTTAAATATAGCACAATAAACAATTAAATGCCTTATCTTCCTGGTTCCTGTCTAGCTCACTTTTCTAATACTGTGATAAAACACCAGCTAAAAGCAACTTTGGGGAGGAAAGGGTTTATTCTGCTTCTAAGTTAAAGTCCATCCCTGAGGAGATCAAGCAGAGGTCATGGAGGAACACTGTTCGCTGGCTTGCTCCCTATGGCTTGTTCAACTTTCTTTATGTACATCACGGGACCACCTGTCCAGGGATCCAGGGATCTCACTAGCCATAGTGTGACAGGCCCTCCGATATCAATCATCAATCAAGGAAATGTTTCACTGGTGTGCCCACAGGCCAATCCGATAAAGGCAGCTCCACAAAGGAGGCTCTGTCTTCCCAGGGGACCCTAGGCTATGTCTAGTGTACAAAATACACCCAGCGCAAGCCCCATGCTCAAAGAGAGCCAACTTCAATTCTCTCCTAGGAAATGGAGGGAGAAAAGTGGTCCCCCTGACTACTATTTTGTCCAAGATGTACGTTCTGGTAATAATTGACAACCAATTCTCAATCCAATTGAGAGTATCCAATCCAATTATTTTTTCACACTACAACTGAAAGCCTGTTTTCAATCCTGTTTCCCTTCACTGAACTTTTAGATCTCACTGGTAGTTTGTAGGGGAATGGGAGGTCGCTCTATTCCTAAACATGAAGAAACGAAGACGTCTTGCCCAAGCAGCTCTGATTTATACAATAGATTGGTCAACACCATTTCTTTAGTTTCTATACCACATGCTGTTCTCGGTGGAGAAACTCCTAGCTTCTCTTCTATACAATATTCCTGGGACTTTCATTAGCCAAGGCTGTACAGCTCCTTTGCTGTGGGACGGTATGCTACGTGTCCATTCTAGATTACACCACTACTTTGTATTATAAGATCACTCAATTCTGTTTCTTTTCATAGCTGTGGATGAACAAATAAAAGCAAGTGTTCATCACTTTTATTCCTTTAAGACTAGAAAAGAGGGAGCACCCACTACCTCATGTGCATTCAGATTACGAGGGGAATGTCATCTGTGACTTTTTTTTTTTTGATGCAGAGTATCTTGTCCAGTCCTGGATGTCGATTGCATACCAGAAATATTTCCTCTTTCTTCTAGAATTTTGCTTGTCTCCTACTACTTCTCCAATGTTCTAACACCCCACTGAAACAGCTGACTGTAAGGCAATGAAACACATCTAGGCAAACCTAACAAACATCTTTCAGCCCTTCCAAGGAGACGTCAGTGAATGATGGATGATGTACCAGAATCAGTTGGGAAAGAGATAGAAGATTAGCAACTAATTTTAAATTCTTTTTCATTGTTGAAGTAAAATAATTCCTTAAGAAAATTTAAATACAATTATTATTTACAATTTATTAACATATAAGAAATATTTAAATAACATCCTTTAAAATGTTTTCTTTTTAAAATTTTAGTTACATATACACGTGTGTCTGAGTGTGGGTTTGTCTATGTGAGCACCGTGCCCTCAGAGAGTGTCAGGTTCCCTGGGGCTGCAGGCATTGGATAATTTCCTGAAGAGGGTGCTGAGGACAAAGCATTTGTCTTCTGCAAAAGCAGTATGCACTGTTGCCATTGGACTATCTCTGTGGCCCCTGAGAAAAACCATCCTTTGAAGATAACCGCATTTGAAAGAAGGAAAGGCCTTCCTCGCAGAAATCAGTTGCAGCAGAAACACCATGGAGCAGCAAGAGGAGGTGGCAAAGAGATGATTGTGAAGAGCAGGCCGACTCTACCCAAGGGCAGCAGAAGGAGGAGGTCTGATCTCTCCTGTGACAGTGGGTGAGCACAGACGACACCAAGTTCAGAGTGAGAAGTGCAAGCTTCATTTTTACATTCGGGGGGGGGGACAGAAAGGAGGTTTGGGGGCAACCTGCTGAGGCCTGTGTTTTGTGAACATCAATCTGATTAACAAGCTATTCCAACAACCAAACAAGCTGCATGTATTTATCTAAATGAATTCACTATCCTATAAAGTTTCTCCTATGTTTTTGGATTTACTTTTAATATATCTACTGCACCAGGCATGGTGGCACGTACCTTTAATCTCAACAATCTAGAAGCAGACACAGGCAGATCTCTGTTAGTGAGTTCCAGGACAGCCAGGACTACACAGAGAGACCCTGTCTCAAAAAATAAAATAAGACAACAAATAGCAACAACAAAAATATTTCTACTATTCTAGCATGAGTTCCTTGAGAAGACTTCTCTGAAAAAATATGTGTTTTCTAATGTGAAAAAAATTATTGGTACTGGAAAATATGTTCTGAAAATGCACGTCTTGACTTAAGTTATTGTTTAATATAGTTTTCTGTTATATTTTCTTAGTGCTCATTTTGACATTACTATCATAAAGTAGCTCATAACTCAACTCTTTAACTCCTTCCCTTGCTCTTCGAACTAACTCACACAAACTTATTCTTCCTAATACAAATAAAACTCCCCTCCACACATTCGTAAACACAAGTTAAGATGGTTGTTTGTTTGTTTTAGGATAATCCTGTGGAGTCCCTGGATACCTGTCTTTTGTCTGGGAAAGTCTGCCCCCTGACTGTCCAGCCCCAGCGTTTCCTGTCTCCATCATCTGGGTTAGCCTCCACAACTTGTTGTCACTCATCCCCAGTTCCCATGTCTTTCCCTTTTTCCTTTGCAAGTGTTTTGTTCGTTTGTTTGCTTTTGTTGTTTGTTTGTTGTTGTTGTTTTGTAGCCAGTAAGTTCGTGGCTAAGGGAACATGAAAGATCTTGTTGAGGTTTTTATAGCTTTTGAAATGCTTTCGAACTAGAACTGGTGGTGGCTAAGTGTATGAGCATATATTTGATGTTGAAGGTGTAAAACCCAGTGTGAAGCTTCACAGTTCCCATTCTGAATGACTACTCTAAATGTATAGAAGCTCAATGAATTGTACAGTCTTTGGATCTGGTTAATTTCACTGTGTGATGTGTTTTGTTTGCAGTATTTTTATAGTAAAGCTTAAAACATCTTTTTGAAATTTGAAAACATGTTTCACTCTAATTTCATTATTTGATGCTAACTGAGAAATAACTAAGTACTTGGCAGGTATGATCCCATTATTTTTCGGTTGAGAAGGCAAACACCATTTTAATCCAATCCTTTTTTGACAACTGGTTTCTTGTACATTCATGATCCCTAACCCCTCAATTGGGAAGCTTTCCTAGTTATAGCCTCCTAATGGGGAGTATTGGCAGCACTTCCAATTTAGTCCTGGGGATTCTAGCTGTCATTCCCTGATGACAAATGAACATAAAGACATTCTCACATATTTCATGTACTTATAAATATTCTGATTCTATTCCTTGGGCCATGTGAAAGTTTGACATTCTAATTGGGATGTGAAATGTCTTTAGATACCTTGCATATTTTTTTAACTATGTATTCCATGAAACGCTTCATTAAACCTGAGAATCCCTGGCCAGTTCATGGTCCCTTCATTAAGCAGTTATTGATTTTGAAGAAACTTATCTTACCAAGTTTTTCTTATAATTTTTATCTTAAAACTTTTGTTTTTCATTAACCACATAGATACTGTGTCTCTTTAAATGAAGTGGTTGTTGCTCATATCAAAGCATTAAGTAACTTTTAATGATTTTTCTATGGTAGAAACTACAGGAGTTTCCTATAATTTCACATATTTTCCTGAATTGTATTTGACTTTGATTTTAATTTCCAGTTTAACTCAAAGAACATATTCTGTGTGTTTCTGGTCAGTTAAATTTCACTGATTACAAAGAAATTATTCACAGAAAGACCAGTGTATGGCTTGTTCTGATGGACATATCTTAATAGCTTAAAAGGAGAATGTATTCTCCAGTTTTTGAATACAGTTTTTCTATAAATAGAACTTTTCAAGGTAACAGGTAGGTTTAGTTTTCAAAATGATCTGTTTCATTCATTTTCTTATCGAGTTCTATCAATTGAAAAAATGATGCTAAATGTTTCAACTATGATTGTAAAACTTATTTCCTTCCGATTCTAATGTTATTGTCTCATAAATTTTGAAACTATTAAGACAGAAAAGGTATTTATGAATACATTATTGCTAACACATTGACCCTTTTAGTGTGAAATGGTCATCTTTCTTCCCAGCTCTCTGGGTCCTTCCTGGTGATCTGAATTTTGATACAGTATAATTTCCCCACAATCTGAACCCTTCCCATTAGGTTTGCTCAGGAGCATCTCTTCTGGTAACATATTTGCATTTCCTTATCTACAGTTGCCTGTACGCTACCTTTTTCACTTTTGCTAGGTAAAGACTTTTGGGGTTTTGAGCTGACAGATATTTTCTGCTATTTCAGAATTCTAAAGGTAGTATTCTGCTATCTTATTCATCAGTATACAATGTGTTCCTTTTCGCTTATGCTCTCATGATTATTTCTTGTGATACCAGTATTTTTTAAAGTTGAGTCAAAATATGAGTTTATTACTAATACATACTACATTATATTTATTGTAATATATTTGTTAATTTGCTTTACTGCAACCAAAATGTCCAGCAGAAACAACATAAAGTATAAAAGCCTTCTTTTGCTTATGGTTTCAGGGATTTCAAACCTAATTTCTTGACCCTGGCCCTGTACTGTTGCAGTAGTTCATGACAACAGGAGAGTGTAGTGGGGAACAGGTGTTCATATTGCAGGAGACAAGAAGGGTCCAGGAAGAGCCAGAGTGAACTATGGCCTTCAAAGACCAGATCCTAGTGACCCATTTCTGCCAACAAGGCTCCACTTCCCAGAGGTTCCAGGTCTCTCAGACCAGTATCCAAAAGAAGTATTCAGCACATGAGTGATGTGGGTTTCCCCTCTGTATGCTATGAATATATTTTATTACCATTGGTTAATAAAGAAGCTACTTCATTTAATAGCAGGGCAGAATATAGCCAGGCTGGAAAAGAGAGAGTAGGTAGAGTCAGAAAGATTCCGTGTAGTTGCTGAAGGAGAAAGATGCCAAAACAGAAACTTATGCAATAAACCACAGCCTCATGGAAATACACAGATTAATAAAAATGGGTTAACTTAAGATGTAAGAAATAGTTAATAATGATCCTGAACTGATAGGCTAAACAGCGCTATAATTAATATAGTTTCTGTGTGATTATTCAGTCTGGGCATCCAGGAAACAAACAGTCTCCTTGTACAAAATGGTGCCAATATATTTGGGGATATCCCACGTGGCCAGCCAGCCACATGGGGTCTGGGTCCTTGTACGCCCACTAGTGGTTAGGAGGGATGTAGCTGAGAGCACAGCCACAGGGCTGTGTGGCCCAGCATTCTCTGCCTTGGCAAGCAGCTGAATCTGGTCTGGTAGGTATGCACAGGAAGAAAAGCATGGCAGATTCCCACCACCACATATGGAGACATTTCCAGGCCATGCAGATTTAGCTTTTACTCAGACAAAAAGGTGTATGTGCTGCACGGAACTTTTCAGAGTTGAGGTGGTGATTATGGCTCCCACCAAAGAGTCTCAGAGCTTGTGGTAAAGGTACCTCTGCCATATTAAGAGGTCAAGGGAGGTGGAGCCAGCACCCAGGCCTGTCACAACCACACTGTTTACCATTTTAAGTGCTACTTGTCAGAAAAGGATTTGAGATACACAATAGGACAAATTCAGACATAGAAGATCTCCAAATGAGACACAGTGTGTTTAAAAATGTACATAGGCTTGGGGGAGAGAGGAAAAAGAACATAGACAGTTATGAAAAGAAATAGTTTTTCAAAAAAAAAAAAAGCAAAGCCTTTAAAGCGACAGTACAGTCATAGCTTAAATGAACAAAGAGGGTAAGAAAACAAATAAACCACTTAAAGGTGGAAATACACAGAGTCTGAGTCATGTATATTATTGTGTTTTCTTTGAAGAGAGATTAAATTCTGGAGACTCCTAAGTCAAACTAACATAAAGGTATCTTGACTTCAAAATTTGGGTCTAAGGGTATGTTGCTTCAGAAAAGAGGCTCTGCTTTTGTTTCCACAGAAGATGAGAACCTGTGGATGCCTTCCAGGCTAATGTGGTTTAATGGAACAAGACCCCTCAAAAGGTCTCTATAAATCCTAAAAATATTTTGTTCCAAATTAGCAGAAAGCAGTTTAGAGAAAAACATGCCCAAATTCCCCAAATGACTTTTTATGAATGTTTGTTTTCATAAGGGGGGTTGATTATTAATGATTAAATGGTCACAGTCAATTTTTTTTCTGAAAAAGGAGGGGGAAGGTATAATATAAAGATGAATACTTTGCATTGGTTTAGATATTGGTTTAGAGATTTTAAGGTCAAATTTGTTACATTGTACGTGTAGATATGTATTTGTGCTCTTGTTTAAGGTATTGTGTTTGTGCAGCTTATTTAAAAATGTACTATAAAATTAAGAAATACAAATTAATAGTCATCTATAATAGTCAAACTGCAGCTATGTTAGTTAGGTTTTTCTAGATGTACAGAGATATTTCAGATGGATAACTATTCTTCAACTTTTTCAAAGACTTACTGAATATGGCTTTTAAAATATTTTAAGAACCTAGACTTTTCTCAACAGTGAGACGTGTCTGCTTCTGGCAGCACCAATTACTTCAGAGAGGTTGATGGGTATTGAAGAGACTCATGGAATTTGCCTGCAATGTGACAAGACTAGCAATTTGAGCAAGAAACTGTGCTTTCATGGACTGCTTTATGGTAAGATGTAGGAACTGGACATGCAGGACACACAGAAAAGTGATGGCTGAACTTTCCAAAGGATAGATGGTCCTTCAGGGTTCCTGCTTCACAGAAGAGACTGTCAGACGTTCTGCGGGACACAGAAGAAAGCAACTGATGAACTTTACTATTACAAGACTAAGCAGATCTTCAAATTTTCTGCTTCATGGAAAAGTCTGGCAGATACAATGGACCTGTAGGCTGAAGACGGATGGTCCAAAGTTACAGAAGAACTTTGGGTGACTCTCCAAGCAGCAAGATGTCTCTGTTATTTCTAGAGTTTTAGGAGTTGCTTACAATGTACTTCCTGTTTACTTAGGTAATATTATCTCCTTTTGGAGTGTTTGAAGACTTGAAGATAGAGAATTATAATTATAGTTTTCCTTAGTTATGATAAAAGATAAATTAGATATAAAACTTTAGATTTACAAAGATAAAATAGATGATAGTATATTTTATTTAATTTTGCCAGATACAAATAGGCTAAATATTGTAACTGTAATTCTTGCTTGAACCTGTTTTGTTATATAAAATTTTGCTATGTTAAAGTTAACTAAGTTCTCATACGTAAGTGTCCTGTAATATAATGACTGGGTCATAGAGCAGGTATATGTATTATTATTTAAGAAATTACCTAATTGCTTTCTGAAAAATTTAACTGTTTAATATTCCCTCTAGAAGCATTTAAAAATTCCAGTAATTCTGAATTTTTATGCACACTTCGTGGTGGTGGACATAAAAGTATATAAAACAATTAGTCTATGTAATTTTATTATCAGTGTAGTTTCACTTATCAAAAAGTTTTGTGCAACTTGAATCTCTGATCTAGTAGTGAATATTATAGACAATTTCAGAAATATAGGGCTATGCAAAACACATAGTTTTTCTTGTTCCTAATGTTATTCTTTTTCATTATTTAAATAAGCATGATTTGAAAAATGATTTATGGAATGCACACTTTAAAAATCTTTTTATCTTATAGTGAATCATGAGATCTTGAAATAATGAAATGTCCTTCCTTTAATGGCTCACCTGTAAAAACTATAGCATATTCAAGCTTATAACAATTATATACAGTATTCTTTGTTATATATTTGGGTTATTTCTAGTGTTTCACTTTTTCAATTGTGCTAAAATGTACAATCTCTAAAATTTACAAAATTCAGTATGAAATACAGCATTAAGTGCATGTGCTGTATAAGCACTCTCCAGAACACTTTCATATTGCAAAATCAAATCTCTATATCAATTAAATATCTTCCACTGTCCTCCCACTCCAGACTCTCTATAATCTGCCATGCTAGTTGCTGAATGATTTTTCTAAATGATGCCCAGGAGGTCATCTAGCAATTTGTTCAACTGAAAACCACAGGGTATTTATTATGGGCTTTTCTAAAGTGTTATAATTTTAGGCTTTGCATTTCTGTGTATGCTTGTCTTGAGCAAAATCTCCTAAGTGATGGATGGATATGTTTAGAAACTCATTTTGAAGTACATCATAAAAACGTGTTCCTAATTGACACATAATTTTTTATGCATCTTTATAGTCTTCATTATAATTTGATACATATATTGAATACAATAACTATCAAATTAGGGTATTCAACATTTCCATTTCATGCATTTCTCATTTCTATGTGCTCAGAAACCTTGTATCCTTCTTTTCTAATTACTTGGAAATTTCTCCACTAGTATAGACTTTGCCATCTTGCTGTGCCCTGGAACTTTGGAGGAAACCTTTATTCTTTTTATTTCTGTATGTCCATTTGTTTCATTAACATGTTGAAAATGATCTTTTCTCAATTGAATGCCTTTTATATCTTTGTAGAAAATAAGTTGTCCATATGCTGGATATATTTCTGGACTTGATTGTCTGTTCCTCTGGTTTCACTGTCTCTCTGCCAGGACCACAGTCTCTATTGCTGTTTTTACACAATTGTTAAATTCACATAGCATTAGCATTCCAACTTTGTTCTTGCTTTTTGTTTTAATTTAGGTTGCTGGTTTGGGTACTTGTATTTACCATAAATTTTGTAACCATGTAGTGTGTGGAGATTTTACTGAAGGTTCTATTGCCTCACAAACAAATGTAGGAGCAGTTTACACCTTAGCAATATTGAGGCATATGCCTATGAACCCAGTGCATATTTTCATAGAAAACACAGGTATCCAAAGCTATGTTTTTTTTCTTAATGGTTAAACCACTTCATATGGTACTAACTTTGCATTACTCTTAGATTAAAAACAATTTTAAATCTGAGGAGGGTTTTTTTCTTCCAAATTTTCTATTTCCCCAGAATTTCACTATATTTACTCATTTTACACTACCTTTGGGAAACTATCTTCTATGAATGTTTTAAATTTTATAGGTAGTGTCAAAGGGTTGTCTGATCTGGTGGTGAATTGCGAAAGACCCACACTGAAAGCAATACCTCAAGAAACTTGTTTCTAAAAATTTCCATTATTCTCAGCCACCTCCATTTCTATTAAAAATTTTCTTGTATTTATTTTCTTGGAATTCTCTTTTCTACAAGAAGTTGTTGTTAAACGTCTCTGGGGTATTTAATCAGCCTTTCCATTGTAAATGAATACCTCAATAGGAAGATTGCAAGTTCTACATGGATGGTTATAGCTCATTCAACAGTGAAATTCTCTTGGGTGCAACCATGCTGAGATATTTCTGGCCATTTTGATAGGATGTTCTTGGATGTGTGCACATCTGGCTTTTTCTTATGGGCCTGGTGAGTATGTGGTCAGATATCTCCTAAAACATCATTCTTGCTTAAAATACACTATCTAGAAACCGACGCACGGACGGCGGCGGGCGGCGGGCGGAAACCGACGCACGGACGGCGGCGGGCGGAAACCACGCACGGTGGGCGACGCAGCTGGCGCGGGCCAGACCTGCGGGTACTGACACAGTGGCAGGCAACGCAGGCGGCAGGGACCAGCGCAACACTGAGAGCAGATCGCCCCAGGACAATTTAATCAAAGAGGTAGGCCTTTGGTTGGCGAGGTCCCTGGAATACAGGGAACCTGGTTCTTTTCCTGAAGACCCGTCTGAGGGGTGAGAGGGATCTTGGCCCCTGGCAGAAGCCAGGAAACAGAACGAGGGCATTTTGCAAGAGGAGCCTCTTTCAGCAGGGAAACCTGATCTGGTTTTAAAAGACCAATTAGAGAGCATCAATAAGAGGAGATGGGCAGGCGCCAAGGCAAAAATTCACCCAATAAC
>NW_026067923.1:9890076-9911481 GCF_014885135.2 Alexandromys fortis
TATATATATTCAAGAAAGTTGGTCTTTCATCACGTCATACATAGAAGTGATTTGTATTTTCCCATTTTGTTCATTAGTAAATATTTACCTATTGAAGAAATTAGATAATTCTGTTTAAATATGAGAACAAAATAATCAAGTAGAACTACCTGAAGGCCTTTGAGGGTTTTTTTAATTTTATTTTTATTGATCTCTACATTTTCTCTGCTCCACTCCCTGACTCTCCCCTCCTCCCTTCAACTTGATGATAATAATATAATCACTTCTATTTTTATTGGAATGTACTTTTATCTTCAGCAAGCATCTTTTTTTCTCACATGTATTCTCCATGATACTTACATCAAGCCACATCTGTTTTGTCAAAAAGATCTTAGTCATACACTTCCTTGACTTTCTAAAGAAAGTCCCTTCTCCTCGTCCCCATTTATTTGTCTGTTTAGCTACAGACCTTCTACTGCCCCTCGGGATCTAGCAGGGTGAGCTGTCCTGTGAGTATCTCTGACTTTCTAGATGGACATCATTGATCTCATCCTTCTGGACTAACCTAAGAAAGGAGTGCATTTTCCTCAGATGTACTTATTGTTTTCTTTTCTAATAATGGGTTTTTAGAATTCTCTTACTAGTTTTTGAACCTGGTAAAGGCAGGGACTCACATATTCCATGACCTCATCTTACTGCATATAGCATCTCTTCTAACCACCAAAGAGATCCATACAGATAATACTCAGCACTATATTTACATAAGAGTCAAAGCAGTCAACTAAAACCTTACATTCTTATTATGGAATAATACTTGGTTGAGCACGTGCATGCACATTGCGTGCCCTCACCATCTTGAGAAAATGCTGACTATATCATTTTATCTTCAAGCATTCAAAATCCTGATGAAGGAGAGAATCTCATTCCCTAAACCCAAGCACATTCTTTATAGGTAGGTATCCCAGAAACAGAATCACCGGTCATTTGCACTAAAATAGGTTTTGCTGCAAAAGTTTCTATGAGATAGCTGTTCCTATAATGTATTTGCAAATATGTGCAGGCGTTTTGAACAGCACATTCATGTGTGCGGGAATAGCCTGAGTAAATCGAGTGGTTTGTTAACTGTTATAGATTCTGCTTAATTAAGAAGACAGAATTATACTTATTTAGATGGTCTTGTTTTAACTACAAGCGACATACTTTCAGCCTGTTGCACAGAACAAGCCCAGATCTTTTTCTAGATCATTGTGTTGCTAAACTATTTGAAAGAGAGTCTACCAGCTGCTCTATGAATCTGCTGAAGCATTAGAAAAGAAAATATTCTCTCAGTAAGTTCAATTCAGTGTTCTGAAAGATTATTCAGGGTCTGCATACAGGGGCAGCAAACCTTAGCCACGAGAAATGTGACATTGCAAAGATACAGTATTACAAATATCATAGGACTGAAGCTTGCAATAACTTCCACAGAGTTAGTAAGTATATGAAAGTGGAATTACAAAGGATTGTTTTTATTTCAATGAGTCTAGTGTAAGCTTCATAATGTATAGATGAAATACATCTCTGAAAATGAGCCTGGTGCCTACTTTTTTGAGGATCCTTATGAATTTTTTTCACCCTGTAAGTAAAGTAAATAAAATTTTGCCTGTGAGTGGGTTTGCTTAAACTATAGTAATGGCACAGAATCAAAGAAAAAAAGACACAACATAATTATACTAGTTACTTTTCTTGTTGATATAACAAAATAACCAATAGAAGAAACCAAATAGCCAATAGAGGCAGCTTCAGGGAGGAAAGACACACTGGCTGCCAGTTTCAAAGGACTTCAGAGGGCAGGAACAGTATGTTAGCAGGAGCCACTCCAGGTTCCCCATCAGGAATATGAGATTACTTGTTTACATAGCTAGTATCAAGAGACAAAGAGCACAGGCTGAAACCAAAAGCCTGTATTTTTTTGTATTTATATAGTATTTAGTGGTCCACCCCCAGAGATCTACTTCCTCCACCTCGCCTTCACCCCCCACCAAAGTAGCGTCCCAGCTCAGCAGCAAATGTTCAAAGCCATGAATCTGAGGGTTAACTCTGATTTCAAACACTAACAATTTAATCAAAACAACACACACATAAATAAAAATGGTAGAAAACAAAACCCGACTTTATGATTAGCCTTAGAATTCAAGATTTCAGAGGACCCAGGCCACTGTAGAGGTGACGCTAAAGAAGAGGGCACATCCTTTAATTTAATGGATGAAGATCTACACAGAGAACACTTTCCATAGTTTCTCCAATCTTACAAAAAGATTTAATTTAGTGGAAATGCCTTGACTAGGAGAAATTCTTTGCAGTGGAATTCTCCTCCTGTTACAGAAGTGGGAATCTGGCAAGGGTAGGTTTTACGCCAGTAGGAAAACATATATAAACAGCATGTGAATAAAATCTAGCCATCAATAACTAAATGGTCTATTTAGCAAAAATAATGATGCATTAAATCCTTGTAATTTTGAGCTAGTTTTGTGTAACTGTTATTAAAAGCAGAGCAATTGTAATAGAGAATCGGGCATTTGTTTTGCCTCCAGTAGTAGAAAATTTAACAACCTTTCATTGCTATGAGCTCAGTTTTATCTCTGTCATATTTCTTCCTTTAGCTTTAATTCTCATAACTTTTTTACAAAATACTTTAGCATTCTTTAACATGAATGCATTTTATATGTATAACCTTTGTACCTCCTTTCTGTTTGGTAGACTCTGATTTTCATTTTCTATATTGATAAACTTCAAAGAATAATTGTTGTCTCAAACATTATGAAGGATAAATTATAATCAGGGTATAATTAAACATATTGGGACAGTTGTAAACATCACGATGCTTTTATACATCTTTAAGTAGGTTAAGCAGATTTTTAAGAGCCATTTTTTTCTTAGTTCCAGACCTTTCGAGCTGTATTTCACCTAAGCTTGATCTAAATAAAAATTTTAAAGACCCTAGTTACAAAGAAGTTAGTAATAGTCAATAATTATAATAACATTAAGATCAGCTGAAATGGCAAATAGCAGCATTTAAACACTGTATCTTTCGTCAATTAGAAACTAGAACAGTAGCCAGGAAGAAGCTTAAATACTGGCAAATTAACAGACCAAAGCGAAGATAAACTGAATGCCTTAAACCCATACATACTGATCAAAGAGATCAATCCAAGATCCAGAAAGAACACATTGATAACCACCTGAGAAGACAATGATGAACTGTTAGATACAAAGGGCCTGTGATGGTACCTGGAACTGACTCCTGTGATTGTTTTTATAAAAGTGGACTGTCCTTAGGGGCCCACACTTAAGTATCAAGAACTGTTTATTCAAATCCATACCTATTATATATTTTCCTATTATCTTAAAAGAAGAAAAGAAACACTTTATCGTGGAGACAAAAATGAATGACTATGGCCCAAGAACACATATTTATGTTACCTCAAACACTATAGCCCTACAAGACAAGAGAGTCCTTGAACTTTTTTTCTAAATCAGGAACACTTTAAATCTTTGGTGGAATCATCAGACCCATGTGTTGCCCCAGAGCAGAGAGATCACTGCTGTAGTCCTCGGAATCCATCTGGTGACATTGTTTGTTTTGAGTCAATGAATCATCAGGAGGATAATGGTAAAAGATTCTCACTGAGAGCCATGTGGGTATCTTAGGATTGACCATTCCCAGATTCGAAGGATAAGGCCAGAATCCTCAAGATTCTGGGAACTACATTGTTAGGGGCAACAACTGCCTGCGCATAATATTCCCCAGTTGAAGGATGATATAGTTAAGACTGCCATTTTGTAAGTATTCCCTTGACTGTGATAGTGTATGGAAAAAGTGAAAGAAAGAAATAAGATGGTGACTTCTTTAATGCCTTGCTTTTGCTTTTTTTTTTTTTTTTCAGTGAACCGGAAGAAGAGGAGAGCCGCATTTATTAGCTTAGATGGTGGGAAAAGGTGGCCAACCTCGCCGCTCAGAAACAGTGATATTCTTGGGGGGGGGGGACATGGAAAGAACAAAAATGTCAGAATGGAGAGGAATAAGGTTGTCTCTTAGCAGATCACACAGATGCCATGAGAATAGGCTATTTTTTAAGATTTGTTTATTTAATGTGTGTGAATGTTTCACCTACATGCATGTATGTGAACCACTGGCATGTTTGCTACCTATGGAGGCCAAAAGAGGATGTCAGTGCCCCTGGAACTGCAGTTACAAATGTTTGTGAGCCAGCATGTGGTGCTGGGACCAAACCAGGGTCCCCTGTAAGAAAACCAGGTAATCTGAAACTCAGGCCTCCGTTGAGCTTGTTTTGACTGGGCCCTACAGTCCCCCCCTTAACAAGCACCAATGACAGGACCCAATCATGGTTCTCCTTGTCCAGGAGTTTAAGGAGATGGTATTGGTACCTAAAAACTGTTAGCAGATTTTTCTAGGGCAGTGGCCATCCTATGCTACCAGGCCCTGTAGCTCTGATCTTTGAATATAACTAACTTATAATCCTGAATGATCTCTTTGGTTCTGTCATCTTAGTCAATAAATCCATTAATTGACAACTCTGGGCCTGTTTTCCTGGTATGTCAATGGGCATTATAAGCACTCATTTTGTCCCCCATGCCAGGAGCTTCCCCTTGTCTCAGCATTTCAACCTGTTTTGAAAGGGAGCACAGGACAGGTTTGTTTTTTTTTTTTTTTTTTCTTGTAACTACATGGAGCTGGCATTGGAGCATTGTTATCAGGTCCCAAGAAAGCTGAAAGGCTAGTCGGAGGTAAGGAGGGAATCCAGGCAAAAGGGCATTCATCAGAAGCATCTTGTTCGCTGACTGTGCTGAAGAGACAGGTAGCATTTACACAGGCTGAACTGGTCCACATCAGCTTTCAGCAAGTCCAGGGCTTGCAGTCATTTGCGGCAGGTTGTAGTCGGCATCTGATGCTTGGATGTGTCTGTCAGCCAAGTAGGACCCTGTTGAGACAAGTTTAAACTAGGAACAGAGGTTATGAATGTAAAGAAAAATGTTGCATTTGACTTTGAGGCTCGTAGTCTTAGTAAGTGGGAAGGGAAGGAGTACCAAGACCAGGAGAGGGGAAAATATTATCCTCAGGAATAGTCAGATGGGAAAAATTTAGGCTATATTTATTTAGAATCCTTTTGATCTGTGAGAAGTGGATCCAGGTTTTTTCTGAAGCCTATATGAATTTTCATTCTACAAAAGGACATACAAATTTTAGGCATATAAATATCAACAATCTATATTGAAATCCACATAACAGAAGAAGCAGGTGATGGGAGTCTGTAAAACAGAAGGAGTAGACTTATTTGAGGCCTAACAAAAACTACAGATTTGGGTTAGAAGCATGTATATTTTTATCGTCCAGAAAGCCAGGTATAGATTGAACAGAGATGTATTTAGCCCAATGAGAAGTACCTTAAAGTCTACTAGCTTATCAGAATTATACCATAGAAGGGGAAAAATATGAGCCACTAGTTTTTTTATCTAATCATTTACCAAAAACATAAGCAGCTATTACTGAGAAAAGTCATTTTAAATCATATTTTTAGAGGAAAGTTGCATCTGAAACCTGTTTATTTTTTAATAAGAAATCTGTTAGCAAGGCAAACTTGTCTCTTTCTTTTCAACAGGAGATCTAGTAGCTCTAGAAAAAGCAACCCTTTATTTTTTCATATGAAATGAGCTAACAAGCTGGCTGCAGTCTAGGGGAAGGACCTGGTTGCCTGCAGCTAAGATGACAAGAGTAAATCCTGTCCAGCCATCAATACTATCAGAAATCAGAGAAGGATAACTTATACCTGACCGTAGTCAAAGCAGCTTCTGAATCTATGAAAAACGACAGGGCTCAACCAGTCCATATACCCAGTTTGCCATACCCAGTTCTCCCTAGTGTTGGAGGGAGTAGCATCAGAACATCAGTCTTTGCCAGGCCCATGAAGTGAGAGTCTTCTTTGCGGAGGAACTGAACTTATTTTGTATAGTACAATCTCCAGTGAATGATGGTTTGTCTACAATCTGGACCAAGTCCTTGCAGCAGGTGCTGCTTTGGGGCATCTTGCCCAGTGGTCAGCATTGTTAAGTCCTTGTGGAGGCATTGTGGTGTCCCATAAACTTCCTTGGAGATCTTGAGGTCACTCCAGGATCTGAGAGTCTCTGACAGGATATGGTTTTTAATCAACATTTTAAATCCCACATTCTGAAGTATTTGAGGACTGCCAAGGTATATCTGAATAGACAACTTTGCTTCTAGTTACTTGTTTAAAGCTTAACTTTTGAAAGCGTATAAAGGGGACTGGGTAAGGTTTATCCCTTTAATTAATTACATCAGTAGTACGTAGCATGGCTATAATTAATGAATTTGATCATTTATAAGGATAGCTATTAACTTATATTACTTAACATTTTACAATAGGTTAGCAGCTTTCATAAATCTAGGACTTTACATTATATTTTTGTCTGGTTTAGTCCTAAAAATAATAATCTTGAATTGAAGCACTTGTATTATCAATATAAACGCATTTATATGACTAAGTTTATCCAAATAGCTCAAACTTAGCAAAGCTGGCAGAGATAAGGAGGCTAGACATGCATTCTTAGGCCTGAATAGACCTTGAGTAAGGAGAGACTTTCTCTGAGCCATTGGTTCTTAACTGTCCCAGTGCTTTAACCTTTTAACATAGTTCCCCATGTTGTGGTGACCCCTTTCCCCACTACAAAACAATTTTCCTGTTGTTATTTCACAAATGCAGTTTTGTCATTGTTATAAATCTTAATGCAAACATCTGACATGCACGTGGTCCTAGGCTACCCCTATAAGAAGGACTTTTAAACGCTCAGCGGGTTGAGACTCAGTGGAATGAGAAACTGCTCTAAGACCTTTGTCAGACTTAGGTCTTTGTCTAGCTACATCACAAAAAATGAACATTCCAGTTTTTGGTTAGCATTTGGTGCTTACGGTACATAATAAAAATTATGGTGACCCTAATTTTTAGCCTTTAATTTAAGCCCAAATATTAACAATATAAAACATTTTATAAACTTAAAATGTCTCGATTTAAATATTTTAAAAACTGTTTTTAAAATTTGAAATTTCTCAAATGTCAATATCAAAAATAAAGTACTCTCTTTTTTGTTTATTTTAAGAGGGAGAAAACATGGTATAACCTTAATTTGTATAAACAAAAACCAAACTCCAATAGTGCAAACAATCTAAAATTCAATATCTGGGATTTATTTACAATCGGTGTGGTTTTTTGTTTGTTTGTTTGTTAGTTTGAGGTTTGGATCACCCCTTTGGCCCCATCCTTGCCGCCTTATACATAGCCTGCCTTGTAGATGTCAGCCTGATCCATTTTACTGTGGTTGGTGCTTCTGGAGACTCTCACCTGGCACTGGCACCTAAAACTGCTAAGGTCTGCAATTGCAACTGGATTCTCTTTGGAACTCTAGCCCTGCTATATATTTGTAAACCTCAGCTGCTCCCTAGGATCCCTTTTACGTCTTTAAAACCATTATCACCTGGGTGATTATTAATCTACAAATTAAATTACAAAGTTTAGCTGCCAGAGCAAGGGACATTTCTGTGTACAAATCCTTGAAGTATAGCTTTAATATTTTAAATTCAATTTTTTATAAACCTTATGTTTAGGGCAGGACAAAAATTATCATATAAAAAATCTATCCTAATCCAAACTGCCTTGGAAATCTGTTGTTGCCTCCTAGTGAGGCTCTTTTCACATGGTCACCGCTAATCCAGATGGCAGTGAAATCCTGTGACTTCCGTGACAACCAGCCGTGTGACTGCCTAAAAAAAATGGTGGCGATCCAAATCGGAATCATGTCATATGGTTCCTTTAAAATTACCCATGCATAGATTTTAAGAGATCAATTTTTAGTGTTGCTAGCTTTAATTTTAACGGATCGGCCTTTCTATTTTGATTTCTTCTCCCTGTCACTGAGTCAGGATCTTAGACTGAGAGAGCGACATGAAGGAAACTTAAATAGGCATGCCCAAGTCTAGTAAAGAAGAGTCATCATCCAACTCCAGAGCCAGATTTTCAATAAAGAACAGCATAAGATGGTTTTAACATTATCTATTATACCCAGGGGCCTCATCCCAGCCCCGGCACCCATCTTTGGAATACTGGGCAGGAAGCTCCATTTCAATCTTCCTCCCCCGGGAGTTGCCTTGATCCAGACTCCACTTCCAGGAAAGCCTGCCAAGAGGTGACCACTCCCTGGGGAGGGTCAGAACCACTCCTACAAGCTACTTAACCTGCTTCCCAGAGAATGAACACTGGGTCTCCTGGTTTCGCATGGTCTCCCGTTCTCCCTCTCTTCCCCTGGCCATGCTTTCCCGGTGCCACCAGGAAGTACTGCGTTAAACATGGGCATCTTTTATTTGGTCTAATTTGGTCTGATTGGAATTATTTGCGTCAGTGGAGAGGCTAGTCTTAAGAAAAACCTAACATTATCTATATAAGAAAAGAAAGAAAGAAATCTGAACTCCTTCTCATCTGAATCCAATGACCAGAGCTCAGAGACAAATTCTGGGCCCTGACCATAAATGTAGCCTCAGCCATGGTGGGCGGTGACTGGCGGCTGTCAGCAAAAATATCCAAACCGTTCTTGTTCAAGTTCCATGCTTGCAGCAAAACTTAAGAAATACACCAAAAAAACACAAACAAAAATTTCCAACAGAACAAGCATACACAACTTTCTCAAGAATTAGACAGAACTCTCCGACAAGACAATACTTTCCAACCAGAATTAACTTAATATTGTCAAATAGCTTTAAATTTGCATCAACACATAAAAACCTATACCAACACAAAGCAGGTGAGGCTAGCAGTAGTTTTCTTCTTACCCTAACCAATAATGATCTGTAACCAACCCCTTTCAATGATTACAGATATTTATCCCATGGGATCTGAAGTACCAAAGCAGTCCTAGTGAGGGAAGTGTCTGAACCATAACAGGCTAGCATGGCCGTCTTTGTTTAGCAGCCATAGCCAATGAATCTGTAGTTAACCCTGGGAGCCAAACTTAGGCCAGGTTTGGCTAGAAGTTGGGGTGGGCAGCTTCCAGGGCAGGCTGAGGTAAGTCCACCCATGCCCAACCACTTTGCCCCTGTGCTCCCGGCTGAGGCTGCCTCTTTTCAATGAAATGTTCAAGGTGGGTGGAGGTTGTTTGTTTCATCTCTTTCAGGAAAATATACCCCATTTTTAGTCCCAAACACGTATGGCCCTGTCTCTAAAGTTTTTCAAGTGGTCAAATATCAAAGTCAAAAGAGTCGTGCTTTGAGTCTGTCTCATTATATCAGTCTAAGAGGTAAGAAAGAGGATGGAGAAAAGACAAAAACAAAACAGTACGCACACAGAACACTACAGAGTACTCCTGGTGCCTGGAGGCAAAACTGAACAAAAGACAATGGCCACAAGCCATTCTGTGGGTGCTACCTACTACCCATTCCAACTCTACAAAATTCAGGGGAATTTGATCCCACACAGAAGAGTCCTGGGATCCAAATTAACCGGAGGGATCCATTCCCATACAGATGAGCCCGAGAAGGTTTTCCCAGGTACCCTGCCTGTGCCTGGGCTCATACCATCAACAGGTTCTTACAGATCAGGACCCCTGATTGGCTGGCATTCCTCTAGGGTTGTCTTGGTGAAAGGGGATGGGTGTGTGCTGGGCCAAGAGACATCAGGTGATCCTATCTATAATGGTTGCAATGTTAGGAATTTCCTTTGGAATGTTAGGTACTTGCTTCTTGCAAGGTCTGCTCCTGGATGATCTCAGTTTGTGGTCTTTCTTCCAACCAGGTAATCTGAATCTCAGGCCTCTGTTGGGCTTGTCTTGGCTGGGCATTACAGGACTCACACAACAACCTAGATGTAACTATTTGTAGCAGCTTTAATAAAATCACCCAGACTAGAAACAGCTTAAATGTCTTTCAGTGGGTTACAGAAAAAACAACCTGGCCCATCTCTACAATAGGGCAGTAACCAGAAACAAACACAGTAGAGCTATTCTATTTGACTTACTTTAATTAGGTTAAATTTAACTTTCAATGATATTTGCTTCCTTTCTTTGGAAATCTTTAAGGCATGTTTGGAACAACTTGAATATTTCAATAATCTTTTTCAACTGCAAATATTATAAAGTCTAAGAGTAGATCGAGGATGTCCAACCAAAATAATTTTAAGATTGAGATGTGCTTAAATATAAAAATTACATATTGGATTTTGAAGACTCAGCCAGACATAAAACATCATCATTTTTACATAAATTACTCTTTGGAATGATAATAGTATTGATTTCTTCAGTCAAATAAAAGCGTTCTAATTTTTAAAAAGCACGCAGAGCATCCTACGTACCAAATTGCATGAAAGGACTAAAAGAGGAATTAAATGAGAGAAAGGGGCAGGAGGCCAGACACAAAGAGGCAGGAAAGACACAATTCACAGTGCTCAGATTAGTCTAGCTCCTCTTGGAGCTGGTGCTAAACTGATGGGTATGGACTCTGAGGCTTCAAGCACCAAGGATCGAACTCATTTCTCTTCTTAGCTACTGGTTTATGGAGATTTTTGAGATTAGTATCTTTTAAAAGTAATGAAGGGAAAAATCCAAATGTTGCTTTATGTTCCTTCTATAGGAGCTTCCTTCCAGAGAAGTTGGATTCCTTAGGCGATGACCTAGGAGTAAAACCAAGTCTTTTTTCTTTTCATTTTCCTTCTTTCTTTCTTTTTTTTTTTTTTCTTTTGAGACAGGGTTTCTCTGTGTTACAGTTCTAGCTGTCCTGGACTGGAATTAACCCTTGTAGACCAGGTTAGCCTTGAACTCACAGAGATCCGTCTGTCTCAGCCTTCTGATTGTTGGGACTGATGGCATGTGCAACCGTCACTAGATTTAAACCAATTCTTCTCCTCTTTTCTTCCCTTTCTTCCTTTTTTGATTTTTTTTTTTGAAACAGGGTTTCTACCTCCTGAGTGCTAGAATTAAAAGCTTCTGCCAAAACCACCTGTTTTTGTGTTGTATTGGTGAGTCAGTTTGCCAAGTTGAGAGAAAGATGGAATTTAGATTAATAAAATAAAAGACCCAATATCGCATTTGTGTTTCATTCTATGAAGATATCCATTTACTTTCTTCCTTACTAAATAGAATCATTTGTACTATGCAAAGGGTAAACAGAGGCAAACCTGAAGGCAATTCTGTGTATATCAGAATGGTATTAGGTAGCTCATTAACTATAGGCATTCTTCAAACACATATCAAACTAAGTAGATTGCATGTTTTGTTGGCTACTAGAACAGAAGAATGAGGGCTTTTTTTCTGGGAAGTTTAAGTCAGTGGTTAAGTACTTTCTTTTGCTTTTCTTCTTCTTTTGCTATTGCTGGTGCTTCTGTTGTTATTGGTGAGCTGGTTTGCCTTGTATTGCTGGGGATAGGGCCTTACACTATAGCCCAGGTTGACCTCAAGCATACAGTCTCTCAACCTCTACATCTGGGTTGCTTGGATTACAGGCATGAATCATCACTTATGTTTTTTCCAGTTTCTGATAGAAGGCAGCATGGGTAGTCTTAGGAAAACAAAGGAGAAGAACGACCAAGTCCTCAATTTGTACCCATTAGCTTTTTTTTAATCTATGACTAGATAATGTTCATGCTTTTCCCTCTTCACTATCATAGAGCGAAGTAACACTTACTCCAGTTTACCAACTAAACCAGGTGGTCGTGGTTAGTATTCCTAAAAATTCTCCTCTGCACTCTTATCAAATAACTACCCAAATAAAATCCTCCCTCACTTCCATTTGAAATCCACAAGTCAACCAAAGCTCAAATGGTACCTCCTAAGTCACCCAATAATAACCTTTCCTTTAGTTTATAGATATTGTGTAGACTGTTGTCCTGGTTGAGGTTTCTATGGATGAGACAAAACACCATGACCAAAAAGCAAGTTGGGAAAGAAAGGATTTATTTGGCTTACACGTCCCTATTGCTATCCATCACTGAAAGAAGTCAGGACAAGAACTCAAACAGGGCAGAATCCCAAAGGCACTACCTGATTCAGAGACCATGGAGGTGTATTACTTACAGGCTTGCTCAGCTTACTTTTATATAGAATACAGCACCACCAGTCCAGGAATAGTACCACCCACCAGACAGTATAAGTGTGTGTATTATATATTATATATACAGTATTATATGTACAAAGTATTATATAATATGCAGTATATTATATAATATATATTATATGTATAACATATACAGTATTATAGATTACATATACAGTATTATATATTACATAAGCAGTGTATATATATGTATGTGTGTGTCTGTTTCTATATGTATATATCTGATGTATGATGTGCAGAGAGTGTCTGCACACCAGCCAGTCTTTGATATCATTGACTAAATATACTTTCCTATTAATTAGAATTCATTTCATAGAAAATACAACTTTTAAGTTTTCCCTAATGCCTCTTGTTATGAATTGAGCATATACATTGAGGTTTTTTTGGACCCTGGATATAACATAGTATATAATAATCATTGTAGCATTAGCACTTCTAGGGTATATATGTTTATGCCTTTGACCATGATTTCATTCTAATAATATATCTTAAAAGATCACACACAGGCACACAAACACATATGAACACACAGTGTATTGTGCACCTGTTACTGTATTTCAAGCATTTGTTTTCACCTAATATAATGCATCAAGCTTAACAGATAGAATACCAAAAGGTAAGATTTAAAAATCACGGATAGAATTCAAGGGCCAAATTTAAAAATCGCATGGTAAGATATTATGAGGACTCACTGATTTGATGAACTTGAAGAAATCTCTGATTCAAAAATCTCAGGAAAATCTTGGCTAAAACGTCTCTCTCATTTCCTAGGTTTTTTTGTTTTTCATGTCATCAGTGTTTTATTTAGTAACAGATTTGAGAGACAGATTTTTCAGTGAGTCTTCCTATTTTTATAGATGGAAAAATGAGCCAGTAGACAATTTAATTTGCTCAGGCACATATCAGCTGAATGAATATAGACAAGTAGCTGCCACAGCAACAGGGAAAATATATTTAAACTGTAACTTGTTATTTTGTAGAGCAAAGGTCTGACTTATAGCGATGAAGATTAGGGGCAAGTATGGCTAATCAAAACAGAGTCAGAAAGAAGAATAGACCCTTGAAATAGAAGCAGGCATAGAAAATAGTCATCTGTTTGTGAAGGAGCTACATCCTTAGGTATAAAAACATGCTTTCTGTTGGTTTATGACTTCTGGCAAATATAAGATGATACAGACCTTTTTTCTCTAATACTGTTTTTTTTTTCTCAGATGAGTGCAATAATAAGGAATTGGAAGCCAAAGTGGGATACTGTCTTGTGATCTAAGAACTCAAGGAAAGACACAGTTGCATTTTATTCTCTTACCCTTAACAAAAGAACGTGACTTAGAGCCTATGTTTTCTGATAGACAAGGCAGACAATGGTCCAGGCAGCTTGGATATTGTTGTTCCTTCCTGAACTAAGGAAGAAACCCCCAACAAAAATAGAAACAGCCATTTCTGGTGGCAAGGAGACTCCACCTGCAATGTTGCTAATATAAATTGGGGGAGTTTCTCCTTTCTTGACAGGCATGAGATCCCTCTTTCTCATTGACAGATGTGGCTCAGTAAGGTGTCACCTGCAAGAAAACCTCACCATGATCAGTGACATGGCCCCTGAATGCCCGTTTGTTCCCCCAGAGCTAAGACTCCCTTTCTTAACTCAGTCAGTAGAGGGCCCTAGCAGAGAGAAGCCACAGACAGAATATTAACCAAGCAAAGAAGTTCATTGTCAAGGGCCTGACCCTACTGCACACAAGGAGTCTGGGCACACAGGTCTTAGGGGATGCACACTATCTGTCAGATAATGCCAGCAGGACCCATTAGGAGTTATGGGGGAACCGATAAGCACATAAAACTCCAATAAGCATCTCTAGGATTACGAATTATAGGCTCAATGTCCTTTATTTATGGCTAGATACTGGATGGAGGTGGGTGGTCCTTGGACTTCCCACAGGGCAGGGAACCCTGAATGCTCTTTGGGCTGACGAGGGAGGGAGACTTGACTGGGGGAGGGGGAGGGAAATGGGAGGCGGTGGCGGGGAGGAGGCAGAAATCATTAATAAATAATTAATAAATAAAAAAAACTCCAATAAGCGGAGTTTGGGAACATTAACTACAGCCAGAACCACAGCTTTAAGTAGAATGGTAACTGCTAAAATAAAACATTGATGAAAGACTCAAAAACTGTCTAATATAACAGTGTAAAATGTGCAAGATAGATTTATCAATTATTCATCTTACTAAAAACCATGAAAACCATATAACTTGAGTAAGCACAACTATCAGTTGCTAGTAACATCCAGATAAACCATTAGTTACAGTGACAGTGGACTTTTTATCCAAAATCTCAGAGCCCTGGGTAAGCAGCACCTTTTCCAAGTTAGGGATGAGACCTGCTAACTCCAACCACCATATCCAAGAAATTGTCCTTCAGGCATGTTGAGGAAATAGGGGTTTTATCAGAAGAAGGAACACACACAAAAAATCTTGTCCATAGGAAACTTAGGTTTAAGTATTGAATCCCAATAAAATTCTTCTTCACAAAGGGAAAGATAAAATAGGGAATCTGGAAGTTGAGGGAAGAAGAAAGAATAATATGGCAAGCGGAGGTGTGAATGCCCAGCACACACTATGCCTCTCAAAAGCCGAGAAATCATATATAATTATTGGAACAGGAATAATGAGAACAGACATTCAAGTTAATTTTGTACTTAGAAAGAAAAGTAAATTATATAAATAGAATATTTCCATGCACTTAAGGTGGTGACAGTATGGACTACGGTAAGTTTCATATGTGTATCATAATATCTACAGTAAATGCTGGTTAAGTTACTAGTGAGTTAGTTAAAGTTTGCAGTATTGACCAAAACATCTAAAAGGGACAGGGAGAAAGTTTTGGTTTAGGGTTTCAGGGTTCCATGATGCTTTGGAGAATCTCAGAGGTAGGAGTTTCTGGAGATGGATGTTCATCTCATGGTAGACAGGACCTGGGCAAGTTATGGCTACAGGGACACACACACCCAGAAACCCACCTTCCTCATCTAGGCTCCCGCTGCCACATCCCAGAACCTCCCAATGATGCCATCATATTTCAGATCCATCAATAGATGAACCCTTCATTGGATCAGAGTGCTCATTATCTAATCAACTCTGGAAATGCCCCCCCTCCCCCAACACACACATGTACACACTAAGGCAGAGTCCAGCATCACTAATCTCCTGGACCTTTCTCTTTTTGTTCTAATTGGTAGCTAAGATTCACCATCACACCTGCATAACAGGGTTCTTGCTGAAGTCTGATTGAAATGATCAGTCACCATCTCGGGATGGTGGAAGATTTTAGGAAGAGTTTAATCTGCTAAGAAGAGCATCAGGTGTCAAGGATAGGCTTTCCTGATGAAGTACACTAACAGGCTTCTTTATTTAAA
The DNA here is from genome assembly GCF_014885135.2 of Alexandromys fortis. Lineage (NCBI taxonomy): Eukaryota > Metazoa > Chordata > Mammalia > Rodentia > Cricetidae > Alexandromys > Alexandromys fortis. The sequence goes on from NW_026067923.1 coordinate 9,905,632, forward strand.
CTTTACCTATGAGGAAATATACAGACAGGCCTGGGGGAAGACTCAGAAACTCACTAAAGTTTTGCCAGGTGAATAATCTTTGTCACCTGTTATAAGATGGGGGAAAACTCACTAAAGTTTTGCCAGGCGAAGAATCTTTGTCACCTGTTATAGGGACCCAGTAGGCTGTATGAGTAACTAACAGACTTGTCAATCCTATCTATCCACCATCAGATATCGTGTCCTTGGCCATCACCCTAACAAGATTCCTCATTTGCCAACATGGGACACAGGAAGTGACTGAAATGCTGAGAAATTTTATGATGAATTGATGACCTATTTTATCATCAGGAACGATACAGGGATTGATGGAATTAAAAGAACAATCTGTAGGGTAACCCACAGAGGTATATTCAGTAAAATTCTATAGAAGAGTTCAACATGTTCTATGAGCCCGGATAGCTTATCAACAGATGTTACCTGGCACACATGCACAGACATAAGCCAAAAACGGAAATACAACATATGACTTAACTCTCACACTTAAGCCAATTAATTTAGAATAAGAAACACCCTGTCTCAACTATACAAAAACCAAAAATAGTCACAAATCATAACTTATAATACAAAGTACAAGAACCTCACTTCTTTCACCATCAAAATAAAGTTACTATTTCTTTACTTTTTACTTTTCGAAATCCAGATTTCCCCAAGGCACTGAATCATATCTTTACCTTATTGGGACCCTCTCTCTGACAACCCCTTGAAATAAACATAAGACCCATGTGTGAGTCTGACAAATGTTAAGTGGCCTTTTAAAAAGGAATTATTTATTTAAGGGTATATGTGTGTTTTCTCTGCGTGTATGTCTGTGCACCACGTGTGTGCCTTGTGCCCACTGAGAACAGAACAGGGCATGTGATCCCTTGGATCTGGAGTTATAGGCAGTTGTGAGCCACCATGTACATGCTGGGAACTGAGCCTGGGTCTACTGCAAGAGCAGCATGTGTCTTTATCCACTACCTTAAAGAAGTGTTAGGAACCAAGAGTGTCATTTGCTCATGAATCAGAATAGTTTAAACTTTTATGAAACTTTAAGTGGCACCATCACCGCAGTGTGGAATCACAGATGTGAATTCTCAGGCCATCTTTTCTTTGCAGCTGCAATGATAAATCTCATCTCCAATACTCCTTCATCTGATCACTGTTTATTTTAGAGAGAAGCCAGGCCCATGCTCAGCAGCTGTAACTTCAACAGTGGATATCTACACTCCTATCCATGGTGCCAAGAAGAGTGGGCTCTGCCACAGTACACGTCTCATGGACTAGGGAACAGTGTGCCAAGAAGAGCTAGCAATGGGTACAGTGTCGTGTGAACCAGGGAACAGTGCTGAATAGCAAAGTTTCAACAAGGCAGAAGAGGGAGGAATGAACCTCCTACACTAGAAAATATTTCCCTTATTGTGTCCATATTCTTCTGGGAAACCAATGCTAACTTACTTGTCTTTTTCCTTGGGGTGACGGTGATAGGCATCAGGTACAGCCATTCATTCAAAAGTAATTAATTTATTAATAGTAATTAACATTTTCTAGACACTCCCAGCATCTTGAGTCTCCTTCATCAAGTCATTATTGGCCCCGCAGTCAGACACTGAATCCTGTAGTTGTTGGTTCTCGTCTTTCATCTTCTGCACTATCAACAATTAACACTCACCTGCCTCCTTCATCTCTCTAGCCTCTGCTCACACCTTTATCACCTCCCTTATCTCACACTTCTGCTCACCTGTTTATCATCCACCGCTTCTTTTGCTCTAATACCTCAAAGTTAGGTCAGGTATAATTCTGAAAATACCATCTGTTGGACAAAGTTTATTGTATGCCAGAACTGCAATAATTATCTAAAGATTTTGTTACTAAAAGATATACAAAACATGTGTTCTGATTTCCTATATTTTACCGAAAGGTAATCTTAGAGGGGTAAAGTCACTTTCTCAAAAATGACTCTCAAAGATTCCTGCCTGAATTAAAACCTGCATCTATAATCTCCCTCATAATTTCTGCTTCTTTTGCTCCCCTGGGGTCTGCTGTGGAGTTGGCAGGTCCTTTGGTTTCCTGAGAGTGGGCTTTCATCTCTCCACCCCTCTTACATTTAATCTTTTCTTTTAGGAATGGGAGCTCTGCTATCTACTGCTAGATTCCCACTTTGAGAACCACCTGCTTCGTGTTGATCCTGAGAAATTCAGGTCCCTATGAGAGGCCAGAATCACACTGACCAGTGTGAGCGAGTCAACCTTCAGAAATCTGTCACACGGAGACTGGATGATCGCACCATCCTCAGCTATACAGATTTAATTCAATTTTCCTAAGCATATTAGCAAATATTGTCAGGTTCTGTTGGTTGTCAGCAATTATTTTTACATCAGCATATATTATGTTGAATTATTGTGGGATATTTTTTGCTGTTGCTGAGGTATTGAAGGTGCCTGTCCTATCCAGGGGGAGAACTGGGTGCAGGATGGTTTCTCATCGCACTAGGCTGCCTCACCTCGTTTCGCTTGTCTGCATACCCATCCTACTCAGTCTCTGAGCAAGAAATCTTGACATGCTTTTATTAATATCCCAAGTCTGAGCTTTCAGAATTCATAATTGGACCTGAACATATGGTTTTGTGCGTGTCTATAGACAAGGTTGCAACTGTTCAAGCTTGGAAACTTTGCAGTATCTCCCCCTAAAATGAAATTACTTTATATTCCCTTGCAGCATTTAGTCTAGGGGTGAATACTCAGCAAGCTTTTGAAAAACTGAGCTGATAGAAATGTTTGTTTTACCAAATATATTTTGCTATTCTGGAATTCTAGAAAAATAAATACTATATTGCATGCTGAATTTTCCAGACTATATATTCTAAAATGTGTATTAAATATTAACCATTATATGCATTACATATATCAACATACAACAAATAATATACTATAAAATAATATGCATATTCTATATGCATGTATATTATATAGTGTAAAATCACATATATAATTCATTGTATATAAAATATAAAATAGCATGTAATTTAGCATAGAAACAGTTTTGTGTATGTTCTTGCATCTTTATTGATGCTTTTACTCTCTATTTTAAAAATTATTTCTTGTATTTTTTGATATTACACTATAATCATATCATTTTCCTTTTCCTTTTCCTCCCTCCAAACCTTTCTATATTTCTCCTTGCTCTTTTTCAAATTGTTGCCTGTTTTTTTTTCATTAATTGTTGTTAGATACATATATGTATACATATATACACATATATTCCTATATGTAACCTTCTCAATCTGTATCATGTTACTTGTATCCTTTTTGTCAGGGCTGACCATTGGTATTGGATAACTCATTGGTGTGCTCTTCCCTGGGGAAGACGATTTCTCTCACTCCCAGCTTTCCTCGGTTGCCCATAGTTCTTTTGTAGGGTTGATTCTTCATAGTGTTTCCCTGTGCATACATACCCCACTTTGGTCGGTCTTCTAGGGTCCATTTCAGATCATGTTTAAGCACTCATGCTGGTGAGCCTTTACAGGTATAGCTCAGAACAAACTCCTTATTCCTCTGGCTCCTATAATCTTTCCACCCCCTCTACGTAGGGATATTTTTAAGGTCTATTTAAAGTATGGTTACATATGTCAATAAAGTTATTGTAGATCACTAACAGTCCTATTGGGTTGTTATCTATCATTCTGAGAGAAGGGATACTATTGCACAGCTGCTCCGAACAAACTCAACAGAAGCCATCGCTGGAAGGGAGGGTGAGAGGATGAGACTGTGGCACGAGGCAGTTGAGCTCACAGGCACCACAGTGATAGGACCCACCCAGGCCTTGCCCCTCATGCAGGATATGATTCAACAACACCTTTTCCAAACCAACACTGTCCCAATTCTTCTCCCCGTATATCAGAAGTAAATTATTCTATTGAATGATATCACAATGAATATGCTAAATTCCCCTAAACTTCTGGCACTTTTCTCTCTAGCTTACTCGAAGACAGACATTATGTCATAGGATTACGTCCCAGGATTGCTATTGAATGAACCTCCCTCACACTTTTTAAGGATATGATACGTAAGAACTGTGCTCTATAGCAAGATTGGATTTTAAAGTAAGAACAAACACCATAATACCCACTCACATTTGAGATGTTTAAAAACATCCTCTGGGGAAGTATCTTCTCTAAGTCTAACACTGGCAGAATTTAATTCTAGAGTCTGTGAATGAACAGCACAAACTATAATTATTCAAAGACAATAAATATTTGAACCATACCAACAACAAGTGACCAACAGTAAGAAGACTTTGAACTTGAGCTGCAATCCCAGCATTCGTTGATTTCCTTTGGGTTTGTGGGACTGATTATGGACATTCTGCCATTCAGTGAAATCAGAGGAAGGGGGCAGATCAAATAAATCTTCACCAGCCATGCCCACAGCATTGAAGACCACATGACATCATGTCCCAGAGGACTGAGACTGCATACTCAAGAGCTTGCTGTTTTACCATTACATTGTAGACAGAAGATGCACTATTGGGATTTCTTTCCCGTAGCTGATTCAGATCTAATGAGCTCACTCCTGGGAAGCTTGGAAGAATAACAGTCACTGAAGAGGGACAGGGAATTCTGTGTTAATAATTACTGCTGGTCTACTGGGTTCCAGGGATTATACGCTTGGTACAGAGGGATGACAAGATGTTAAAAAGAATATGTAAAGAACAAATTAACAAGACACTCTAACAACAGAGCTGAATGGCTTAAAAGCAATGAAGTGGTGTGAAAGATTGGAAGAAAAATGTTAAGCTAATCTAGAATATTCAAACAGGTACCTCATTCAACAAGGTTCAATGCTGACTCTCAACTAAGAGATTTTGTTTTGGACATTGATTATCAGGTTTGGAGCCAAGACACACAAACTAAGTCTTCAAGACTAGTGATTTTAATTTTATTTGAAAATTTTATTTCCCAAGACAATAAGAACTTCATATTACCTGTTAATCACAGTCTCTTATTATTGAAACACTGCATTTGAGACCAAATTAATATCCTGCTGTAAGTTTGACCATGGAGTCAGGGCAGAGTCACTTTAAGGAAAAGAAAATGCATGCTATTTGTCTGAACTCAAAGCAGAAAGACTTTGGAATGTCTAACAATTTCCGTGACATAGTCAAGTTCAAGGTCTGTCATGTTCAATCTTATGAAATCCAACACTAGCTGTACAAACAGACCTTTTACAATCAGAAAATGTAAAGAAACTTAGGTTAAACTTTACCTATATTTTAAAGTAGGCACATATTTTAAGACATATCCTGTTTATGGAAAAGTTCAAGTATGATAAGGCCAAAAGGTAAAGAGATCATTGCCACAAGGAAATAGAGCCCATTTCTCGGAAGTTTCCCCCCAAAAGCCAGCACAGCACAGCACAGCACAGTACAGCACAGGTGTGTGTCTAGAAAGTGTAGTGCAGGACAGCTCAGACCACAGAGCAAGAAGGAAAGCTGGACTGTGGCACCTTTGTGGAGGCTCCCATTATAAGACACAGACAAAACAGGGTATGCGGACTTGAGACTGGCTAGCTTGAATAATTCTGGGAAAAAAAAAAAAAAAACAGGAAAAAAGCCTGTCCAATAGTGTGTGGGATTTTATTTGGTTATTTTGAATTGAAACGTATACTCACAGGTGAAGTGTATACTCTTTCTGAAAACTGACCAATTCTGGGAGAAGAAGCCCCTGGGGCAATAAATTACCATATTATTAAACTTCAACAAGTGAAAGACATGTTTAATACAACATCAAACCCTAAATTTATTAAGAGAACTTGACTTCTCATGTTTATA
>NW_026067923.1:9911565-9992849 GCF_014885135.2 Alexandromys fortis
TCTAATGGGCCATACAGACTTTTTTGTTTGTTTGTTTGTTTGTTTGTTTGTTTTGGTTTTTCGAGACAGGGTTTCTCTGTGGTTTTGGAGCCTGTCCTGGAACTAGCTCTTGTAGACCAGGCTGGTCTCGAACTCACAGAGATCCGCCTGCCTCTGCCTCCCAAGTGCTGGGATTAAAGGTGTGGGCCACCACTGCCCGGCTCCATACAGACTTCTAAAAACCATTCCCATGCCACAAAACTGTATAGTTAAACAGCACAGCATGGGCTTGGGGTATATTTCAGAGGTGGAGTGTTTAGCTAAGATGTGAGGGCTTCTTAAAAGACAAAAGAAGAAAATTTGGGGCTTGACATAGGAAAATGAGATAAAATGAGACATCTTCAAACATGCATGTTTTCCCACTGAGACAGGTTCTACGGAATACCTGCTTAAAAAACAAATGATCTAACAACATCAAGAGCTGTCTTGGTCACCTCTCTGTCACTATAACAAGTACTAGAGGTGATCGCCATACAATGAAAAAACGTGTGTGCTCAGTCTGGAGTCTTCGGTCCACAGTGAGTTGCCCCTGTGTTGTGGACCGAGGGAAGCACCATAGAACGAAAGCACAGCAGCGCAAGTCACCCACAGAACATCCAAGGAGCAAATGGATGTGAAGAAGGGATGTGCTCAGAGACTTAATGACTTCCCTGGAGGCCCTACTTCAAGGAGGTTCCTCCTCTTCCCGTTGGAACCATTGTTGGGAACTTTCAACACACAGTCCTTTGGGAGATGTTTAAGATTAAGATGATGTAAAACTTATTTCATCCAAGATGAGAGTATGAGCCAGTGGGTAGTGTTTGTTTGCTTGGCTATCTCCAGTTATAACTGGAAGTTCCCTTCCTCCTCTCCTGTCTTCATTGAGAACATTGCCTATCATCTGAAGGCTTTGAGAGTTGTATTTATCTTTAATAAAACCACTAAACCAGACACTACTAACAGCAAAAGGAATATTTGATTATTTCTATTAAGTTCTGTGGAGCTAGAGAGGGCTTTTCTCTTTAAAAAACACTACTTGATGCATTGGATAAGGTTCTTTAAATTGATTAGAGATGTTTAAGTGCTATTTTGTGTTCTAAATATAAAATTTCACAAAGCAAAAGGATTGTAAAATTTTACCCTACAGGGTAATTAATATAGTGGTCCCAGTATTTGAATATAAAGAAACTGTGTTATAGTGTTTTATGAATTCTTCATACCCAGATTCATGAGACTGCAGTTTTACACATTATCTTAATGTTCCCTATGGTTACAATTTTGTAAAGAGCAAGTTCAAAATTTATTTATGCTGCAAGTGTTCTGTAATCTACTAATTGTGAAACAAACTCACAAGTTGAAAACCAGAATTATAGTGGAAATGACTGGGCCTTCCATCAGGTTATAAGAAAACACAATATATGTCTTAAATGACCCTGCTTAGGAGCTCAACAGCCTGGTGAGGGGCATGATTCTTCCTTCTGTCTGGAAACATATATCTTAGGATGTATTTGGTATGCCGATTTCATCTGTTCGACTCGCAAAATGCCTAATTACCTTGCTTTCAGCCCAGCCTATACATAACCCGTTATATGAGAGCATAGAAAAAGGAACAGTTAATTGATTTTGAAAGACAAGAGAAACCTAAGTATTATGCTCAGATGTGTCTGAGGGGTGAAAGGAGCTCTCCAGGACCCTAGACACTGACTAGATTTCAAGTCATGAGCTCTGTAGGCTGTGCTGGTTAGCCAGCAGAATGATTCTAGCTGCTTTAGTATGTGTTTTGCTGTGTGATAACTTTTACTAGTTAAAGTAAATTGATCTTTCAGTTACAAACACAGTGACTCTTCCCTACCAGGACTGACTCCATTTTGAACATTCTCTTGAAACACATGTCGTAGTATAGCCAAATGGCTGACAAAGAAAAACTTGGGCAAGTGTGCACCAATATGAAAATAAGAAAGCTCATGTGCTACTAAATTAGCTTATGGCAGGATAAATAGCCCTCTGGGATATAAATACAGGCACCTTCACATTGTCATTGAAGATACAGCCTACAGGGTCTCCAACCATGCAATCTGAGCATTCTCCTCAAGGCCACTGGCTGCCAGAGGTTCTGCTGGAATGAACAGTCCTTTGTTTCATTGAAGACAACGTGAGAGCATTAAAGATATCCAAGTCTCCTTGGAGGGAGCCTGCCTAGTTGTTTGGAATGAGTTCTTCAGTGGCCATGTACTTCTGGTATCTTCCTATTCTGCTCTCCAGTAATTTTATTTTACTTATTCTGCCTACAATTTCATTTTCCTTTAATTTATTTTTGTCTTCATCTCATTTTGAGTATGTTCCAAAACACTGATAAGCTCAGGAGCTATCCTTGTTTCACCTGCTTAGTCATTTGATCAAGGAATGACGAGCCAACCCTTCTTAGAAATGAGAGTCCTTGAACTTCAATTATTGCCTGGCATCTGGAAGAGATATGCTTATCTGATCAATGTGAAGCCAGGCTATTTACTTGAGACTTTATTCTTGAAAGACAGTCCATCTGTGCAGACTTTCAGCAGGGAAATGGCATCCTTTTCATGTTTTGTAAGGATTGCTTGGAAGTATGCACTAAAGGCCTTAAATAAACTAGTGAAATCAGATCTTTCAACCTATGAGCCCAGGAGGCTCTAGACAACGAAAAACCTGAGCATTGGCTAAGGCAATCATCTGATTATAAAAACACTATGGAGGAAATTAATCACTACCCTTTCTTAAGTGACCAATATATTCCAGGAGGGTTTTGTGCTCTATGACATTTTAAGCCTTCCTCACTCTTCTAAGGTTATTCATTTATTTATATTTTCCCCTGGTTCAGAGGTAAAACTAGGATGAAACTCACTAGCCAGAAGTTGTGCAGTTACAATGTAACCAATTTTATGCCAATTCACCAGATACCAGACACACTTGTAGTTCATAGACATCCTTGCAGCAGAACATTTACACATATAATAAAAAATATACTTAAACACATAAAACTGCAATACTAAGAACTCTTTACCAACCTCAAACAGGCTAGAAAAGAAGTGAAGAATAGATGAGACTCTATGCATACAAGTAGCAAGAAAATAAAACAGAATCAAAGGCAACAACAACAGTAAGAGACAGGCAGAAGCATGCCACGTAATTTGGTTGCCAATTTGAAATTGATGTCTTATGGCGTCTAATTTGTGCTTTAATAAATAAAACTTGCCCAAGGAAAAAGTAAAGAAAGACAGCCACACTTGCCAGCCTTATAGACAAGGTAGCAATGACCCACACACACCTTTAATGCCAGTAGCCACACTAGTTTGTCATGGAAATCATGCGGTCATGGTACACACCCTAACCTAGTTCTAATCCCAGGACTAGAGAGGAATATAAGACGGGAGGAGACAGCTCTCAGTCTCAGTCTCATTCTGCGATTCCTGGAGGCAGGGTCGCCATTTTGGACTAAGGTAGAGGTAAGAGCCAATGGCTGGCTGTTTTGCTTTTCTGACCTTCAGGTAGAACCCCAGTTTCTGTCTGTGCATTTTCATTAATCGTGTTACATTGATGCACAGAAAATATCAAACTTTGAATCTCTAATAAGCCCAATAAAAAACTGATATTTAAAAAAAAAAGAATAGTTGTATGATGCAAGGTTATGTTAAGACAGAGTGCAATGTTTTTCTAAAAAAGTGTGAAATTGGAAATGAGAACTCAAATATAAAAGTGCTTTATTTTGTTTAAATGTATAAACATTTCTTACCACAACTTCACATAGAAGAGCTTAACAATTCTTAATAAAACCATTTTCATAAGAAAACATAAAAACGGGCATTTTATTCAATTGAGTTTTATTACAGCTAAATCATTAAACACATAAAAGGATTTTGTGCCTTCTTAATAAGGAATTTATACTTTCATAGAGACAAAATCTGGTTGACATTTAGTTTCCCATGATTTGTTTTATAAATAATAAAAGATAATTACATTTCAGAGAATATTTTAGTGCCAACTAAATTTTAAACCCTTTTGGATTTAACAACATTAAAAATTTTATGCCTTGTACACCCACATATCTTATAATAATTAAATGACCACAGACATAATTTTTTGTTTTGGTTGGATAGAATACTGTTGGTTTTTCAGGAAGCTTTATTTTGCTCATCTGAAGGTGATAAATCAGAGAATTAAATAATTTTTCTTTAAAATATATTTCACATGAAGTAGTCATAAAGAGAAAAATGATAAAAATTTTCTCATATCAGATAGTCAAATGTTACCTGTTGACCGTCCACCAGCTAATCTAAGGTTTACCAAAAGTTGACATTAACTTGAGTTTTCATACAAACATACAAAGCACTTCTTCATTCCCCAATAGTTAAGAATGATGCATTTTTATGTGTGTTTGAAAATGTTTTTTTACAGCAAAGTTAAAAGAAAAACTCTAAGTACAGTTTATATAGAGAGACCTAATTGGATTTGAGACCAATTGCACTTAAGGTCTGTTGTTCATCTGTGGCTGTCTACAGAACTATGACATTTGTGCTCTGTCCATTTCACAGGGATGAATAAAGTATACCCACACTTGTCACCACTCTACTTTGGGGTTCTCTCTGAGGTCATATCCAGAACCTGATCACTACACTTAATTAGTTACTTTATCTCCCCGAGATTCAGTCTCATCGCTTAGAACACAGAGAAGACATGCAGACTGTCGTAAAGAAATTTGCAAAGCTTTAATGTATTACTGTATCTAAAATGCCTTCTGCAGATGTGAAGTTGGCCCACAGAAGGGAATCAACTAAAAGCATACAATTTATTTGTGAAAGACTGATTATGTTGGGAAGGTCTGCATGGCACTGGGCTCTTCAAAATCAACATAGCCACTCCAGCTCTTTCCCTCTGTACATGTGGAAGCATGTTCATCAGGGAGTTAACCCTCCCTATGGTCTCGAAAGAGACTTCCATTTTTTTTTTCCACTGTCTAAGTAAAAGTTTGGAATGGAAAACAGTAATGTCTTTCTTCAACCTTCATGATGGTCACAGGGAATACTCCTGTAACAAAAGGCAAATCAAAAACAACAACAAAAAATGCATAGTGAATTTATGCAGTTCTTGGTTTAATAGGAACAGATTAAAGAACTAGAAAAAAACTGTCTACTCTTTTTAAACCATCTATGTATTTTATTTTTGTGTATGAGTGTTTTGCCTGCATGTATACATTTATACCACATACATACCTGGTGTCCAAAGAGTTCAGAAAATGGTATCAGATACCTTAGAACTGAAGTTTCAGATCATTGTGAGCCACCATGTAGAATGCTAGGAACCAAATTCAGGTCCTCCAGAAGAGCAACAAGTGCTCCTAACTGTTGAGATGTCTCTTGTGCTCCACAAACTTTCCAGTTTTTATGATTAAAATTAGTTTGGACAAAGAGATTTGATATAGCATAGCACACATTTAGCAAAGCCAGTCACTGCAAAATCTTCTAGACCTTTATTTCTATCCCCTTTCCCTCCAACAGGAGCAGCGCACCTTCTGGAAGGAGAGCTTTGTAATCAGACAAGGTTGGTGGGAAGGTTCTTTGTGCCTGGCACCTACTCAGAAGGTCAAGGAATAGTTAAAGGAATATTATAGACTCTATAGCTTACTTGATGAGAAGGGTTCTAGTTTCTATGATTTTTTGTAGGGCTTCTGAAAGAATTATGGTTTCTGTGACTCACTTTGGGGGAATTGGGAATGACAGCAGAAGGGCCATAGGGCAGAGCTCTTGGTGTCAAGGCTACTTATTAGCGCTGTTGATTTCCAGTCCAAGTTTTCAACATGACAAACTTCCATACCTGGGGCATCATTTTCTAAGTACAGTAAGTTCCTATCCAAGGTAAACATTACAACAAACTCTGGTCTCATTTAATGATACATTCCTAAGACCAAGGGTCAGGGCATTAAACTATGGGACTCATCTCTGGGTTGGATGTTGGGGTACTCATGAGTCCCCACAGAGCTCTGGTGTGAGTCTCAGATACCGGGTTCTCCAGCTTCTCTTTGCTTTACTTCTGGTGTCCATTCCCTCCACAAGTGAACAGCTAAAATTGTTTTCCTGAGACTGTCAAACAAGGCATTGCTTAACCTAAAAAAAATGAAGCCTCAAAAATTAACACTTAGTCTCAATGAAGTATGTGGTAGAAGCTGCATTTATGAACAAATATCTAGTCCAACGGTTTCTCAAACTTCCTGATGCTATGACTTTTTAATACAGTTCCACATGTTGTGGGGACCCCAACCATAACATTATTTTCCTTACTACTTCATAACTGCAGTTTTGCTACTGTCATGAATTACAATGTAAATATCTGTGTTATTCAAGAGCTGGGCAATGTCAATGAAAGGGTCATTTGGCCCTTATCTGAGTCATGGCACACAGGTTGGGAACCACAGGTCTAGAACATGCCAGGGTATCAGGAACTGCTAGGAGTGTCTGGAGAAGTAATGATGATTCTCCTGGGATAATTGGGATGCTGCAGTGTTAACAGGGTATTTGAGTCAATACATCCAAGAAAGGAAAAGACTTGATGCCATGAGTCTCAACCCCAAAGCCACAGGGATTTGGAAGAGTAAAAATCCTAGTGAAGAAGGCTTTGTGGAGACTCTGCCCCTGGACAAGTGTGTTATCAGGTAGAGAGGTGAGAAGCAACAGTGCCTCAATGAATAATAATGGGGAAACACAGAGCCTGTCTGTAAAGGACACCGTTGACTTTGTTTGGGGTTTAGGGTGTTAGTAACAGCAGTGGATGATTAGAGCCTGAAAGTTTGGGCTAGGGATGTAGGTCAGTGACGGAATGCTTGCTTAGCATGCATGAGAAAAATAAAGGTCTTGCTTATGAATGAAAATACTCTAATTCAACAGCCAATGAAAAGACATTTTTTTTTGTTGAGAGACCTGCAAATAAACCTATATAAGTTAAAGAGTTTTAGTGATAGATTTAGAATATATTTGAAGAAAATGACTTCATAGTGGATGTTTTAATTACTCAAATGGGAATTATATAGTCATATATGGCACCAAGAAAGGACATAAGAAAAACATAGGTAGTTAGAATCTGCCTACCATCTACGTACAATATTATTACAACATGCCAGGCCTGAGCGATTGAATGAAAGGTGAAATTCTCTATAGAGACTCAGAAATATAGTGAAGTAGTTGGTTCTGTAGAAAGTATGTAACTATGCACAATGGATTTCTGTCATCCACAGAGAAACATTCCCAAGACCTTATTCCCAGGGAATACCTGAAGCCAGGAAAAGTATTAAACCCTATGTTTACTAAGTTTGTCCCTATATGTGAGTATCTATGGTGAAGTTTATTTTATAAATTCAGTGCAGTAAAAGATTACCCAATGACAAAGCAGAATGATTATTACATTATACTATAGTAAATATCATATGAATATATTGTCTTTTTCAAAATGTCTGATTGGAATGCCTCACACTCTTTGTGGAATGGAAGATACCCTAGACGGTAACATGAAGTGACAATGATGTAGACACTGATGTGGTGTCAGGATGCTACAGAAGGACAAATGGATGCCATGCACTGTGGTACTGTAACAGTCTCTCTGACCAGTAACCAGCCTCGTGCTGCTTACACAGCGGAGACACCTGGGCAAAGCTGTGGTTTACCTACTGGGTGGAACAGGGTGCGGCTAGATGAGATCTAATTATAGTGCTTAAAATGGCACACTTTAAAATTTGTGAATTCTATTTTTCTATATATTCCACGTAATATTTTCACACCATGGTTGACTGTATCTAACTAAAACCACAGGGAAAAAATTCAGCCATAAGAGAACTCTTGAATCTATTCTTGTTCTGGTAGATTTTGCTCGATAAGGAAAGGAAGCGAGTCATGAAGACTAGAGCAGAATAACGTCTGGGGACACAGCTCAACATTTTTTTCTTAGGCAAGTGTTGAAAAGGTTGATATCCTTGTCAGCTTTAGAATTAAAGTTATCTCAAAAGGAGAAGGAGCCCATCTTACAACTTCAAACCCCAGAGCAATCAGAAAAAAAATATTGTGACAAACTGATATAGCAATGGGGGACAGATTGACACTTCATAAAGTGGGAGACAGAGTCTGCAGTAGGAAAGAGCACACTCTTAGGACCTGGGGCTGGATATCAATTCTATCCCTGAGGTGACACCTTGCTCTGTATCCAGGCTTTTCCTGAGGGCAGTGATATTTCTTGCCTTTTGATTCCCATCTGAGAGCAACACTGAGTATTTTATAACCTTAATAACAGCAATCAGAGGTGGTTCCTCAGTTACTGTGGACAGACAGACAGATGGAAAAATAAACAAACAAATATAAAAAAACAGAAAAGACAGTGCAGCTTCCCAAACCACCAGGCTGAAACACACAGGGAATGTCTTCCACAGGAGTACTGTGATTGAATTAAACATAAGTTCAAAAGTGATGGAAAAAGTCCCACTTGGGCTGCATCCTTATTATGAGAACTAAGTATCATTTGCTTTGATTGTAACTTAAGTAAAACCACCCTAGGCAAGTTAGGAGCACTTTTTAATCAAATTGACTTATACATATCCATAATCAACAAATTTTGACATTTCAGGTCAAAATTGCCTAAGGAAACGGTTTTGCTTAGTAACTTTTTACTTTAAATTGTTAAGTTTCAAAGGTCTTAAAATTAATTAAATGTTTGAATTGCACATCTACTATAAGCAGTATAGTCTTTACTAATAAAAACCACTTATAATCCAATTAAACAAAAGTTGAAAGCCTCCCCCTACCGTACTTTCTTTTTTGAGTCAGGTCTTACTAAGTTCCTGGGAGGGCCTTGAACTTGCCGTCATCCTGCCTGAGTCTGGTAAGTAAGTAGCTGGGATTAGAGTCTACACCACTTAGTCCAGCTGTATTGGAAACATTTTTAATAGAGCAAATGACCTTTCTAACAGTTTATAAAGAAGCATTACCTCTATTGGTAACAGAACCTGTACGAAAACACACAAACCATTGATTTACAGTATCACCAAGCGTTTTTAATAAAGCTAAAATTCCCTTCTCGGGTATTTCTGAATCTTTCTTTGTTCTTGGCAAAGACACTATTGAAAAGTCCACGCTTGTTTGTAGAACACAGAATCTATGGTACAGTTTGTTTCTGTAGAGCATCAGGTACAATCCCACACTTGATTAATCATCTGGTTCAGAAGCAAACATGATGCATTCTAGCACTTGCGTATAAAATCCTCTTTGATTCTCAGTATTTGTGCCAATTTTTGTGTCTGGCTTTCTTCAAAGGAGAAAATTAAGACCTCAGTATTCCCCACTGTTCCTGGACTGCAGCACAGAAGAGTTAGGATTAGGATTCAGGTTGTCTGTGAGCTCCAGAGTTCTTCAGATGATAAGTATGTATAAAAAACAGTGGGGATTTTTGTAAATTTCCAACTCTTTCTTAAATACAGTAAGAAGCTTCTCTTTGTACCAACAGAGACCATCAGAGAAAGTACAACTGGTTAAAACACAGAGAACAACTGACCCCCCCCCACACACACACCCACCTGCCCGGGGATGCCCAGTCGCAACATCTGCAACCCAGCTCCTGCACCTAAGGTTCTGGGTAGCCAGATTGTAAGATCCAAAGGACTGGGAAGTCTGCCTTGAGATTGTGTCTCCTAGAAACTACAGGGAAGATTTGCCTAGATGCTGCGAAAAATAGGGCTGCCAAAACAAGATCCAGATAGACATGATAACGTGGAAGGAAAAAAAAAATCTTAAGAAATACCAATTCTAGTCTACAGGCAACTGATGACCGCTGAAGGAGGAGGAATTATTCTCTCCAATGGATGAGCCCTCTAGTTGGTTATATAATATGAAATCATGCATATACAAGCAACTCTAAACAGGCTCAGCATACTTTATATATACATATATATGTATATATGCGTGTATGTGTGTGTGCGTGTATAATAAAGAACATATCATGAGTGAGAGGGAGTAAAGGGGAGAGCATGAGAGTGGTCATAGGAAGGAAAAAAGAGGTAGAAAATAATGGAATTATATTTTAATTCAAATTTAAAATTAAGAAAAGCCATTGATAACAAAGTCTAAACAAAAAGGGATTGGTGTTCAATTTGCCATCGGCATTTTGCGGAGCAGATGGAAGTATTTGCATCTATTACAAAATCTGATCTCCGATGATGACAGAAGTTTCTTACAAATATGTCATTTCAGATCAGAAAGGACACTGTAGAAACTACAGAGGACGAACCCCATTGGTGCCTCCTTCCAAGTTTCCCCACAATTCCACATCAAAGTCACTCTGGACCCAGCATGTTCCTGCATTGCAAGTAGACTGGAGGGCAGCTTTGCTCTCTCCTCCCCCCTCATCCATTCCCTCCCTCCATTTCTCTGGGGACTTTCATTGCACTGGGTGAGGAATAGACATGCTTCTCTGTTTTAAAATTAGGCACTAAAGAGTTTGGGTTCATTTCATCACAGTTGGAGAGCACACTCAAAATAAGTTTGATCGGGCAAGTAAATGAGATATTTCAGAAATATCCATCAGGCAGTCAGGTGTAGACTCAATTTTAAGCCAGCCTCTCTCAGTGAGAAGCAGCAATTCAAGCGAGGAGTTGAAGCTTGACTCGGGTAAAAGACAGAGAGTTAAGGACAGTGGAGAAATCTGCCTCGGATACAGCCTCAGCATAAATTGACAACTTATTGGATATAAGGGATTTCTGATTGGCCTCCAGCTTACTCAGCTTCTTTGCGTTCTGTATTCCAGGGATGCTGGTCGCCACAGCTGCACCATTTCTGACTGATGTCAGCAGTGGCTGCTCCAGCACTTTACCACATTGTATGTGTTCTCTGCTGTTTTCTGAGGCTCTGAGAATGGGAATCTTGAGTCTTCCCTTGCCATCATTGCCATCCTTTCTCCATGTGTCTCCTTGGCTTTGCCCCCTAGGAATAAAACCATTTCCAGTATTTTTTTTTTTTTGCAGGGTTTTGCCTCCACTCAAACTGGCAAGAGTTAGCTCCCCTGGGAGCACTACTACTTTATACTCCTCTGTTTTAATCTGGTACCACACTAGGATGCTGCCTTGTGTTCTTATTTACACTTGTTCAGCAAACATTTGGCTTTGGATCTGGAGGGCTGCTTTAAGTCAATAACAAACACTCCCTGCTTTGTAGAGAAACAGACTCTTAATTCCAGGTCCCTTGGGGTAATACTCTGGGGAGCTGGCTGTCTTCCAGCAGCAGGACATTCAAAGCAACCACCAGAAGTTATCTTGAACCTTGTGTTGGAAGGCCCCGTCTTGTCCTTTGCGGATGGAGCCCTGACAGATGGGTTCATTGTGGTGGCCTAAGTATCTTGGGTAGCAAAGCATGGGCAAGTTTTATCTCAGTTGCCCTCATTTTTCAAGTCAAATGTAAGTATTTTCTCTCCTCGGAGCTACAGGCTTCTCTGAAACCAGCTGCAGAGGGTAATTTTAGACAGCTTAGATTTGCATTCTTTGGGACTATAACTTGAGGGTTTGAAATAAACCCATTTTGTATATTCATTCATTCGTGAAGCCCACCACTCAGTTCCAGATCTGCTTATCACTTTTAGATTTCTGTTTTTGACATGGTCTCCCTATAGCAACTGCGAGCTAGCCTGGAGCTCACCACAGAGAGCAGGTTTGCAAAAAACCATGTGGCAATGCTCCTCCCACCTCCACTTTTACAGTGCTGCAATTACGGACATGTACCGCCACACCCCGCAGACTTTTTGATCTGTGGACCCTTCTACTTCCTTGCTGAATGAGAAAATGAGAACAGAGTAAACAGAGACGTCATCAAATTGATGTGGTTTAAGCTCTGGTTTCTTTTGGTCTGAACAAATGACCACTTGCCTCAACTACAGCCTGGAGGTTGGGCAGCCTTATTAGGAAAAATAGACCTTAATGACAGAGCATTCATTCTCCCTGGTCCTCTGAAATGAGTGGCTGCGGTCTTAGTGGGGGTGTTGTTGGGACAGCCCAAGGGCCTTTCTAGGATGCTTAGTGAACACTCTTTTGGAGAAATGTTTCCTGGGATATTTTGGCAGCATTTTGGCTACAGTGGAGTCACTGTTTTGTTGTTCGCATCAGAGCCTCAGAGCTCAGTGGAAGAGGAGCAAAGGGAAACTTCTTATGATATTCTAGATTCTGAGTCCAGTAAATATTAAATGTTGCAACATTATGAGTTATGAACCGGAAATATCACCTAGTTACTACCACTTAAATTATGAGAAACCATTGGCTAATGAATTCAATGAAAATACATTAATGTTAGTAACATAAAATATCCTATTATACATATATAATAAAATATATACTTTTATTAGCATAATTGGTCATGTACTATTTAATGACAGGAACAAATGTTGAGAAGTGCATCACTGAATAATTTTGTCATTATGTGAACATTATAGTTTCTTCACACAAGAAGGCTAAGGTATCACTGTGCAATAGGATCTAATTGAACTGTCATATACATAGTCAGTTATTGACCCAAATGCTACTGTGCTATGTGTAACTATACTAATATACAACATGATTATGTCATTGCTACCATTTAGGTATCCAGTGCTTTCCAATGACCCATGTGTTGAAGGCTTGGTACCCAGAGTGGTTCTACTGGCAAGTAATAAAACCTTTAGGAGATAAGGCCTTCTGAAATGTCCCAAAGGACACTGTGGGACTCCAGACACATTCTATGTTGTTTCCTAGACATAAAGTGAGTAGTTTGCTCTGCTTTTTGCTAATTGTCACCCCCAGTAGAGGCTTAGCAAGTAATATGTCTACTCAATGATACATTGGAGTATATAAAATTACGAATCATAATGAACCTTTTCTTTTTATAAGTTAATTGTGGATATTTTGTGATAATAACAGAGTACATACTACTAGAGTTAATATATTACAAAATTTGCAATATTCTATTATTTGAAATTTTCATATTAGAGTCATTTTTCCTATACCATTTTCATTTCTAAAATTGGTATCACATGGTGCTACTTTTTAATTGTCTTTATTCATCTGTGTGTGTGTGTGTGTGTGTGTGTGTGTGTGTGTGTGTGCATGTGTGCTATAGTGCCTATGTGGAGATAGGAGTACAGTTCTAAGGAGTTGGTTCTCCCCTACCACTA
Organism: Alexandromys fortis; assembly: GCF_014885135.2. Lineage (NCBI taxonomy): Eukaryota > Metazoa > Chordata > Mammalia > Rodentia > Cricetidae > Alexandromys > Alexandromys fortis. Next base: position 9,924,778 of record NW_026067923.1, read on the forward strand.
CGTGGGATCTGGAGATGTTATTCAGGTTACCAGGCCCACCTACAAACATGCCTTCCCTCCTAGCCATCTTCCCCTGTCCTCACGCTACTTTTATACATGAAGCTAAACCAGGAAAAGAAAAAGCAAGTATTGCAGTTACAAAGTGAAAGGTCTCCACCAATACAGAACTAACGTCTGTGGAAGTTTCTGTGTGCTTCTGAGGCAAGTGTTTAATACACCCCGGTCCCTAGGGACCTTATGGTCCCTTTAAATCTGATTTATGGATTCTTCCCTCACAAGCCTGCTGGGTGTCCAGTGTTACTGATTTCCTAAGATGAGATCCTGTACAGAATGAAGACAGAGGTCACATCTTTGAATGAAAACTCATGCTCTTAACCAAGTGCATGCCTTCACTCATCTCTGTAGTCACTTTTAAGTTCAATGAAAGAAAGATATTTTATAATGCAGTATGCAGAAGTAAGTTAAACGAAGATGGTTTTTTAAAACTGGATTTAAATAGCCCTTCTCTGCAGCAATAAACCATGTTAAAGGTCTAGACATATTACAGAAAGATTTTTATTAGAAAAAAACATTAAATGGTCACTGTTTCATGGAGGAGTAACTCTTGGATAAAGGGAAAACAAATTTATCTTCTTAAAGCACCAACCTAATGCACATCTTAGCTCTCATGCCAGAGAAACAGGTTTCTTGGATTTACCAAAGACTTTAAAATAAATAGCAATGTGAAAGACAGGTGACAGAGGTGGGGTGAGAAGGAGCTTAAGTCACTGAGATTTTCCTTTAGTGTCAAACAATTGGTGAGAATCACTTCTGCTCCACCTTGTGTAGTAAATAATGCTATCTTCACCCAGCCATCAAAACTACCAGCCTTGTTGAGAACTGGCAGAAACTGGAAGAGATTTCCATTATAAAGTCATTAGGCTAGCACTGCTTCAAAAATCAAAGAAAATAATAAAGTAATGCATCAAAGAAAAGCCCAAGGATTTTTACTATAATTTCCATATTTACAAGATTTTCCACTTGAATTTTTGCCCAAATTACCAAGAAGCTGGTTACAACTGAAAGACACAAAGCTTGATTGAAATGCCTTCCGCCACTCTTTTTCCTAAATTCTGAGGTTGAGGAAATGGTTTTATTTACATCTACAGAATATATTAAGTGATTAATAGAAAAGACGAATATATTTTTGTTGTATGATAAGGCCTTTCTTGGGTATATTTTCAAGAGTGGTATTGCTGGGTCCAGGGGTAGGTTGATCCCGAATTTCCTGAGAAACCGCCACACTGCTTTCCAAAGTGGCTGCACAAGTTTGCATTCCCACCAGCAATGGATGAGTGTACACATTTCTCCACAACCTCTCCAGCAAAGGCTATCATTGGTGTTTTTGATTTTAACCATTCTGACAGGTGTAAGATGGTATCTTAAAGTTGTCTTGGTTTGCATTTCCCTGATTGCTAAGGAAGTTGAGCATTTCCTTAAGTGTCTTATGGCCATTTGAACTTCTTCTGTTGAGAATTCTCTGTTCAGCTCAGTGACCTATTTTGTAATTGGGTTGATTAGCCTTTTATGGTCTAGTTTCTTAGTAAAAATGGCAATTCTACCAAAAGCAATTTATAGATTCAATGCAATCCCCATCAAAATCCCATCAAAATTCTTCACAGATCTGGAGAAGACAATAATCAACTTTATATGGAAAAACAAAAATCCCAGGATAGCCAAAACAATCTTATACAATAAAGGATCGTCTGAAGGCATTATCATCCCTGACTTCTAACTCTACTACAGAGCTACAGTATTGAAAACAGCCTGGTATTGGCATAAAAACAGAGAAGTCGACCAATGGAATCGAATAGAGGACCCTGAAATTAACCCACAAACCTATGAACACCTGATTTTCGATAAACGAGCTAAAAGTATACAATGGAAAAAAGAGAGCATCTTCAACAAATTGTGCTGGCAGAACTGGATGTCAACCTGTAGAAGAATGAAAATAGACCCATATCTATCACCAAGCACAAAACTCAAGTCCAAATGGATTAAAGACGTCAATATCAGTCCAAACACAATGAACCTGATAGAAGAGAAAGTGGGAAGTACTCTACAACACGTGGGCACAGGAGACCACTTCCTACGTATAACCCCAGCAGCACAGACATTAAGGGCCTCATTGAATAAATAGGACCTCCTAAGACTGAGAAGCTTCTGTAAAGCAAAGGACACTGTCACTAAGACACAAAGACAACCCACTGACTGGAAGAAGATCTTCACCAACCCTGCAACTGACAAAGGACTAATCTCCAAAATATATAAAGAACTATATCTCTTTTTTTCGGATCACATGAGTCTTTAATTTGCTAAACAATATGGCTAGGATTAAAGCCTTGGTTTGGCAGTGGGATCCACCTTATTCCTTAGCTTTTTGAGATTCTAGCCTCATGGTAGAGTTTTTGGCCTGAACAATGTTTATTGCCATAACTTTAAGGAGTTTCAAGGTCCCTGCCACCACCATGAAGCATGCTATTGGCTACTCATAAACACCATTTAAGTGTTTGATGGCGGGGCCTCTTAAAAAAGCTGCAAGGTTTTTGCAATTAAAGCTGAATCAGGAAGCCTTTCTTAAATGAAAGGTGCTTGTCTCTAGCAAATAGAGCTCATCCAAGTGGGCTGATATCTTAAAGGCTAATGACAGAAGAAGCTCCCACAGCAGAGTGGGAACTAGATTGGTATGCAGAATTCCAATTAATAATAAATTAATAAGATAATGTACTACATATACAATGATTATTGTTAGAACAGATAAACCTTACAGATCTAAACTTTGAAAGGAAACTGAAAAGCTCTAAGCTTACCCTTAATTAGAAAAATTGGCTTTATTTTGATATATATCATATATTGATATTCTGTTACCATATGTTGCCCTCGAATTACGTAAAATTCAAGGTTGGCTTAAAGAGGGGATTTAGTAGATCATCAGGTTAAATGATTCAGGTGAAAAATCTACAGCTGAGAATTAAAATTATGACATTCTCTCACATGCGGCCAGCCAACAGAAAATTACTGGCCACAAGGCAAGCCTGACCTGTGCCCCTAGTCTGCTCTGTGTGTTATTAATGGCATGATGTCATTGGCCTCTGGAAGGGCATCATTATTATTCAGACTTTACTTAGCACAATCAACTTTTATTGGGTTTAAAAGATCAATTGTGATCTCAGCCTTTCCTTGTTCCCCTTCTCTTAAAAAAAATTGGAAAATTTTCCATAAAAACCCAAATTCCCCTTCCTTCCCTTCCTGCCTCTCATCCACTCCCCAGTTGTGTTCCTCTTCTCTTATCTTGAGCCCACTGAAGATGTTCTCTTAGCTCTGCTTTACTCTGAAATTTTCATTCTCTGAAAGATACACTGAACAAGAACGGTAATTACCGAACACAAATGATGATTTATAAAATGATTTATAAAATGATGATTGTTAAAAACAAGGTTTGTGGTCTTTTTCTAATTCCACTGTCTCTCCAAAGAATTTCTTCACTTTCCCATTTGGAGCTCTTGAACCTTTCCTCACTCCTTTTGAAGTTGTCTTTGGGATGACTTAATTGGTCCAGCTGTCTGATTCAGCATAGGAAAAGGCCAAGCTTCAAATCATCTGACTCTACTGGGTGGAGGCCCAAGACTAGAGTCAGATCTCCTGTGCTCTGTCCAAGGCACCGTGCCACCTTCTGCAGGTGGAGGGTGAACTTTGTCACTGAGTGTTCTAACTCAGCCGATGTCTGATTATGCTAGTATATCCAACAACAACAGCAAGGATGGTAACAATCTAAACAAGACTGTGCAACTCTCTAGAAAGAATTCACTATGTACCTGCAATGTGTTTGTTTGCCAATTAGGACACCACTCATAAAACAGAAATGTACACAGTGAGATTCTTTTTAATTAATGAACATAACACATGGGAACATTTTCATCTTCATGAATATAAACTGGGCATATTCACCCATTCTCTCGATAATGTTTTCATAAAGCACTTTAAGGCATTACATCATAATGATAAGACTCTCTGAAGAGAAGCTTTTCTGAGCTCTTCAATTATAACCGGGAGCTGAAATCATTTTGAGAACTGAAGCAGAGCTTTCAGTCTTTCTGGAGGAAGAGTTTACCAGGGTTGAAAGGCGTTCCTGGGACAATGTATTTCTTGGGCACTAGAGTGCTTTGTTCATTCCCGTTCCTGTCTTGCTGTCTTTGTGGGTTTGTCTTAACCTGTTCACGTGTTTTACTATAAGGCCAAGTTAATAGCAAAGATGGGCTTAGAGCCTGTTACCCAACAGAACAGAACAACAATAAATAGTCCCCACATCATTGTCCTAGCAAGGCTTAATTTTGTATTTTCTAGACATCTTAACACCAGCTCTGCCGGTTCTTGATTACTAACTCGAACTTGCACACTCTCATTCATCTTTCAAAGGCTAGCCAAGTTCACAGTCAGCACAGGAGTCTTACTCAGAACCATCAGAAATGATTTTCCAACTGCTGGATCCTGAGATGGATGGGCTTTCAGAGTGAGAACAGTGCCAGTATGCAGATGTATTCTGAGATGACTGGAATCTAGTTTTGCTTCTCCCAAAAACACTAAGTGGAAAAAAAATAGAAGAAAGTGTGGCAGTGCTGAGAAGTCAGTAGTCTGTGGTAGGAATAGCTGGTAATCTGGAGATTTCTAAAGATTAGCAAGTTAGCGACTAGTTAACATTAATTAGAACAAGCTTAGGCTAAGACAACTTAAAAACTGGTTTCAGAAACAGAATCAGCCACCAAAACAAACTAAAACCCTACTTTTCAGAGAATAAGGGTTATTTTTCAGAAGTTAAATGGAAAAATAAAGCTATGTGGAAAATGGGAAAGGAATGTAGGTCAGAGAAAACAGCATATAAATGCTATGTCCCAGGAGGGTTTTTTCCCTACTTCCTAACATTTACTTAACCTTTACTGTGAAAGTAGGTGACTTGGTCAAAGTACCTAGCTGTCTGCTGTTTGTACAGATGCTTTAAAAGTAGAGTTGAAATTACCTGTACTCAAACGTTTTCTTAATGCTCAAGTTATGGAATCAATTTCAATGTCCATCTAGTGCTAAATGGATAAAAAATGTAGTATATATACATAATAGAATATTGCTCACCCTTAAAAAAGAGAATCCTGTCATTAGTAACAACATGGATGAACTGGTGAACAATACACTATCAACTTCAGCAATTAATAAGTAAGCTTTGGAATCCTCAAGTGATATCGATATTAATAATAATGTATTTTATGCTAAAAAAATTTCTAAATCAATAAATAGTTTAGAGGTAAGAAATAGGTCAATTTGCTTGATTGTAATAATAAAATCCTAATATAAATCAAGACAGCATAGTATATACATTAAATATATAAAAATTTTATTTGAAAATTATTCATAATTAAGTCTGGGGAAGAACTACAAAGCAGCAGAGATAGGATCAACTCTAACAACTATTGCTGGCTCTGATACCAACCAAAGCATCTCTTCTGGATGGAGCACACTTATGCCCATGTATTCATGGCCGACCAGAGAGACTCTGGAGAGGAGTTGCCTGAAAGATCAAGCTTGCTTCGTCTTATTATAGAAACTTAGAAATTACTTAATTATTGATGTCGGAACAAGAACTGAATCTTAGAAAAGCCTGGAGTTTTGTGTTCTCTTCAGAGCTGGGACTCAAATTAGCAGTGGCAAGGATCCATCTCTGTAATTGTGTTCCCAGCTTCTCACCAGAAATAAAATGGACTATGACACTGGACTAGAAGATATGGGGCAAAGCTGCGTACCAGTGGAGCAGCATACCATCCTGTCATGGTTGGTCACAACTGTCGACTTCCTGGGTTAGAATGGTCTGGAAGATGAAGTTAGGAGGATGCTCCCAGATAAACTCAGGAGAGATCTGTTCTCGAAGTTTGCTGCCTTCTAAAAATGGCAGCCCAGAGAAACTTCAGGAGAAGCAATGGTGGCTGCCATCTGTTCGTCCTTCTGAGCCAATGTGTGTGTCCCCACAAACATAAATACCCTATCTCTGCTGACAGCAGATTCCAGCTTCCTTGGCCTTTTATTGTGGGCTCAATACCAGGGACTCTCCAGAGAACACACAGCCCTTCAGCATCAGAGTGGACTTGCTGAGAAACCCATGGTCATACATGGAGCTGCTGGTGAGTTCTGAGACACCCCAGTGTGCAGGTGGCCATTGTTGGTACCCAGGCCCTGTTGTGTAAGCCAACCTGACAAAGCCCCTTATAACATATATTCATTTAAGGCTCTGTCCCTCTAGAGAACCTTGACTAATAAAATCATCAAGAGCCAACATAATTTAATACAGTGAGTTCTATATTGTAGAATATTACTTTAAAATGTGCTACACTTGCTTATGCTGTGGAACATTTTTTTAATGATGCAAAGACGTTAGTATTCTTTTATGTTGCCTTTGTTGAACTCTGTGAAGTTGTGTTGCTTTGCCTGTCTAAAGCACCTGATTGGTCTAATACAGAGCTGAATAGCCAATAGTAAAGCAGGAGAAGGGATAGGCAGGGCTGTTAGGCAGAGAGAATAAATAGTAGGAGAGAAAAAGATAAAGGAGTGACAAAAGAAGGTGTCAGCCGCCCAATCACACAGTCAGACTTGATCTACAGTGAGTTCCACGACAGCCAGGACTCTTATACGGAGAAACCATGTTTTGGGGAAAAAAAAGTGAAAATAGTAATATGTGTAATTTACCACAGTTATAAATAATTTTTGATATTAAAACCCCATATGCCTTGCTATCTTTGGTTTCTCTATAGTGAAAGCATGAAATTCTGTTGTTATTTATCATGGAGGTTCCATATTCTGAAATAAAACTGGCACAGAATAGAATCTAATATATATGTGAGCAATTTAGATTGACTTGTTATCATCATCATTGTATGACATGCACATACTTTCTGCAGTCTGGCAGATTTCAGGCTTTCCTGATGATAAGATTACATGGAATGATTCCCAGGTACTGCCCAGCCTGCTGAACAGAATCTCCAGGCAACTTCCCAGGACTATTTATTTTTAAACAAGGCCCCCCGGGTGATTTGTGTGCAAGACAATCTACACACAAAGTGGTTATTGCCTCTGGGATCTTGTTAGAGTCGAAATCACAGGCTCCCCTCAGATGCCCTGAGGTTTGACAAACATCTTAGGGACTCCTGTGCACATCAAAGTTGAAGAGGGACTAGTTGAATATGGAAATCACCTAATAAGGAATTCTCCAACTGCAATCACTTAGTACAATTGGAGAGAATGCACTGTTTCCCCTTGGAATTCAGGGGTAAATTTGAATCAGCCACAGCTGACTCCTATCCCCTTGGTCAGACTATCTCACTCCAGGATTTAAAGAGAAAATAAATCCTTCCCTCTGTGAAAAAAAAGTCAGCCTTGAAGCTGTGATCATATTGCCATAAAACTAACAGAGTAAAAAAATAAAGGTTCCTCCCTACCCACTTAAACAGAAGTCTTTGCCTGGGACTGCACCAAATGGATTTAGAGACAGCTTAAGCATCATCACCTCTCCTCTGGCCCACAGTGCTCTGCTATCTCTATATTTACATAATGATAACTCTCTGAAAACAAAATTGTCATTCAACTGTGACATTTCAGGTGCTGTGGTTTCCATGCCTATTGGTAAGGGTCGTAATCAGAGACCTGCCTTCAAAGTGCCGGACTGATTCTCTGAATCTATCTTAATTAGCTGTTGCCAATATAAACGCTAGGTTAAGCAGATAGATCAGATCACTTTCCCTGCTGCCTCACCTCATGAAATTTGGTGTCGCTTTGTAACCCAGGGCAGCCTGCTGATCAGACCGGGCATGTCGCTTGCATTCTTTGGCTGAGGAATGAAGCGACAGTGGTCAAATGTTTTCCAAAGTACGCCTGAACTGTGTCCTAGAAGCCCAAGAAAAGTCACAAACAAGGCCTACAGCAATGCTTTTCAGGACCCATAAGAACATGGAAACTGTGCACAAAAAATTCCTGGAAATGATATTATCTTCTCAGCATGGCACATACACCCTTCAATTTGAATCTTTATTTTAGAGTTGACATTAAATGTATACAGTAATTACCACTAGGTAACGATCACCCCATTCTTGTCCCTCAGTATTTTTTGTTTGTTTTATGTTAGAACATAGGATCAGAAGTTCAGTAGACATTGTATCCAGTGTTTACATCCAAATTCCCAAGTATAGGAACCCTTCAAGCTTTGCTTAGTTTTAACAGCACACAATTCTCATATAGACATGAGCATGTGACACGAGAAATTGTCAGGAATCACAGCTTTCAATTCTTGGCAAATGATTACATGAACTATAAAAATCCATGTTTGACTCATCAATATGCCAATAATATGCTTGAGAACTCTGAAACCCATTTCCTTTTAAGCGTGATCTCTACCAAGGTTGACATCACACTGGAAACTGGCACCTGAATAGTAGCGGATCTCCACGATCCAAGGAAGACGGGCAAGAAAAGAAATTCAAGACATGAGTGTGTATGTGTCTTTATCGTAAAGATCATTTTGCCAAATAGCTATGTGGAAATCAGTATTTTTATTCTATTTATTTATTTATTAAAGATTTCTGTCTCTTCCCCTCCACCGCCTCCCCTTTCCCTCCCCCTCCCCCAGTCAAGTCCCCCTCCCTCGTCAGCCCAAAGAGCAATCAGGGTTCCCTGCCCTGTGGGAAGTCCAAGGACCCCCCACCTCCATAGAAGAAGGAGAAGAGTATTTTTATTCTTAATAAAGAAATAAATCTGAAACTAAAAGGAAAAGGAAAAAAAAGCTTTTCTTCTGCTCTCTACTCAGACGATGGCTGTAGCACTCCTCCTTCCCAGCAACTTTGTAGTAAAACTTACTCCTCTGTTCACTGTATAGTCTACGGCGGCCTGGCTGCTCTACCAAGGACCTGTCTAAAGACAGATCGTGGGCTGTTAAGATGCCAGGAAGTTCATAGACTTTAGATAATTCCATGTGACTGATTGGGACTCAAGGGCAAGGTCCCATTCTTAACTAAGCCTGGCCCAGAACCGTTCCAGTGCTCCTCTCCCAGCCATCATGGTCCAGTCTGCCCACAATCCAGTCCTGCTTCAGGCACAACAGCCTTGACTGCTGTGGGATAACGCTCATGTACCCTGTAAAGATTTTTTCATTCGTACTGGTTTAATAAAATGCTGGTTGACCAGTAGCCGGGCAGGAAGTATACGCCGGGTGACCAGACCAGGAGAATTCTGGGAAGAGGAAAGGCTCAGTCTGCAATCGCCACCCAGATGCAAGATGAAAATGCTGCACTGAGAAAAGGTACCAAGACATGTGGCTAAACATAGGTAAGAACTATGGGTTAATTTAAGTTGTAAGAGTTAGTTAAAAATAAGTCTGAACTTATTATTTATAATAATTTTATCTTAATAAGTTTATAATTGTTTTAATAAGCTCATAATTAATATAAGTCTCTGTGTGTTTCTTTGGGACTGAATGGCTGTGGGACCCAGAGGGACAGAAGTTTTTGTCTACACTTGATTCTTTAGTTGCCAAATCTCTGGCAGTTCCTCTCTTAATCAAGAGGTGTTGAGTGCGGTCCAGGGCCAGGCAACACTATTCTGCTTGGTCAAGTAACTACTTTAGGCACAAGCATGTGACCCAGTCTAGACCATGCAAGCATTTCAGACATTTATTTTGTGGGAAAGCTTGGGAAACATTATCCCCGATTGGGGCAGAGGGGCGGTTGGTGTGTGAACTGTTAGTTTAGGGATATGGGTAGCCAAGTTATTGTCACTGAGGAAGAGCTTGTTGTGGGATATTTGAAACTCATAAACTGTATTAACAAAATTAACCTTGACACAAGAAGTGGAGCCAGTGAATAGTTAAAAAGAATTGGCATAAAGAATACAGAAGACCTGGGAAGACAGAGAGACATAGAAAGGAATAGGGAAGGACTTACACATTCAAAGTTCTTTTTGGTTTAGCATTGATGGAGGAAGGTCATTGAGCAATAAAGAAACTGCTTGGCTGGCCCTGATAGGTTAAAACATAGGTGGGAGGAGTAAACAGGAGGAAGTGAGGTAAGACTCCTCAGTCAGACTCTGCTCTGCTCCCGGAAAGACCCGAAAGCTCTGCTCTCTGGAGCAGAGACGCCAGGCTCCGCTCTCCCAGGCAGCTCCGACCCAGGATGGATGGAGGCTAGAATCTTCTCGATAAGCGCACCTTGGGGTGCTTACACACATCATTAGAAATGGGCTAGTCCAGGTGCGAGAATTAGCCTGTAAGGGCTAGAGTTCATGGGCCAAGCGGTGTTTAAATGAATACAGTTTGTGTGTTGTTATTTCAGGCATGAGCTAGCAGGCAGCTGGGGTCCTGGGGACGCAGCCCCGCCAGTTCCTATTTCAACATAGCATGGTGTGGAAACGCAGTCTCTTGCTGGGTCTCAGTTTGTTGCTTCTCTGCTTCTCTGATCTAGCAGGTTTCCACCCCAACATCTGACCCTTCTCAGGGTCACAGAGCCAGGTACCTGCCTTGGCCATAACTAGTTAGAAGATTTTGTACGTGTGGTGATAGAATGAAGTTGCTTCTGCTCATCTAGCTTTGGTAGCCTCGTCTTCAATATTTGTGCAACTCCCAGACCCCACAGCCATATGTAATCCTGATCATGTCGAGCTGTGTCTCTTCTAATTTTTCTCAAGGCTCTTATCATGAAGGGATGTAGATGTTGTCAAAGGCCATTCCTTCTTCTGTTGAGATGAACATGTGATTTCTGTCCTTGAGTTCATTTATATGATGTATTGCATTTATAAACTTGTGTATGTTGAAACATCCCTGATTCTCTAGAAGGAAGACAACCAGATTATGATAAATGAGCATTTGGTGTGTCCTTGAATTTGATTTGCAATCATTTTACAGAGAATATTTGCATGTAAGTTTATCATGGAGATCGGTCTATGGTTTTCTGTTGTATCATCTTATTATGTGTTAGAGTGATACGAGTTTTGTGCACAGTACTTTGAAGCAACCCTTCCTAGTTTATAGACTAGCTTGTTAGTGGCTCTGCAAATTCTATTTGAATTGAGCAGAGAACCAATCTATCTGGACCTAGTTTTCAGTTGGGAGAGTTTTTATTACTACAGTCTTCCTGCATGTTATAGATCTATTCAAATGGTTTATCTTACTTGGCTTAATTTTGACAGGTCTTAGAATTTTTCCATTTCATCTAGATTTTACTATTTCATGCAACATTCTTTAAGACCCATCCTAAGGCATTGCTGAATTTCCTCTGTGTCTGACAATTTCATCCTCCTTTACAATATCCTAAACTGCTGTGAACATAACCAACCTGATAATTTTATTTGCTCTCCAGCCTAGTTTGCTTCTTCTCACAGTGTCTCATGCTTCCAAACTCAAGTCTCTCAATGTCTTAAATGCCTTCAAACTGAGAAACCTCTGGAGAGTAGGATGCCATTCTCCTAAGTTACGTCAACTCGCAATAAGAGTTCATTTTTTATTATCTTGTGAACTCTCTATGGCACATCTAGCTTCCATGCTTCGTCATAAATGTTTGCCTCTATGATCTTATTTAATGCATGTAATAGCGCAACAAAATAAGTAGATTATTAGTGCAATTTTACAGCTCAGAAAATCTGAAGCCTAATGAACTTTCCCATGCTGTGGCACAATTCAGCTCTGGATTGGGAGTCTTAATCAGGCCATAAGATGACTGTGCTCGATCCTGTCAGAAATATGAGTTCCCTGAGAACCAACAAGATAATAAATCCTAACAAGTCTTTCATATCGTGGGTGCTCAATGTGTGGGAGTGACTCAGAATGCAAGCATGTTAGCAAGCAAAAAGGAAATTTAAAAAGAAATCACAATATTCAATTGATTCTACTTTTCCTCAAAATGTTATGTTTATCTTTAGGGAGATATTCCCTTAATAATAAATGTTTTTAAAGTGAAAACTTTGAGAGGCTTTTCAAACTCATTATTCTAAGTATTTTACGTGTGTGTGTGCGTGTGTGTGTGCTAACCGTGTTCTATTACTGAGCTAGACCTCTGCCCCTACACTGTGCATTTTTTAAAAAATATGTATTTACTTATTATGTATTCAATATTCTCTGTATATATATGCCTGCAGGCCAGAAGAGGGCACCAAATCTCATTACAGATGGTTGTGAGCCACCATGTGGTTGCTGGGAACTGAACTCATGACCTTTGGAAGAGTAGTCAATATTCTTAACCACTGAGCCATCTCTCCAGCCCTACACTGTGCATTCTTATCTGACATTTTTGGAGATGATTGTAGTTCCATGTGCAGCTGTTGGAGATAAACAGGGAGCCACTGACTGTGCCATAGTGAGCCACTGAATACTTTTGTTTTCTCAAAAGGTGCAGTTCACATCGCTGTCCAGGGTCATCAGCATCACCACAAGGAACACTTCTTCACTCTCCTACCACCACACCTGTTTCCCTCCTCTGATCCATGTTCTTTGTCCCTGAAAGTAGACAACTGAAGAATGTCGTACATACGGAATCTTCCAGTACCAGCCTACTGCACTGTTTTCACATCATTTACATGGTCTAAGGAAGACATTAGTGACTTGTGCGACAGTAATTTGCAGCTCTTCCTCCCTCCTTTGTTTTTTCCATTATGTTTTCATAAGCTTTAAAATAGGAAAATATCTAAATTTGGAATAAGAGCCTGCTAATTAACTTTTTTAAAAATGGAATACAAATTTTGTGTCAAGTCTGAAAACTGTCAGGCCAAAGATCTTGCAACATTTCTTTTATGATATAAGTTCCTGAAAGTTTTATGTTAGCTTTTCATCTGAATCCACTGTCTCTTCCAAGATGATTTTTTTGTGTCACGTGCAATGTCTAGAAGTTCATTTCTGTACCTATAGATATTTAATTGCTCCATCACCTCCACAAGAAGAAAAACCTAACCCTCCCCCCCCCACTTAATAACAATAGCTTGGTGCTTTTATCAAAAGTATGAATACACAATTGTCTCCAAGTAAACTTAACAACAACAACAACAACAACCACAAAACCGAGCCCTTTTCAGGATGAGATGAATTTTAGGGAAGGAGATAAAAATGATGACACGAGGCTGTGAATGTATTAAGTGCGGCTGAATTTTATGCTTTAAAATGTTTGTGTTCAGAATCTCATCTCAATAAAAGAATGAGAAAAACTGTACCCCAGCTAAGCTTTCAATAAATGTTTTATTGAAATTAAAGCAATTAGATAAATATTTCAAAGAATGTATCAAGCCCTGTCTTCTTCCAGGCTACTCTTTGCTCTGTTTGCTTCCAGCTCCCAGACGCCGTATTGCTAAAGCCAAGTAATAGGCCCTCATGTGTCTAACCTCTGGGCCAACATTTTCAAAGGTGAGGCAAGAACAGGCAGCAGCATTCTTAGCAGGCCTGGTGCTTCAGGCAATCCATCCCACAGCCCTTAGTCATTCGGTGGCCATTATTTATACCCTGTCTGCATCCCTCAGAATTAAAGTGTCCTCACCAGAACACTCTATTATATCATGTGGTGACCGTTGCCTTCCCTTGGAGCTCACAGCTCCCAGATGACATATTTTATCACTTTTCTGGCAAGGGATTTACAGACTTCTGCTAAAAGAGAGCAACGTGGTGAGTCAAGGGCTGAGATCGGGAAGGGCATGACTTTCTGAGTTTGTACTGTCTGGAACTGAGACTTCCTTCAATCTACTTTAGTTCCACTAATGGTGAAGGGGGTCATGTTTATGCCCACATATAAAACTCCTCTTTAAATGGCCAACAATGGCAGGTCAGAGAACCCCACTCTAAGCAAATGTCTTTTGAATACTTATAAGAAAAAAATGGTCTTTTTTCTTTAAATTATTTAACTCATGGTACCCTGGTCATGAGCATCAAACACAGATAATGAGTATGGAAATCTTGAAAAACTGAATCCAAATTGTTACACATTAAAATATCTCTAATCCAACATATTATCATACTATGAAGCTGATGTGACCCCAATGGGTGAAGACATTTTCATTGCTCCACTGACTAGATAAGTCTTCCTGGCCACACTTGCCTAAACACAGATGAAGCCTAGGATGATGGGAATATTACAGCCCACTTTTAGCACAGGCACTTTTACTGTCACTGCTGTGGGCACTTGTCATTTCCTCCTTTAGGTAGGAACAATATCCCAGCAGTCTCAGATGCCATCATTTCCTGTCTAGGTGTTCACTACCTTTACTTGTGATGCATGAAGTTTCTAGACTAATTTTCCCATGTTATTTTTACCAATATTTATATCCCAAGAAACAATGAAAAACTACTCTGTGAATATGTTCTTTCTTCTCTTATGGGAAATACTGCAGAGAGCAAATCTTTCCAGTCACAGTTGTTACTCCTCTAGATTGTTGAGGGAAATGTTCGGAAAATGTGGTAAGGAAATTTGATTGACTTGTTCTTTCTTTCCCTTTCCTATTTTTCATAAACATGCTTTACTTTGTAGTTCTTTTGTTTTCTTTTTCTCTTATTTTTTTACTGATTTTATTGAGCTATACATTTTGCTCTGCTCCCCTCCCTGCCTCTCCCCTCCCCTTCAACCCTCTCCCATGGTCTCCATGTTCCCAATTTACTCAGGAGATCTTGTCTTTTTCTACTTCCCATATAGATTAGATCCATGTAAGTCTCTCTTGGGGTCCTCATTGTTGTCCTAGGTTCTCTGGATTGTGATTTGTAGGCTGATTTTCTTTGCTTTATGTTTAAAAAACACTTATGAATGAGTACATATGATAATTGTATTTCTGGGTCTAGGTTACCTCACTCAATATGATGTTTTCTAACTCCATCCATTTGCCTGCAAAATTCAAGATGTCGTTATATTTCCTGCTATGTAGTACTCCATTGTGTAAATGTATTACATTTTCCTCATCCCTTTTTGGTTGAGGGGCATTTAGGTTGTTTCCAGGTTCTGGCTATGACAAACAAAGCTGCCATAAACATGGTTGAGCACATGTCCTTGTGGCATGATTGAGCATCCTCTGAATATATACCCAAAAGTGGTATTACTAGGTCTTGAGAAAGGTTGTTTCCTAATTTTCTGAGAAATTGCCACACTGACATCTGAAGGGACTATACGAGCTTGCACTCCCACCAGCAATGCAGGAGTGTTCCCTTTACCCCACAACCTCTACAACATAAGTTGTCATCAGTGTTTTTGATCTTGGCCATTCTTACAGGTGTAAGATGGAATCTCAAAATTGTTTTGATTTGCATTTCTCTGATGGCTAAGAATGTTCAGTATTTCCTTAAATATCTTTCAGCCATTTTAGATTCCTCTGTTGAGAGTTCTCTGTTTAGGTCTGTACTCCATTTTTTTTATTGGATTATGTGTTCTTTTGGTGACCAATTTCTTGAGTTCTTTGTATATTTTGGAGATCAGGTCTCTGTCTGATGTGGGATTGGTGAAGATCTTTTCCCATTCTGTAGGCTGTTATTTTGTCTTGTTGACCATTTTATTTGTTTTACAGAAGCTTTTCAGTTTTAGGAGGTCCCAGTTATTAATTGCTTCTCTCAGTGTCTTTGTTGCTGAGGTTATATTTAGGAAGTGATCTCCTATGCCAATGCATTCAAGTGTATTTTCCACTTTCTCTTCTATGGGGTTCAGTGTGGCTGGCTTTATGTTGAGGTCTTTGATCCATTTGGACTTGAGTTTTGTGCATGGTGATAGATATGGCTCTATTTTCATTCTTCTACATGTTGCTATCCAGTTATGCCAGCACCATTTGTTAAATATGTTTTCTTTTTTCCATTTGATATTTTTTGCTCCTTTGTCAAAAATTAGGTGTTTGAAGGTATGTGGATTAATATCCGGGTCTTTGATTTGGTTTCATTGGTCCTCCTGTCTGTTTTTATGCAAGTCCAGGATGTTTTTAGTACTGTAGCTCTGCAGTAGAGTTTGAAGCCAGGGATTGTGATGCCTCCAGACATCTTGTACAAGATTGTTTTGGCTATCTTGAGTATTTTGCTTTTTCATATGAAGTTGAATATTGTTCTTTTGAGGTTTGTGAAGAACTTTGCTAGGATTTTTATGGGCATTGCATTGAATTTGTAGATTGCTTATGGTAAGATTGCCATTTATACTATGTTAATTCTGCCTACCAAAGAGCATGGGAGATCTTTCTTCATTTTCTGGTGTCTTCTTTATTTTCTTTCTTTAAAAATGTAATGTTCTTGCCATAAAAGTCTTCCACTTGTTTGGTTAGAGTTACTCCAAGACATTTTGTGCTATTTGTGGCTATTGTGAAAGGTGATGTTTCTCTGATTTTTTTTTCTCAGCCCATTTATCATCTGTGTAAAGGAGAGCTAGTGATTTTTTGAGTTAATCTTGTAACCTGCCACATTATTGAAAGCGTTTATGAGTTATAAAAATTCCTTGGTAGAATTTTTGGGGTCACTTACGTAAACTATCATGTCATCAGCAAACAGTGTGAGTTTGACTTCTTCTTTTCCAATTTGTATTCCCTTGATCTCCTTTTGTTGTCCTATTGTTTAGCTAGAACCTCAAAAGCTATATTGAATAGATATGGAGAGTAGACAACCATGTCTTCTTCCTGATTTCAGTGAGATTGCTTTGAGTTTCTTTCTATTTAGTTTAATGTTGGCTGTTGGTTTGCTCTATATTGCTTTTATTTTGTTAAGGTATATTCCTTGTATCCCTGCTCTCTCTATGACCTTTATCATGTAGGGATGTAGTATTTTGTCAAAGTTTTTTTGGCATTTAATTAGATAATCAGGTGGTTTTTATTTTTCAGTTAGTTTATTTGGTAGATTATGTTGATAGATTTTAGTATGTTGAACCATCCCTGTGTCTCTGGGATAAAGCCGACTTGATCATGGTGGATGATGGTTCTGATGTGTTCTTGGATTTGATTTGCAAATTTATTGAATATTTTTGCATCAATGTTCATGAGTGATATTGTTCTGTAATTCTCTTAGTAATGTCTTTCTGTGGTTCGAGTATCATGGTAATTGTAGCCTCATAAAAAGAGTTTTTCAATATTCCTTCTGTTTCTATTGTGTGGACCATTTTGAGGATTATTGGTATTAGTTCTTTGAAAATCTTGTAGAATTTTGAGCTGAAACCATCTGGTTGGGAGACTTTTGACGACTGTTTCTATTTCTTTAGCAGGTATAGGTCTGTTTAATTTGCTGATCTGGTTGTGATTTAATAAATGATATTTATCCAGAAAGTTGTTCGTTTCCTTTAAGTTTCCAATTTTGTGGAGTACAGTTTTACAAAATATGACCTGATGATTCTTTGGATTTCCTCAATGTCTGTTTTTATGACCCCTTTTCCTTTCTGATTTTGTTAATTTGGATATTCTCTCTCTGCCTTCTGGTTAGTTTGGATAAAGGCAGTAATGAGAGGAGAGTGTTGAAGTCTCCCATTATTAGTGTGTGAGGTTTAATGTATGGTTTAAGCTGACATGTATGGTCTCTTAGTGTCTGCATAATGCTTGACCAGGACCTTCTGGCTTTTATTGTTTCCATTGAGAAGTTAGGTGTAATTCTGATACATCTACCTTTACACGTTATTTTGCCTTTTTCTCCTTGCAGCTCTTAATATTCTTTCTTTATTGTATATGTTTAGTGTTTTATTATGTGGCAAGGGGACTTTTTTATTGATCTAGTCTATTTGGTGTTCTGTAAGCTTCTTGTATCTTCATAAGCATATATTTCTTTAGGTTGGGAAAGTTTTCTTCTATGATTTTGTTAAATATAATTTCTGTGCTTTTGAGTTGACTTCTCCTTCTTCTATCCCTATTATCTTAAGTTTGGTCTTTTTATGGTTTACCATATTTCCTGGATATTTTATGTTAAGCTTTTCTTAGATTTAATATTTTCTTTGACTGATGAGTCTATTTCCTCTATTGTATCCTCAACACTTGAGATTTTCTCTTTCATTTCTTGTATTCTGCTTGCGTTTGTGGTTCCTGATATTTTTCTCATGATTTCTGTTTCTATAATTCCCTTGGCTTGTGTTTTCTTTATTGTCTCTATTTCCGTTTTCAAGTCTTGAATAGTTTATTTTATATGCTTGTTAGCTTTTTCTTGGTTTTCTTTAAGGGATTTGTTGATGTCTTCCAATTTTTTGTTTGTCTTTTCCTGCATTCCTTTGAGGGAATTTCTCATTTCCTCTTTAAGTACCTCAAACATTTTCCTGAAGTTATTTTTAGGTCATTTTCTTCTTCTTCATCTGTATTTGATTGTTCAAGTCTTGCTGTTGTAGGGTCACTAGATTTTACTTGTGTCATGTTGCTCTTTGTGGTGTTGTGTGTATTCTTACCTTGTCTACCCATCTTTTCCTCTAATTGGTGTAGTTGGGGCTGTCTGTGACTCTGGTGATCAATCTTCCAGGTATGAATGGATCTAAGACTCAGATGGCTATTCCTCATGGTACAGTCAGTACCAAGATTCCAGTTACCCCATTGGTAACTCCATGTTCCTGGAGGTTGCTCAGTGCTCCCAGGGTTTGATCAGCTTCATTGGAGTTTCCTGTCTCAGGTCTGCTCTGGCCTAGGTTGCTGGCTCAGACCTGTTTCTGTAAATGTCCCTGGTCTGGATCTGTTCCTGCAGAGGTCTCTGACTTGGGGTTGGTCCCACAAAGGTCTCTGGCTCCAATCTACACCCATACTTGTGTGTGCCCAGACCAGCAGAGGACATGGCTTAGGACTGTTCGCTCAAAGGTCCCAGACTCATGCCTGGACCTGCAAAGGACCTGGCTCAGGCCTACTCCTCAGAGATCCCAAACTCACGCACAGACCCGCAGAGGTTTCTGGTTTTCATCCATTTCCTCAGAGGTCCCAGTCCGATGCCTGGGCTTGGACCCACAGAAGTTTCTGGTTCCTGCCTACTCCCTCAGAGTTTCCAGACTCATGCACAGACCTGCAGAGGTCCTGGCTCAGACCTAGTTCCTCAGAGGTCCCAGACTCATGCCTGGACCCACAGAGGTCTGTGGCTCCAGCCCACTCCCTCAGTGGTTGCTTCCTGTACCTGCCCCAGTAGAGTTCACTGTCTCAGGTCTGCTCTGACCTAGGTCCCTGGCTCAGTCCAGATTCTGTGGAGTTTTCTCTCTCAGTCCTGCTCCAGCCAAGGTTGCTCTATTAGTCCTGCCTCTGCAAATGTCTCTGGTCTGGATACACTCCAGCAGAGCTCGCCGTCTCAGGCACACTCCAGCCTAGGTCACTGGCTTTGTCCTGCTCCTGTGGAGTTTGCTGCCTCAGGCCTGCTCTGGCCCAAGTCGCTGGCTCAATCCTTATATTTTATTTTTGAGTGAATGCCTCACTGTGTCTCCTGGGCTAGGCTTGGATTCACTATGAAGTCCAGGCTGACTTTGACCATGCTACATTGATGGAGGAAGGTCATTGGTTAATTATAATAAAGAAACTGCTTGGTTCTCATAGGTTAGAACATAGGTGGGTGGAGTAAACAGAGCAGAATGCGGGGAGGAAGAGGAAGTGAGCTCAGAGAAGCCATGCTCCTCTCTCCCGGGCAGACACATGCAATGAAGCAAGCCACCAGGTCAGACATGCTGAATTTTTCCTGGTAAGACCAGAGCTACACAGTTTATTAGAGATGGGTTGATCGAGATATCAGAATTAGCCAGTAAGGGCTAGAGCTAATGGGCCAAGCAGTGTTTAAAAGAATACAATTTGTGTGTTGTTATTTCGGGGCATAAGCTAGCAGGCAGCTGGGGTGTTGGGGATGCAGCCCCACCGCTCCTATTACAACACTACATTCCTGTCTCAACCTCCCAAGCATGAAGATTACAGGCATGCCCCAACGCTCACAGCAATTCTGTTTCAGTTCTTAAACCTATTACCCTCACAAGTGTGTGTGTGGTATGTGTGTGTGAAAAAGGGAAAGAAGTAAGGAGAGCATGCTAATAGCTCCCTTCTGGAACACAGATGCTTTTCATCATGTTCTAAAACAGATGGCTTTTGTTTGTTGCTTGTATTTTCTCATTCTTAAAACTATATTAAATGTGCTGTCTTAGCATACACCACTGTGTATGCTAAGTCTACTTATTGATTTCTTTCCTCAGATTATCTTCATTTTGAAATTTCTGAGCAGGTCAACACAATCAGTAGCATGTGCACTCTTCAAACTCATCACTTGGAATCCATAATTTCACATCAGTCATCATTTATGTATCTCAGCTACTTAGCTCATGATGCACTGCCTAGAAGTTTCAACACAGCCATCAGACCCACATGCTCAGAGCCATCTTAAATCTCTACCACACCTCCTTAGAATCACATGCACAGACCTTCATCATGACCAGTCTCAAGCACTCACCACCCCACAAATGTGCCTGGTGTATCTCCACCACAGAGCAGGGAACCTGCTTCTGTTACATGACTGCTTCTGTTGCTTCTCTTACTCATCCTGCAAGCTCAACACCTTTCCTTACCTGATGTTCTCTCTTCAAATCTTTTGTTATCAATATTTCCTCTCCTGAGACCATGAACTCTGTATGGCAAATAATCATCTATGTGTGTCTAGCTACTAAGGTTCATTTTAGTCAACAGTGGGGAAGTGATTCGTAGGCACCCAAAAAATGGATGTTATTTGAATTTAAATTCTTTGAACGTCCACAGTGCAAGCTTCTCACCCTGCTTGCTTTTTATTATTGTGTACTTTTCTTGTTAATAGATATCTCCTTGGCTTGTGCCCTGAATCAATCACCTTAAGTGACTTAAGAATCACTCAAGATTTGTGACATCCTTAGCCACTAAAATGACCACAGCTCATGCATATTAAGAATGGAAACCCTGAGAGATTGGCTGGTCAATTCAGAAGACCCCATGTGCTTTTGTTTTCTAATAGAGCTTTCCAACATTATGAGCCATAGTAAACCTCCCAGCAGTTACCATGGAAGATTTGTTTCATACCTAGGTTGTTTTACTCATCCTGATCTTGTGAACATTTTATTTTCATTTTTTTGCCTTCCAAGAATATAATAGGAATTAGTCAAATTTAAGCTCATACTATAGTTTGCTTTATTATTATTGACATTTATCATATAACATTACTATTCCAATCTTTTATGTGGACAAAATAAATGATATAAAATACAAAATGAGCTTTTAACAAATTTAACCATACACAAAATATGGAATTATCAAAACTATGTTACATGGGTCTTTTACAAAGGAAAAAATGGCTAATAATACATTTAGATGAAACATCATTGAATTTTGAATGTTACATAATATTAAATATAGACATAGTCAAAACAGTTACTTTTAGAGAACCAGTTTTATGTTTTACTATTAAAAATGAATATTGTGTAAATGAAAGCTTACAAAAATATTTTTAAGCAAAACCTATGGTCTACTCATATACTTGCAGTTACAAAAATATATTTTCCTCTGAAACTAAAAAAATTGCTTCAGGCATTAGATATTTAATGTATGCTTTCTAAATATTTCAACAACTTAGTATTCTTGTATAATATACAACACACATATGGCATTAGAATAGATTTACCTTATGAATAATAGAATTTTAAGTCAAAGATACAAGTGACTATTGTATATATAGAGAATTAAGGGCCCTGTGAAGATTTTTTAATTAAATATATCCAATACACTGATTAAATATATTATATATCCTATTTATATCCAATGCAACTGATTGGGTCTTATTAAGTGAATTTTCAGAACATCTGTTGAATGACAATGAGTGGATGGCAGTAATTACTGTGTGTGCCTAAAATGAACTCCCCAATCCTTGTTCTTTCTGATGTTCCCAGTACTTTTAATAAATATCATTTATGTCCATTAGACTATTTTTTAATGGTAAACCAGGTAAGTAGATTTAAGATTGACTGGACAGTGATTCAGCTTGGACCCTGGTATGTCTCCCAGAGCTCTCTGTGTTAAGGACTTAATTCCCAGCCTGGTAAGGTTCCTGTGTCTGTGGAGACCTGCCTTTGAAAGGCGGTGGGGCTCAAATCTCTTCCTCATCTCTGTGATTTTGCTAAGAATCAAAGGATTTTTGTTCTGCTATCCTCTCCTGCCGTGAGCTGCTACTCACCAAAGTGATACTCACTGCACAGACTTCAGCTGATTATGGCCTAGATCCTCCGACCTTGGAGTAAAATAAACCATTCCTCTTTATAAGTTAATTATCTCCGACAACTTTTCACAGTGATGACCAAAAAAGGAAAAAAAATGGAGGAATAAGAAAAGATGGCTCACATAAATAGCAAGATAACACAGCGAACGAGACACCCACCAGGCACACCTAAAACCTAGACAGCACTTGTGTCTATAGAAGACATCATACTAGCCACCAATAAACTCTGTCTCATATTTTTATATAAATAAAACTCCCAAGTCTAACTTTTATAGTTAATTATCACAAAATAAAAAGTAGTTGATATATAATGTATAAGGACCCATGCATACACGTATCTGTATATCACATGGCAGACTTAGTATACTTCAGGAATCTATCCCTGTGATAAAAGAAACTGTCCCAAGTGAAGCAGTCTTCTCACTAGGTCACAATCAAGGGATGCACAGACTGGCTCTCCTTCAATAGACCTCCTTGCATGCCAGGTAGTACTTAGCAATATCAGTATTAACAATGTTGACAATGGCAAATCACTAAAGTAGCCAAGGATTCTGAAAGCAAACATTGGTCACTATGACCAGCATAGAATTGCAACACCTAGGAAAATGGTGGCCATTTGCAAAAATTACTGTGCTGGGGCTATTTTTGGTAAAGACACCTCTTATACAGATTTTCTACAGGAAAGTAGAGTATACTTTATTTAACCGACAAACCATTTCAGAATCTTCTGCCTTCACACAGAGGACAAGGTTATTTCTGAACACTGATTAATAAATGTATATATATAAATCCATACTAATGCATATGTGTGGCAATGAGATCATAGCTGGCTAAGGAACAAGTATAGACTTGCAGGAAAATTCACATAAAAACAAAACTTTAAAAACTAAAGTTTCCCATAATTGAGAAGCAATTCGGTCAAATGCTAAACTTTAGTAGTTTGGTTTGAATACCACTAGTGTGAAGAGTCTAGAACTAGTTTAAGACTTTTTTAAAGGACGAATGACTTAAAGCAAGGTTATTCCTTTGAAATTTCAATATTATGATTTTATAACTAGACAGCAAGACAACACCAGCTAAGCTATGTGCAATTGTTTCCCACAGGACTACAGCTGTGTGGACTCGTGTGAGAAGACGTGACTGTTGGAGTGAGAAATGTGTTTGCTTTCAATTACATTGAATAATTTACTATCAACCTAAAGCTTCGAAAACAGTAAATACGTGCAATACCTATAAAATCTATGTGCCCATGACAGGGCATTAGCTTAAGTTAGCTAATACCTCCTCTCTAGGATTTTGTTTGCTTAAGGTTAGGTAATACCTACTCTGGGATGTGTTTCTCTTACTGATTTTCTTCACTGTTAAAGGTAGCATAGGGTCAACTTCACGTCATTCTGAATTGAACTGCTCAAGCTTACAATCAATACAGTCAGAAACAGTGCGTTCTTATGTGGTATCTTTGTCCTTCGTAAGCAGTATCTCACACTGCTGTTAAGACTGGCCTCGCATTCACTCTGTAGCTCAGGCTGGCCTCAAACATCTGGCGATCCTACTGCATCAGTCTCCTCTGAGTACCAGGATTTCAGGAGTGAGCCACCTCTGCCTTAAAGGAGAGCCAACATAACTTAACATGTGGCTTCCTGTGTGCGAGGAAAGTGGTCAACCACATTCATAGCCACAGCCCCGTCTTTTTCAATTGAACACCTTGCAGCAAAAAGAGTGGCCACTGGATACATACGGGATTGAATACACTAGAAAAATGTGTGTTAAATGGAAACAAAGCAGTTTGAGTCTCCAGATCAGATGCTGGTTTATAGGAGAGCACATCTACTAGAAACTCAGTATTACCAACCTGTCAAGTAAATCTGGAACAGAAATTCTCACTCTCTGTCTGTGTTTCTCTCTAAGTAAGAAATAGATATATTTTTTTAGATCTCAAATAGTCACAGTATTACAAAATTAAACTTTGTAATGCTAGAAACCAACGAGAGAAACCTATAAGATAGTACACGATTTGGTTTCCATGGTGAGATATGAAATCTCTTGGTGGGCACACAGTGGCCCATGTCCACATACTGAACAGTAGGCAGACCTTCTTAGTAGCTTGTCAATAAACACTGGTCACAGAGGAAAGCGCAACATTAAAGCAAGTGTGTCCTAATCCCAAGGCCTTCTGATAATCCAATGTCAAAAGAAGAATACCATATATTATGGCATTGAAAAATTATCATTTACCTATAGAAGATTTTTAACTGTTATCAGTTTTGGAATTATAGTCAAGTTTTATATGATGTCCTACTCCTGGCTTGCAATACATAGGTAGACTCTTCAATTGTGAATGGGAAATGCCAAGGAGAGCCTATAGTTCTCATACATTAGGGGCATTTTGCATACCCTCACTTGATTTGCAACATAATTTGTATAATTAAATAACAATACACATCATTAAGCTCCAACTTTACTAAGAAAATAACTGTCAATATTATAATGGCTCTCATTAATAAAGAAAAGCAGAATGATACATAAAGAAGATAGGTTTCCCAGGTAACCTCTGACTCCACCGTATTCACCACGTGAAGGTGTGCATGGTTGTGGGTTAATCTTTGCTTTAACTTAGTTATGGAGAGTGGGCAACAGAACAAGGTCATCTTTCCTTACTGCTACAAGGCTATGTGAAGATGAAATAATAAATGTGGGCTAGGCAATCAGAGGTACCATTTAGTACGCACTAAATGATGGTGGCTCTAATTCTATTACATTAAAAAAATTACAGTGACTGATTGATGTTACTATGAACCACTAGCAAAATTTTAAAATTAGGAAGTGCTGTGTACAAAGATAATATGTTGAACGCGAGAAATAACATTGATCACATTCTGTTATATAGAGTGGGTCCTTAATGCAGTAACTTATAAATGTCCCAAGGCCAATTATATACTCCATGAGCTATAACCACACTTCCTAGCCCTGTGAAGGCTTCCTTCTGGGATGATGAATAAAGAAGAATAAAGTGATGAAAAGGGTCTGTGAGTCAACCAGTTCTCACTCTTCAGACCTTCAGCAGAAGACAGTATGAATTACCAGAGCACCGGTCAGGTGTGCTGATAGTGGCAAGAATGTTTATTTCCTGAAAGTTATGCATGTATGTCATATAAATATGCAAATGTAGGTCCTATCTTTATTAAATTCAAAACCTTTCTTTAGCAGATGATGTCGGTTTCCCTATTGTTAGTCACACACGAATTTGTTAAAATAAATCAGGTGCTCTGTTCATTCATTTTCACCTTAACTAGTAGAACACATATATTCCATGCCTTTGGAATATATTTTTCATTAAATATTTCACTGGCAGTAAAGACAGCTTTTAATGAAAGTCATTACAATGTTTATAAAGTAAAACTGAGTAACAGGTTGCCAAAACTGTAGTTAAGGTAAGGATTTCATATGTTTAGCCTGTATTCATTCATAGTCCTGTGCTGCATGTGGCCTTGGGTCAGTGATGGACGGCCCATAGGAGATGGTTCCATAGACCATGCTGTCTTCTCAGCTTGCGTAGTGTATCCCATGACATATGCACAGCGAGAGTATCACCAAAGGGCACGATTTATCCCTATCATTAAGCAAAACACAACTCTATCATAATCACAGTGAGGATATTTTAATTATCTTTAAAATTATATATTTAAAACCAATATTAATCTAACTCATGGTGATAAAAACAATATTAGTATAGCGACACAGAATGTTTATTGCATATACTTTAGAATGAATACAGTCTATACCTAAGTTGCATAAATTATCAAGGTTCTTTGCTAAAGGCCCTTCAAAGTACAAGAAATACATCTATTTTTCACATCTTATTCATACAACTTTATAGAAAAATACTCCTGATGGTATATTTTTAAGTGTCTGACATATCACAGGAATACTTCAAAAATTAAACTTGTCTTAGTTCAAGGTTGAGTTTCCAAATAGATTTTTTTTTTTCTTCCTCACTCAGTCCTCTCCTTCCCCAATCCTGGCAGCTCCCTGCCCACAGCCATCAATGGAGTCAGCCGCTCTTCAGGGCTCACTGCAGAGATCTACAGAAGCACCTGCCTGCTGGAATGTTTACACAGAGAGCAGTCTTAACAACAGGGAAGAAGTCAAGGAATCTTCATTTTTTTTCTTCACTACCAAGATGCCTTAGAAGAAGCGGAGGTGTGTAATTTCCTACCTCCCACACATGCACTTCTGTGTGGTACAGGCAGGAGACGGAAACCTGTGTCTCCCGATTGACACTGTCCATAACATTCCTGTATGCTGGCTTCCCGAGTGTGGCCATCATTTTTAGTGACAGACTTCTTCAGGAAGAACTGTTAAGTATCACATGTGCCCAGTGTGGAAGTTAAAAACAAATACAATATAATTAATGAATGAGAAAGGGACCAGAACAGTTTATCTTTTATCACTGTGTATTTTTCCTCTAAGTTCCAGCAGTGAGTTTTGCCCTCATACGAATCTGTAACGTCAGTATATAGAGTGTGAGGCTGGGTCGTCTGAATGAACTGCTAGTTCCAACATAAATATCCAAAGGGAACCAAATATCAGTTATTTACACCAGGATGGGGGGCAGGGTTATATCTTAAATATGCATCTCTTTCTCTTCAGTGGAGAACACTAACTTGGTCAGCATCTGGAAGCTTCTACCTGCTTGGCTTTTGGGAACGCTTATTCTTCTCCAGCTGGGGGTGGTGGCTCACACAACTTATACAGCCTAGAAAAGACACAGGACAGGATGACAATCAATTAGAATACCACCCTCACCAGAGTGTTTCTGTTGGAAGAACAAATACATTAAACAATTTCTTGGCTCCATCAGCCATCACCACATTGGCTGTTTCACGGAAAATAGTATCTGAATCAGCTTGATCCAAAAATCTGGACCTCTGATATAGAAAATACTTCCCTTTCTTTGAGCACATTCAGAAGTCTGTTCGTGAACTGACACTTTGTTTTTACCTCCAGCCATAAAATTATTTCATTGCTACTTCATAACTATAGTTTTGCTACTGCTATGTATTGTAACATAAATACCTGATATGCAGGATAGCTGATATGACCTCCAAAAAAGGTCATGACCCACAGGTTGAGAATCACTGTCTTAGAACCTGCTGCTCTGCTCCATGCTGTCTGTTTCCTTTGCTGATAGTAAAATCTATCCCTTGGATGCCAGGCGGCAGTGTCATTCTGATAGTTAGCACCTTGTCCATCAGAGGTATCTTGCAGTGATGTGGTCTCTACCTCTTGGGGACCTACAGATTTTCCTACACCTACTATAAATTTCCCTCATGTTCCACTATCCCTCTGGACCAGAGGCTGGCTGTGGATGGGTTGATGTGACAGAAGCTGAAACCCGAATCTCACGACACAGTTAGTTACCTGGCCTTTTCTGAGGCTCCACGACTGGCTACAGCCAGCCACCAGTCACCTGTCAGTGGGAGCCCCAAGTTCAAAGAATTCACGTTTTTGGTAGAGAGGTTGGGGCATGCTCCTTCACAGCCAGCCCTGGTTCTTTGAGACCACAAAGGAGTAACCCACAGCTCAGAACTCATTCACAAGTTGGCCAGAGTGGCTAAAAGCTAACTGGAGAACCAAAGGAAAGGGAACAAAATATTGTTGAATAATGCTAGTGACCTCAAGGCCACATGTATTCCTTATACTACAGCTAGAGTAGTGACTCTCAATCTACCTAATACTTCAGCCCTTTAATACATTTCCTCAACTATAAAATTATGTATTGCTACTTATAACTATAATTATTATATTTATTATATTACTCTATTTACTATTGTAACTACAATTTTGCTACTGTTATGAATTGCAATATAAATATCTGATATACAGGTTATCTGAGGTGTGACCCCCAAAGGGGCTATGGCCCACTGTTGAGAACCACTGATCTAGAGGCTGAGCTAAAGTGCTTAAGAAGAATTAAGACTACACTGTCCTGCTTTGTACATTAGGCTAGTATTTCCATTGCAGAACTCAGTTTAAATACATCTCGTGTGTGTGTGTGTGTGTGTGTGTGTGTGTGTGTGTGTGTGTGTGTTGTCAGGGGTGTTGCATATGGCTGCTAAGGATGGAATCCAGGGCTTTTATAGTTGCTAAGCACATGCTCTACCACTAAGCTATACTCCCAGTCTCGACTCCCCAGTCTTCCAGACTTTTGAAAGTGTTTCAAACAGGGGTCACTAAGGAAATATTTATTCCTTTTTGCACTGTATGTTGAACAGAACTTAAAAGCACTGTTAGTCACTTCAGCAAACTATAAATTTCCTCTCCCTGTGACATATAAAACCATGCTAATTCTAAACCAGTGGAGAGAAATGAGAATGATTTAATAGCAAATTGCAAGTCTGGTTAATAAAATGAACTTTATCGGTCTGGGAGCCAGAAGTTACTGTCTTTGGAGGTTTGCACAAAGCACTTCATGCCTAAAAGGTGGCTTATGGGTTGTCTCCACAGAGGAGGAGAAAGCTAAAAAGCTTGTTTTCTCTTCCCAGAGAAAAGAACACATTAAATTGAACTGATGTAGTTTGAAGATTTTTCTGCAGCTGGAGTACAAGATGCTGCTTCAAACTGCCTTCTGGGACTGGAGAAACAGAACAATCAGAAGGTTCTTTTCTTTCTCAATTTTTATCCATAGTGGCAAAGTACAGAGGCCTGAGAGCAGGAAGAACAGGGATGGGAGGACTGGTGGAGAATGCCCTACCTATCACATCTTATTACCTGGCTCTGCATGGTTATGCCCAATACGACCAATTCTAGCAGAGAGATGAGTCTTTGAAACGTCTGCCTTGCAAATTGGAGCAAAGACTATTCCCTGAAGTCACCAAATGCAATAATAGCTCTGTCTACTGCAGAGCTGGGAAGCTTCAGCTGCTGTGAGGCTTCTTGGAAGTGACTCAGGGTTATCTGAGTTCAGACACACTTGTAATGGAAACTGTATGGCTCGGGCAGTGTAGTCCAGGCAGATGAATTTGGGAGGTGAAGTATAATAGGGAAGGAGTTGGATTCTAATGCTGAAACTGTGGCTTCTGCTTAGGGAAGCTAAATATTGGGACAGTGCGGGGGGAGGGGGATTTTGCTGGCCCTACATGCGAAGCTCTTATCCTACACATGGCACTAGAGGCTCCGCATAATGAAGGCTGTCCTGGCTCTTCTTCCTTGTTGGGCTTATATTGCTGCATCAAGCAGTATCCCCAAACTTTACTATCTACACTATACCCTTTACCTTCCTACATGTTCTAATGGGGACTACAGGACTTCTTCCATAGTTAAAATAAACTGTGTCTCAGCAATTCTCCCTTGGGACAGATGAGAAATTGGAATCTCAGAGAAAAACACACACAATACACACACACACACACACACTACAGAAGGTTCTGTGGAGAACAAGAGTTGGGACTTGGGACTTGATTTACCCTCTCTCTTTCAAACATTGATATGTGCTGCCCCTAAATTACACAAAACAAGTCAAACTCTCATGGCACAGTGGTTTCAGGTTTACAATATAACAGAAATAAGACCACCATGCCTCACGTGGTTCTCTGACATTTGTTCTTGGTTACTACCACACTAACCTAAGGCACAAAGGAAAGCCAGAGCTAGGTAGAACTTTCTCCAAGCCCTCCTCATATCAGTGTTGCTTAACACACATACACACACACACACACATATGCACAAATGCACACAAGTATGCTCACACAGGCACACACACAAGGTCATGTGTGCACACATGCATACATGTATGTGTACCTTTGTTTATGTCCCTATGTCCTGCTAGGCTGGAGCTCCTTGAGCACATTTACATGTGTGTGGACATCTTACTATCAAAGGCCATTCCTGACATATCTCAGACATATAGTGCTGAAGCAGAGTGGCAACGATGTTCAGGAAACTACGTACCAGGACGAATCTATCTAAAACAATTAAACTTCAGAACTTGGTGATGTAACATGCTAATTCCCTGAATCAGGATGTCTATTCTTCCTGTGTGCTGACCATGGCCACTTGCTCCTTTGTGAATTCTAGAACTCCTGCCCTGTTTACCTTCAGCCCTTCAGCTTCGCAGACTGCTCGTCCTCCATCCTGTTGCCCTGCTGCTCGTCACACTCAGTGTCACCCCGTGGTATTTGTAGCCTTCCCTACCACCAGGTAGGAACACTCAGGTCTTCACTGACCCGGGACTCACAGGACGGTAGGTCTGCCTTAACGACGGACCTGTAGACTGAGCGGCCCACATCTCAGTGTGACCAAGCTGAGATCACCATCTTTGTCCAGTGCATATTCTTCCCCTCTGCATTCGCTGTTCCAGGGCAGAGACTACTAACTGCTTTTTATCCAGATAGAATGTCTTATGGTCATTCTAGAATGTTCTTTCTCACTAACTCCTCTCCAGTTTTCACCCAAAGGCTATCCATTATGCCTCCAAGTGTCTGTCTTTTCATCTTGGTTCTTCTTGCTATCTTTTCAGACATGTCTCTGGTCCTAGATGTCCTCCTATGGACCACCCCATTGTCACCTGAGAAGGCCCTAAGATTCCAATTTTCCACACGTGAAGGTGAGGAATGCCACTGTGGTTTTTTTTTTTTTTCAAGTTCAAATGAAAAATCTTCCTTATTCCTGTAGGTATCTCCCTGTCTGGCTTCTGCCTACGTTTCCAGCCACACTCTTCATCATCCATTAGTCACAGAGGTTGAGGAATCTTCTCATCTTGCTTTAACCAAAAGGCCTGCCCCTCCCAAACACAAAACAGAAAATCCATAGATGTCAGTATATGTTTGCTGAGTGATAATAATAATAAAATAATAATAATAATATAGAAAGAAAGTGGATTTTAGGGATACAATGATGGAAGTCAGTTGGGAGATTTGAGTCAAATAAAATCTCAGGCAGAGATAGCTCACTAGACCTCTAAGAATGAACTTTCTAGAAATATTTGGCCAGCTTTGCCAGTGGGCAGTTTGGCCCTGAGAACCAAGTGTGTCCTCCTGCTAACTGTCTTTGAGGAAAGTGCTGGTTCCTGTCAGGAGGGATCCGAGGCCTCAGTGAGCCTCTGTATTCTCACTGTGGCTTGCCTGCTCCCTCCTCTCCTCTCCTCTCCTCTCCTCTCCTCTCCTCTCCTCTCCTCTCCTCTCCTCTCCTCTCCTCTCCTCTCCTCTCCCCCCCCCTCCCCTCCCCTCTCCTCCCCTCTCCTCCACTCTTTGCCTCTTCTGTCTTCTCCTCTCTCTCTTGTTCCTCCTCTCCTCCCTCCCCCTTTTCCTGTCTCTTCCTTACTGAGAATCCAATCCTGGCTCTTGTGCATTCCAGGCAAAGATGCTAGTGCTCCACCACTGAGTTACGTCCCCAACCACACATTTCATTTCTTTAAGTGGAAGCTCTTTCAGGGCCATAGGCACTTTTGTATTGGGCTACTATCCTCCCTGGGGCAACAATAACACACACCGTCTTTCCCTAATAAAAATCTGCAGAATGCGTGGAACAGTAAATAAGAATTTGAAACGATTTTTATTTCTCTCTTAAGGCTGTTATTCCCTTGTACAACGTGTCCATTTTATAGCTGGATCATTTTATTATGTTTCATCTCAAGTGTTTTAAAGATAATCCAATAGAAAAAGGCTTGAGTTCATCAGTTTGTTTTCTTGTGCTCAGCTGGGGTATTGGTTTATTGATCAGAGCGCTGAAACCTTATCCCAACCCCGCTGTTTATTATTGTTTAAGGCTCTAGCTGAAAATACCTTCCAAAGTTATTAGCTTGTTTTCTTATTGGAATTTTAACACTGCAGTGGGTCTATTACACAATATGCCATGTCTGCTCATGGTCCTAGAGAGACGCTCGTGTGAAATGATCCTTTAGCGATAGAAAACCTTAAGACTCTCATGTAATCAGCTCTGAAGGATAACATTGACTGGACTGGAGGATCACATAGAGCTGGCAATCAGCACTAAAATAAATGCAGCTAGAACATGATAACCCCACCAGTTTTTTGGGGGAAAATATGTTTACCCTTTTGAAAGCACTCTCACTGCCCAAGTAGTTTCAAAATGGGGTATAATTTCATAAATGGCTGTAATCACCACTCTCTCTCTGCTAAGGTGTTCTGAACACCAACAAAGAACATTTTACCTGAGTCAGGCTTGGAGGTGCCTACTTTTTGTTAAGATGCAAACCTGTAAGAATGATCAAATGTAGGAGTAATTATTTAACATTGCTCCACTTCAAAACAGATGACTGCTTACCCCAAGCATGGGAAATCAAATGGAAAGGATTTTTCTATGTTCATCTACTTTAAAGGTAAGTCAGAGTCCTTTCATATGATAACTGACGAACCGTGAATATGATAGAATCGACAAAAAGCTCATTGATTCATTCATTCTGTCACATGACCTTGAAATACATTTAGATATTTGATGTCTTGTGTAAGTCACTGATAAAATGAAAGAACATTCTCTGTCTTCCCGAGAGCTCAGATTTGAGTTGGGCAGAGAACCTCTAATAATTATGGTAACATAACAAAAAAGGAGCATTACAATGTGATACCCAGGACACCAGGAAGTGCCAATCACAGAGGGGGCAATGGAAGGGGCAGACTGGCATTTGGCACATATGAGTTGCATTTTGAGTTGTATTTGCTTAGACTCTTCTTTCTAAATTTGTGTTCAAAATAAAAAAAAAAAAGTCTGTTTATGTCTGAGAGCATTCATTGTCCCCGTGTCAACCTTCCCCACTGGATTCACCCATTGAACTTGTTACAACTGGTGTCAGTCTGACACTGAGCATGCGCTAAGCATGTCATGATTGACACTGCCAGAGGCCAGCAAGCCCTCAGGTAAGGGGTAGATGTGGTTACACTTACCTTGGAGCTGATTGAGGAGTCCGGTCTCTAACCCCTAAGTTCTTTGCTGTGTTCTGAACTCTTGCACCCTGAAAGTTGGGGAAATACTTTCAGCTCAATAATAATCTGAGTTAATTCAAATAAACCTAGTTGAGGCATTATTACAACACTATTTAACATGAAGGGACACTAAAAAGGAATGCAACAAGAACCACTATATGGATGCTTTCAAATTTTCAAAAGCATTCTTTGTGTATACTTCTATGAGTTCAACTATATGGTTCTAAATACTTATTATTCATCCTATAGCTTTGGGTTCATTCAAAAGTGAGTTTAACCAATTTCCATTTATTCGTACACCTTCTGTCTTTGTCTTTAGGGTAGTATTGGGTGTGCAGTAGGTACTTGGAGCATTTCAGGGTTTTTTTTTTAAAGCAATTAATCACTTAAAACATTGAGAACAGGATAGAACCATGCTATAAACACATGTTAGCACAGGAATCATACCTACATCTCTTTAGATGGACAGTTATTTCAAGTGTAATAATGTTTCACAAGAAAACATCTAAATAGTCTAAAGAATTTCTACACAAGACATATGAATGTGGATTTATGACATCTAAGAGTTTTGACTCAAAGTTGGTGGTATAAATACAATATTCTTCAGAAATAAAAGGGGCCGTGTAACCTGTCTGTTTCATGAATGGAGTTTCAACCACTATTTGGTTCCTAATGGAAGCTAGTTACATTGACTCAACTATGACCATTTGCTGCTGGGCACAGGAAAGGAGAGCGGCTAAACCAAAATAAAACCCTGAAATGCTCCAAGTACCTACTGCACACCCAATACTAACCTAAATAAAGTTGAAAAAAAAGGAAGAAAAACCCAACGGATAGACTCTCTCAAAATAAAACTAAGAGCTGGGCGGTGGTGGCGCACGCCTTTAATTCCAGCACTTGGGAGGCAGAGGCAGGCGGATCTCTGTGAGTTCGAGACCAGCCTGGTCTACAAGAACTAGTTCCAGGACAGGCTCCCAAACCACAGAGAAACCCTGTCTCGAAAAACCAAAATAAATAAATAAATAAAACTAAGAAATGAAATCAAATCTTGAAAGGTGAACAACACAAAGGACATTTAAGAAGTGATTAAAGAACAGAAATTTGTAATAGAGCCTATAAATTTGTGATCCTAGAGAAGCTAAATAAGAAGGTGAACCCAAAGAAAACATATAGTCATCCTCCTGGATGTTGGAAGTAGACGAGATTGCTGGGCAAAAATTGGGAACTTGGGGGTGAAGTGGGATGGGAGTAAGGGGAAATGGGGAGAGAAAAGTGAGAAGGAGAGATGGGGGGAGCTTGGGAGAATGGGATGGTTGAGATAAAGGAAGGGTGGATATGGGAGCAGGGAAGTATATATCTTAATTAAGGGAGCCAATTTTAGAGTTGGCAAGAGACTTGACCCTAGAGGGGTTCCCAGGTGTCCAGGGAGATGTCCCCAGCTAGTTCCTTGGGCAGTTGAGAAGAGGGAGCCTGAAATGGCCCTACCCTATAGTCATACTGATGAATATCTTGCATATCATCATAGAAACTTCATCTGGCGATGGAAGAAGATAGAGACAGAGACCCACAATGGAGCACCGGACTGTGCTTCCATGGTCCAAATGAGGAGCAGAAGGAGGGAGAACATGAGCAAGGAAGTCAGGACCGCGAGGGGTGCACCCACATACTGAGACAAT
The DNA here is from genome assembly GCF_014885135.2 of Alexandromys fortis. Classification (NCBI taxonomy): domain Eukaryota; kingdom Metazoa; phylum Chordata; class Mammalia; order Rodentia; family Cricetidae; genus Alexandromys; species Alexandromys fortis. Next base: position 9,959,592 of record NW_026067923.1, read on the forward strand.
GGGAATGATCTATTGAGAACTCACCAAGGCCAGCTGGACTGGGTCAAAAAAGCATGGGATAAAACCGGACTCTCTGAACATGGTGGACAATGAGGGCTGCTGAGAAGCCAAGAACAAGGGCACTGGGTTTTGATCCTACTGCATGTATTGGCTTTGTGGGAGCCTAGGCTGTTTGGGTGCCCACCTTCCTAGACCTGGAGGGAGGGGGGAGGACCTTGGACTTCCCACAGGGCAGGGAACCCTGACTGCTCTTCGGGCTGGAAAGGGAGGAGGAGGGGAGCAGGGGAGGGGGAGGGAAATGGGAGGCAGAGGCGGAGAGGAGGCAGAAATTTTTAATAATAATTTAAAAAATTAATTTTTTTCACTTTGGGAAACTGAGACACTAAGTCTGCTAACAAGTTAGGCTAGCCAGGCCTTCAAAATAAGATTCTGTCTCAATAACCCAATAAACAACCACCACAACAAGATTCAGTAACAAAATAGTTCTAATACTCAAAACTTAGTAAGGATGAAAAATGTTTAAGCACTGTGCTTTCCAGGGTCAAGTTTAAATGGCTAAACCTTCCAATTCAAAGGGAGAAAGAGGAAGAGCCACACCAGGCTACTGAACAGACGTGCACTGTAGCCTCTTGGAGACCATATGGGAGGAGTGGGCACCAGCCACCTATCTCTCACCACCTGCCAATGCCCAGTGCCTGAAGAGAGATGCTCCCTTACAGGAGCACGGCAGGCTGAACCCTTGGACATCAATCTACCAGTCTGATTCCCAAAGAGAGGGCCTGAGGCTCTGCAATCTTTCACAGGGAGAGATAATCAGGTCTTCACTTCTCTCTGCCCTGTGCAATACACTGTGTCTTCCAGCTCTCTCTGCCCTGTAGGTTATACAGCTTAGAGCTAAGGGACCAGCCTCAAAGAAGAAAGCTACCTATTCTCAACCCAGTTATAAAAAAGAGAGAGAATAAAAGAGTGATAAAATATTCCTGACTTGGAATCTGCCTGACTTCCCAATCTTTCTGATTCTATTTTACACATCCAATATCAATACTACAGATGCATACCATGCTTGTAAGGAACTTGGTAGCAGTGAAGTCGGACATGTGTATATTAACTTCTCTTTATCTCTAGTTTCTCTATGTCCATTTTTGTTCTAAATGATTGAAGCCATTACAGAGGTTTTTTTATGTCCAGTTTCATTTTAATGATTAAAGATAGTACAGAGGTTTATGGTTACTCAGACCCACAGGTAGGAATGCATGTGGAATCATCTCAGAATAACTCTGTAGTGGAATGATTGCTAGAGGGTCACTCTAGTTCCTTCTCCTTGTAAGTCATAATTGTGAGGTACCTTTTCCAAAGCTCCCCATGTATATAATCTGAGCATAACACAGAAAAAACAAAGAAGACCTCATCTACCTTTTTGCTCTGGTTTCTAACCTAAATCCCACCTCTGATGTGACAATTTACAAGCTTGTCTTGATTTGTTTTTTAAAGCAGAATTTGTGCATCTACTTCCCCAAGTCCTTCTTAAATCATATGGCAGTTTACAAATGTAGCATTCTTCTGGTGGGTCTAAACTTTACCAGTCCCCACATGACCTTCTAAGTTCCACTCAGTCCATTTCCACACCAAGATTCCAAAGGCAGAAGAGCCAAGGCATGCCCACTCACTGGGGCTGCAATGGGCATTGCAGAAGCTAGCTCCCTGTTGACTTCGTCCATCTATTTTTTCACTGGCTAGCTTGACCTTGCATAGTAAAATCTTGGGAACAATTCTTAGGGAGGTTGACAATGTTTATGTTTGCCTAAGTAATGTTTTAATGAATAAACTGGTTATAATTACAAAATCATATCTAATGAAGTCACTGTCGCTGAATAACTCAGGGCAAGTCAGTTTTTGCTGCTGCAGGCCAAAGGACTGTGACAGAAAATATATAAAATTTATGACTTTCATTTTTCTTATCACTGCTTAAATGTCTTTTGTACTAGCTCAATTCTATTTTCTTTTTTTAAAAATTTATTTTATTTATTTTTTCCATGCTATTTATTGAGCTCTACATTTTTCTCTGCTCCCCTCCCTGACTCTCCCCTCTCCCGTTCAACTCTCCCCCAAGATCCTCATGCTCCCAATTTACTCAGGAGAGCTTGTCTTTTTAAACTTTCTACTTCCCATGTAGATTATAGCTATGTAAGTCTCTTTTAGTGTCCATATTGTTGTCTAAGTTCTCTGCAATTGTGGTTTGTAGGCTGACTTTCTTTGCTTTAAGTTTATTTCTAATCAGAACAATGGAAGCCAGTGCGTTTTAAAAAGAATTTAAACAATTTAAGACCAAGTTACCTTGGTTCTTCAAACGCTGTTGGGTTACAGTTTAGGAAATCATTCTATTTAGAAGAGAACACACAGAGAAAGTAGTATAGCCTTTAGTGATGGGAAGACAGCGGAAAGGTTCATATTTGGCTCAAGTGAAAACTCTGAGGGGAGGACTTTATCCTTAGGAAGATGGACACATCCTATCATGGAATGGAAGGCTTGGGGAGATGGCAGAAACTAGCAGGGCCCTCACAATTACTCCTCTTCTTTGGCCCCTCCTGAACTGCTTCCCAGGCTTATTAAATTGCCCTCAATTTATAGAAGTGCCACACATCCTTTATTTTGATACTGCTAAAAGCCCAGGCCACTCTTGTTTCATGTGACCATTTCCCTTTTTTCTTCTAGGTGACACAGCACAGAAATCCTTTTCAACAGTGTCCACACTTGACTAGGTGTCTGTACTATTTTCTCATTGGTCATTCTTCCCAGTCATGACTTATGCAGAGTCAAGTGCCTAGAAAAGTGTTCGTCACACAGACACCCATAAGACACCTGATAAATGAACCAAGGCAAACCAGGTCCTGGCAAACAACTCCCTAAGACAGGCAGGAGAGGGGAACTTACCTGTTTTCTCATCACATCAGTAGCCTGCATAATATATCGAGGAGGCAGCCCGTGGCTTCTGGCTAGAGTGATGGCCTGCTCCAGCGTCACACTCAGCGTGCACCTGTGGGACAAGGTAATGGAAGTCATGATCAGACCCACTGAGCCATTCCTAGAGAAACTGGAGCTACCAATGTCATCAGAAACCAGCCAAATGCAAAGTTACTCAGAATCCAATACTGACTCCTCTACACGAAGTTCCTATTTAAAAGGAGGCCACAGAGACACATACATTACTGGGGATATTGGTTAAAAAATTTAAATATAAAATAAACCTATTGTGAACTATGTATAAAAAAGAACTTTACCATATAAAATTGAATAACTGTATTTATAGTGAAAATGTAATAATATTATTAATAATACATATTATTTAGAAGAAATAGTGTTTAATTTATCTTCTTTTAAATATTGGCAGTTAATAGATTTTGGTTTGGGTTTTCAGAAACACGGTCTTATGACAGCACAGAGTGACACCACATTCATGATTACCTCTTCAGGGATGGGATTAACTGGCAAGGAACTTCTCTAGATCTGTCCAGGACGTTACTAACGACCCTAAGAAACGCCAAGTAATGATGTGGGTGCTCTCATACATGAGGAAATGTGACTCATCCTTAATTATGAGACTGTGGTACAGAATCCCAATACATTTGGTGGATTTTACTGATTGTCTAAGAGGAAGAAGAAGATTTAAAAGAACCGTTTATAATATGAAAAAGACCCTGTCAAGGCCAGGCTATACGATCAATCACACATCACTCTAAGGAGGAGCATGCTGAGTTCCTCTGACCAATAAAGAACCTGAAGAATTGCTGCTCATAATCACTGCCGAGAATTTCTCTGGACTGCTCGCAAGCCGATGGTCTGAAGTTACATCATTAGCTTCTAGTTGGACACAATGTTCACAAGCATTCAGTGTTGGAGTCGATCAGAATTGTCTCACACCCTGTTGTCCATGAACCCGTAGGCCACCAAAGGACAACCAGTGTACCTGACGGTTCATGTAAAAACCAATCAATTTCATTTAACTGCCTGCCTCCTCAACAGACTACAACCTTTTTGTCCTTACTGAGGTGTTCTCTGCTCCACTTTAAATCTGTTAACCCTAACAGTTTAACCAACAATGCTCATTTCACCAGCTGAATGTAGGTCAAGAAATAAAAAATATCTTAATTTCATTTTCTAATCCTGAGACATAGCTGCACTTTCCTGATAAGGCATGGCTTGCCTCTTCTGCTGCAAAGGCAGACACAGAGAGGGTTTTTGTCATCAACCTTCTTAATCATTTCACACTGACTTAGTCTTCATTTAACAGATTGTGAATAGCGACACAGCGGGAAATGGGAGGCCAGAGAACTGAAAAGATTTTAATTCAATGGGGCCATCCATGCAGCAATAATATAGTCAAACAGGGGGCATCCAAGTGTTAGTCATCTCTTCTGTTTCTCCCTCCCTTCCTCACTGCTCCCCACCATCCCCCCATCTTCCCAGACGGAGTCAGTCTCATTATTTAACACTGGCTGGCTGGTCTAGAACTCACAGCAATGCTCTTGCTTCACCTCCCAAGTGCTGGGATCAGAGACCTAAGATACCACATGTGGAACTAATGACATCTCACTTAGAGGAAAAACTGATCTTCAAATGAGTGTGTGTGTGTGTGTGTTTTCTTTTCTCAGCCAATCAAAAAATATGCTGTGTGCCTTTTAATGAAGTCTCATGATTAACTAAAAAAAAAAAAAATTAAGGACTTTTTTTTAAAAAAAGATCATGTAAACATTGGGAATATTACTGGCTTTGTGTGAAGTGCATGTGTGTGTGTGTGTGTGTGTGTGCATTTGCATGCATATTCATGTGGTGGTTAAAAGTCAGTTGTAATTGTTGATTCTCAAGAGCCTTCTACTTTGCTTTTTTGGATGTAGGAAGACCTTCTGTCCATGTGTTGCTTTTATTTGTTAATGAATAAAGAAACTGCTTTGGCCTGTAGCAAGGCAGAACTTAGCTAGGCAAGGAAAACTAAACTAAATGCAGGGAGAAAGAAGGGCAGAGTCAGAGAGATTTTAAGAAGCCTCCACCAAAGTCAGGCATGCCAAATCTTTGCCGGTAAGCCACTGCCACGTGGCAATATACAGATTAATAGAAATGGGTTATATTAATGTAGGAGTTAGCCAATAAGAAGCTAGAGCAAATAGACCAAGCAGTGATTTAAATAATATAGCTTCTGTGTTGGTTATTTCAGGAGTCTGGGGGCCAGGAAACGAACAAGCAGCCTCCCACTACAGCTCTCTCCCTGGAATCTGGAGCTTGCTTAGGGTATGATAACTGGCTGCTAACTCTGAGGGACCTGCCTGTCTCCACCCCACTCCAGCACCCAGCACCGGGATTACAAATGTGCGCCACACCAGCCAGAGTGTTATGTTTTGGGGGCTTGAACTGGAGTCCTCACGCTCTCACAGCCTGGAGGTTACCAACTGAGCCTCTTCTCAGCACCTACCACAGAGGAGTGCCTTTCATTCACTCATTCATTCTGGGCGACTTTCACGTGTCCACTTTGCACCAACTACCATCAGCTGCCAGCAGAAACAGACTTGGTTCTAAGCTGAAAATTTCACTTTGGGGACTGCTTGCTGGAAATGATGCTTTGAGGTTCTCCGAGGGGCCCTGGCAGTCACCAACACCATCACATTCTTTCTTCTTTAAATTCACAAAGTAAAACGTGTTAACTGCAAAGGGTTCCAACTGTTATTTTCTCCACTTCCCGGCTTCTTCACTCATAATGTATAGTCTCGTGTGGACTTTTCATGGCAGCTGGCTATTTCTGGAACTGAGCTAGCAGAAGCTGCGTTAGGGTAACTCGACTACGATTATTCAGATGAGTCATAGTTGCGTCCATGTGGAGTCAGGGTCTTGCAGTATTCTAGCACAGCAATGGCTTCCCGAGCATTTTCCTGCTTGCACACTGCGCACAAGCGATGCAGGACCAGAGGCCCCCAAATCCTGCTTGTCTTGACTGCAAGTGTGTGTTGTCAGAGGAAGCAGGTGTTGACCGCTCTTGCTCGTGTGGAGGTGTGGCCTCCTAACAAAAACTCTGTACAATAGCTTTCAAAAGGACATGGTTCGGGCTGTGTGCTACAGAAATTCATAAAGCTTTAGGTTAACAATGGAAAAGTGACCCAGCCATTAGCAATAATACATTTTTCCTACTGAAATGCTTTTCTGGACTCTCAGTAACTCAAATGAGATCAGTCATGCTAAAAGCTAGAACAAATTTTCTATTCTCCTCATAGAAAAATTATATCACAAAATTCTCATAGTTTGGTAGGCAGTCAAATGCAGTGCCATCAAAATTATGGGGAAAAAGGACAGAACTGGGTCACACAAGAATATCATATTCCAAATTTTGTAAGGCTTATTTTATTAGCATTTACCCCAGTGAGTTGTTCTTGTTCTGACATTTGATAAATACTAACTTTCATTTCTTTTTTTGTCTTCTCATTTTTCTTAAAGAAGACATTGACTTCAGGCCCTCACACCTTCACTGTTCAGCAAGAGCAGTCTTCTTCCTTTCCCTGCTACGACATGAGAAGATGACATTCTGGGCCTTTCTTCAGCCAAGTCTCGCTGAGGAAGAAAAGCTAGGATTCTCAAAATTACTTCAGTGTAAAATGCTGTATTTCATCTATGTATTAACCACCATCTAAGTTCAGGTTTTTAGACATCCAGTCTTCCATGAAGCAGTTTTTGCAATATGCCTCCTATTTAAGATGTTTTATGATACACCTATAACAAATTAGACTTTCAAAATAAAAAAAAAAGTCTCTCAAAGCCTCAGGGCCTTCTGTATATTTGGTCATTTATAATAATCACAGATGGAAAATCAGTTTAATTCTAACTACATCTTCAAACCTTCCAGGTCTATTGACTCTTTTAATGTTGATGCAAATTGCAGTGTGTAAGTCCCTCTGGGGCAGATGCTGTACCATGAACACGTGGGGAGATGATCACCTCCTCCAATCTTCAGGAGTGGAGCTGGACTTAGAGCAAGACTGATGTGGGGTCAGTGTTGAGTGCTGGTTGTTGTCCCAGTGTCTTTGCTCTCAGCGTACACAGGCCCAGAGGTGATATTTTGCTTAGAGTTAAACATTTTGTGCTATCTCTCAGAGCAAGTATTAAAAGCTTTTGTTATTAGGTGTGTGTGTGTGTGTGTGTGTGAGAGAGAGAGAGAGAGAGAGAGAGAGAGAGAGAGAGAGAGAGAGAGAGAGAGGAGAGAGAGAGAGACATATTGATTCAGGTTTTGACTATAACTCAAGACAACAAATTTGACACGTGAACACCAGGCTGATGACAAACACCTCTAGATTTGTAGCCACAGTTTGTCACACAATAATATCATGTAAATGTTCATGTAAAAATATTTTAAGTAATCAAAGATAGAAAATGCAACACTTAAGAAGAGGTTCTTAGTATTTACTCTTCCCACATTTGAAAAATTGTGAGACTGAACACTAGTTCAAAACCTGTTTTCTGCATCATATTACATGCTCAGAACTAAAATCAATGCTGAGAACGTCATCAGCACTGAGTTTGTAGATGTGTACTGATGATTCCAAAGTAATTTGAGTTCTGTTTTTTAAACTATTTTGAGCATTAATTATAAAATGGCATCACTTGTATACATTTGATCTTATTATTAGCTTACAAATACAGAGTATGTGGTAAACAGACCACTGGACTCTACGGGTTTGTGTCAGAGCCTCTGAATTGAAAAGAGCAGGTGTTGACCCGTCTTGATTGTGAACATGGTTGCTTGGAGGTGTGGCCCCTTAACAAACACTCTCTGTAAACTGGCTAACCCTGATGCTCACATGCTTAATTCACTTGCTTAATTTGAATGAGCTGAAAACAAAAGGAAATCAGGTTAATTTGAAATCCGTGAGCTTTGCCTGGAGGAAGAAGGCAACGTCGTGATCATAAACTGCGTTTCTTTTCACTGTTCTTCACAGCTTTGGTGCTGCCTTCACTCACTGAGACAAGGGAGAGGAAATTCTCCAGGGGTACAGCACCCTAACAATCTGATAAGGACACCCCGGGGAAACTATTATTTTAATAAAAACTCTTCATATGAATTATGTCTTATATAGCTTTTGATTAATATTTAGAATCTTACAGATTTAGAACCTCCATTCAGGGAGAGAGTCTTGGTTATGTCTTCTTTAATTAAAAGCTGGCTCACTTTGTTCACGTGACTTTTGGGAACACATTATCAGGAAGCTAATTGCCTGGGTTCTCGTTGCAGCTTTCTTAAGCATCAGTTACCTGCATAGCATTCAAATTATGGAAAAGAAATGCCCAACACAGATCAACCCCAAGATGACGATGGGGTGCAGTGCACTGGGACATGAGCTGCTCTGGTAGACACCAGGGTACTTTTGTTAGCAGACGTGAAAGGCTGCTGATCACCTGACCTCACACACTCCAACCAGTGCATCAGCTGTGGCATCTGACTCATTAGTTTTTAACAACATATGAACTAACATACAGTTCTATCTGTGAGAAAGATGTAAGTGCCCACGTTCAGTTTCTAAATCTCCTTCTCCTGGACAATTGTATGGCCCTATTTCTTCTGACTATATATAAAAAAGAAATCTACGAAACAGATATGTTAGAGATTTGGCAGCTTGATGAGAAATAAGAAAAAGGAGGCATAAGAATTAATTTATTAAAGACACAGGGTAGAAGGACTTTTCAAAGGCGATCCTAATCTTGACATTTTCATAAGCCTATCTTGGAGTAAATGTTACAGCTTCCCAAAAGTGATTGTCTAGTGAAGGTGGTGATCTTTTATAGTCCCATTAAAAGTGGTATTTTTTTAATTTATTTATTATGTATACAGTATTCTGCCTACATGCATACCTGCACCCCGGAAGAGGGCACCAGATCTCATTATAGATGGTTGTGAGCCACCATGTGGTTGCTGGGAATTGAACTCAGGACCTCAGGCAGAGAGCAGTCAGTGCTCTTAACTTTGAGCCTTCTTTCCAGCCCTAAAAGGATTCATCTTGTTATAGTCAGGACCCGGCACCTATTTCTAAGAAGGATCCACTCCTTAAATCTACTCAGAAATATGACAAATGCATTGAAAGTACACTAGATATTAGCAAAGTCAATAACTGGCTCCTTTGTAGCATATACATGAAAGACTTGGCTTCATTTCCTTTTCTCCAGCTCCAAGCACTATTCCCCTATACCTATCTGCTGCTTAACATTTCTGGGGGAATTTCCTTTCTACTTGGAACATAAATATTAAAGTATATTGATTAATTAGTTTTATAGGAATACTTCTGGGAAAAGTTTGCTTTGAATAAATCTCACTGGCTACAGTATAGCTTCCACATGAATTTGCGACCTCTACTTATTCTGTTTTGAGTCACTTCCTTTAAAAAGCTATGGGAGGAGTGAGAATATGAGCAAAGAGGTCAAGACCATGATGGAGACACCCACCGAAATAGTTTGCGTGAGCTAATGGGAGCTCACTGACTTCAGCTGGACAGGGAGGGAACCAGCATAGGACCAAACTAGTCCCTCTGAATATGGGTGGCAGTTGCATGGCTGGGACAGACTGTACAGCCATTGGCACCAGGATTTATTTCTACTGCTTGTACTGGCTTTTCGGGAACCCATTCTCTTTGGATGGATACTTTGCTCAGCCTAGATTTAGTAGGGAGGGCCTTGGACCTTCCCCAGAGCAATGTGTCTTACCCTCTCTGAGGAGTGGATGGACGGTGAGGTGGAAAGTAAGTGGAGGGAATGGGAGGAGGGAAGAGATGGGAACTGGAATTGGTATGTGAAATGAAAAAAAGAATGTTTGTTTTCTTCTTTAAAAAATAAAATAAATTATAAAAACTATAAATTAAAAAAACCCCTAACCTTTAGGCTATTCTTCAACCTTCTGAATAAAAACTGCTGCAGTTCAGCTTCCCAGGGAGGCTCCCTTGTTAAGAACAAATGCAGAGAAGGTGGAGATGCTCAGGCTCCCTCAGAGCCCCCACAGTAAAGTTTTACAGTTAGCCTTCTATATTATCAATGAGGGAACACAGGTTAACACCTGCCTCTTTTCATGCACTAAACTTTTGTCTTTATTCTAGTGGCTTTTTTTTTTCTAGGAATGAAAACTTCCTCTGCTTGAATTTAAGGGGGACTCTTTTGCTGTTTTCACTGGCTTTCTATGAGGCACCAAGGGAGGGTTCTAAAAAAAAGTACTAACAAGATCTGGCATTTTGTGTTCTCTGTTTCTTAGTGTACCTCTCCCCTCCCGACTTTGCCTATGATGAACCCTTACTGTGACTTCCGATAGTTCCTGCAGATTGTCTCTATTTTGGTAGGTTGACATAGTCATTTCAAGCAGCTGGGGTTATGTGGGTTGGGGGTACAGCTCAGTGCAGAGCGCTTGCCCAGCATGAATGAGGAGCTGTGTCTATCTCCAGTACCATAAAAACGAAAAAAACAAACAAGCAAACATAAAACCAGTCAGATGTGCTTCATATAACTCAGCAGTAAGGAGATGGATGGATTTACTATCAAAACCACAGGTCTCATTGGAACAATCAGGATGGCTGCAGTTGCTAGTTCCTCTGCCAGTATGGTGGTGTTCACGTACGTTGCTCACTTAGTGTTCACACTCCCACTGTAAGGAGGAACTCATGACTGCTGCCTCATCCAGGAGACTCCAAGAGATCAGGTTATGCAATCATTTACTGACTTTAATAGCAAGTAAGGAACAGGATCCAACCCTTTCTGATTCAAAACCTAAGACTCTTCTCGCTACATGAAATTCCTATCACATAGCTAATGCCTTTAGAGGGTGTGAGCTCCCACCATCCATAATTCAACACCCACAATCTTGGGCTCCGCAATTGTATTTGATATGCATTGTTTTAGGAGAGATGAAGCCAGGAAGCTCAGATTGCTTCTCGATGGATGTAGACCTTGCCGTCCTAAAAATGTGCCTACCATTAGAAGGGAAGGCATCCTGGAGCACACTCAGGGGTATCAATTGTAAAGCAATCAAGGCAGAAACTAAACAGACAGGATGGCATGTTCCTTCCTAGCAGGGAACTGCATTCAGCTGCATGAAAGGCGCTGTTCTGTGCGAAGCATCCATTCCTGCACCGCTCACACTCATCCCAGCCTCTAACCACAGCACGCAGAGCATCGCTGCACAAAGTCTCTGACAGGCAGAGCGAAGCACCTGATTGAAGAAACCAATTTGTTCTTGTTGCACGGCTCTTTCTTTCTTTCTTTTTTTTTTTCCTCCTTGCTTTCATTACCTTACACTGAGGAAAATTGCACACCTGGGGGCAGAAGTGGTATGTTAAACACAGATCAATCCCCGAGTGGCTGCCGTGGTTCTCTGCAGTCAGAGCTGCTGTAAGATTAATATGGAAAGACTGGGTGCTAAGCTGCTGGTCTTTCTCACCCCACTAACCTTTAGGAATGTGTCTGTCACAAATTAAAAGCTTGATAAAATCACAAGTCAAAGGGGATTCCAGAAAGCCAGTACCTATATAACAGTCCCCCTCTGTTAATAAAGCACCGAAACACACTTTTGTGTGGGAAAAAAAAAAATCCCAAACAAACTCAACTTGGGGCAATACTTGTTTCTAGAGACAACTTGTGGGTATCTGGTGAGGTTATCAACATTATCACTTGGTCCTTGTCAAACTGACAGTCCTGGTGAAATCTGGCGATATCTCAATTTGGTCATCAGAGAGCTGAAAGGCTAATGGATCAGCAAAGACAGGGCAGGCAGAGCACAGCCCCGTGATAACCAAGGAAGCAGAGGGCAGGAGTGACAGCAACAGCTAGGGCGAAATCCAGACAGCAGCGCTAAGCTGGATACTCCACCGCTTCCGCTCTACCTATCTTACGGCCACAACAGCAACAGAGTTTAAGCGGGCATGTTTCCAGGACTGCACAGGGAATTAACCATGAAATTCTCATTAAAGATCATGACACCTTCTATTACAACTTCCAACACAGACTCTTGAAATTCTCTGTTATTTTCTTGTTTCATTTTAGTTTTGTTTGTTTGCTTGTTTGTTTTTTTTCAAGACAGGGTTTCTCTGTGTAGTCCTGGCTGTCCTGGAACTTAGTCTTTAGACCAGGCTGGCCTAAAGACTAGAATCAGTCTAGAAGAGAAACAGCCAGGCGGTGGTGGTGGTGGCTCACACCTTTAATCCAGCACTAGGGAGGGGGAAACAGGAAGTGATATGGCTGGAGAGAGAGAGAGAGAGAGAGAGAGAGAGAGAGAGAGAGAGAGAGAGAGGAATGTAAGGTGGGAGGAGCCAGGAGCTCAAGCTTTCAGTTTAAGGATTCCTAAAGACAGGATCTTGCCCCGTTTGGTCTGAGGATTCAGTAGAGGTTGGAACTAGTAGCTGTCTGCTCTGCTCCTCTGATCTTTCAGTTTTCACCCCAATATCCAGGTTTTTATTTAATAAAACTAATTAGGATTATGTTACAAACATCACCAAAATCCCAATGTCACAACTAGATCCTTGCAGTAAGTCGCTCTCAGAACCCCTGTGTAATAAACCTTTATCTACATCTAATCTTAAGAAAATAATGGGCATTTCAAAATCAAATAATGTTATGCATTAATTTTTAAGATTTGTATTAAGTAAAGGCAGGCTAGGCATTAAGACAATGACATCACTTACAGATGTGAACATGTTTACATGGCAAACAGCTGCTTCCTTCATCCTTTTATGAAAACATGAATCTGCTATCATGTGTGAAATATCTAATTTCCTCTGTTACTTTGAGAGAATACATATACCTGTATTATTTATGTGGCTACCAGATCAGCAGAAATCTCTCTTTTTCTTTGCTTACTGTAAAATTCCATAATACTTAAATTACATCTTAGGATGAGAATGTGTGAGACACATCAACACCTGAGCTATGAAAAGGCAGCACTACCAATCTTTTTACCAGAGCAGTGTCTTTTAGAGCCTCTTTATTGGAGAATATAGAGAGAATTGTAAAGTTTCTCCCTAAGAAAGAATCTTTCATTTAGCCATCTTTTAGTGATTTAAAATTCAAACATCTTCCCAAATCTTGCTATTTATCTCTTAAAGTATTTTCTGTCCAAATATAAATGGATACATTTGAAACTTTTATTTGCTCAGGGAGCATTTTTTACTTGTCTCACACAGAGACTCTCACCTTTTATGGAAACCCCAGGGTAGACTCTGACATATTTTATATCTTTATGAGTTAGGACAGATGACGCTTTGCTGTCTGCCTCTCGGGATGCTATGATTACCTAAGCCAGGTTACCTTGAATGTTCTACTTTCAAAGCATCTACATTACCTAATCTGAGCCTATTTGTCAATTTGCCCTTTGATGTCATGTTAATGACAGAATAGAATATACTAAGAAAGAGCCCTTCACAAGCTCAAAGTGGTTGTTGAAATGTAAGTTGGTCTTCCCTGGTGAGGGCTTTTGTGACTGTTTATCACCATAGTGTTTATCTCTGTTTGAAATGAAAACTATTCTGCTGGAGGCATTGCTAATATTGGTTTCTTTGGCATTGGTTTTGTATTTCACCTTCTGGATTTTTTATTTTCTTAACAAATGCTGTAACAAGTACTTTGGGTCCTATACTGTGATTACATAAATTGGCTTCGGTTGGTGGGTATAGGGTAGGGGATGACCCTGGGACTCCAAGCAGCTCTTGGAATGTTAACTAGGAAAATGCATCTCAACTTCCTAACAAGCTACTAATAGATACATTTTGAAAATGGATCCTTTTAAGCTTGATCCCTTGTGTGTGTGTATGCATGCGCGAGCACGCATTCTATAACTAATTCTGAAAATAATCAGATACTGATTGTGTGTGCAAAACGAAGTTCATCGGTATTGTGTGTTAACAACGGCAAGCCGCTGACCCTGGCATGCACTGTGTTCCTCTCACACTCGTGGGCAGTTCTTCACGAGGATCATGATGCAGCTTAGCTGCCGATTTCCACTGAGGAAAGGCCGGGGATGTTAGCTAAAAACGGAGGACCTGATTCTTAAAGAAATTCAATCTCACCCGTAATCATGAGAACAAAGGTTGGTCCTTTTCACAGAATTTGATCAGACACAGTCCAGGCTAGTCAAGTCCTCAGCCCTGTACTGAAGTCACTTACCATTTGCTGGCACAACCGCACCAAGACTGATATCATGGATCAATCACCACTGAAAATCAGATCAAGTCGAGAATAAAGACAAGTCCCTAAAGAGGCACACTATGATCTCAGAATCTTTGTCTTTGCTAGAAAATTTGTGAACATTTATCTCGGGCTCTTTCAGGAAGCTTTCTACTCATGGGTTCCCAGATACTAATGAAGTCGAAGAGAAAAGGATCTTTGTAGACTCAATAAGAGACATATTGAGGGCTTTGTAACACTTGCAAGGTACTGATTTCTATTTGTTAAAGGAGAAATGGTGGCTGTTAAGCGGGGTGGGAATAATGAGCCCAAACAAATTAACCAGCCACACTAAATGGAAGGATGCTGCAGTAAGAAATAAAAGGAACACTTAGATCTCAGTTGCAGTCGCAAGCTCTCTGATTGCCTGTAACCAGTAACTGGCATGGGTACAAAACAGAACTCAAAAAGCCACAGAGCTGATTCAATGCCATTAAAAGGTTCCATTTGGAAAACAAAAATAACTTCATCTACGAGGCAGGTAACAGCACAGTAAAAGTAACACATGTCTCTGTAGGAAAGGAAATTCATAACACAGCAAATCCTTTAACGTGTTAGCAAAGAAGTATAAATCAGAGCACTCCAGATACGTAATTGCATCTCTACTAAGAACAGCATGCGGAAGAATTCCGTTGCCCTTCCCGGACAAGGTTAGGACTCGTTGTGTTCTCTTGAGGATAATTCTTTCTGGAGAGTGAACTATAATGCATTAGCCAAAAAGCTTTAAATTCTTTAACATAGTAATCCTAACGAAAGGATGTTTCTATTTTAAGAGACAGCAGCAACATGTACAGGATGCCTCTGTGCCAGTGTTATGTGCAATGGCAGAAAGAGAGAGCGATAATTAAATAAAAAATTAATAAGTGATGGGAGACTCAGGAGTTGCAACATTAAATGGTACATAAGACAGATGATGGAAAAATATGCCTCTTATACTGAATATATGAGATAGGGTAATTGAAAATAAATTTAGTTCTTAAAACTGAGACAGAAGACGAAGTCCGAGGCTGAGGAGCCTCCATCTGGTGCATGCCTTCTGGCTGCATGATCTCCTACTGGAGGTAGATGGGCAAGAAACCAGAGAACCAAAGCGGTCAGACTAACCGTAACAACCCATTCCAGCGAACTCACCCACTTTCCACGGGACACAACCAACTCCTATTAAGGCAGTTTATGCACTCACAGTGCAATGTGCAAATGTGTGGAACTTGATAGAAATCAGGAGAAGATTCAACATGGAAGAGGTGGGCATGAAAAATGCCCATTACTAAATCACCTATAATTATATTTATACTTTTTCAAAGGCAAGCCCTCACCTTAAAAATAGCCTACCCTGGTCCCTTCAATGGCAATGGAAAGCTACGAATCGGTGAGAGGAAGAGCTGAGCATCAAGGGATATGAACTGGTACCCTGGGAAAATTTCAATAAACACAAAGCTAGGCTAAGTGCTATGGGATTTTTATAATTTTTCTAAATTCCTTTCTCCTAATCGTGCATATGCATTATTAAACATGTAGATGCTATGCTAACGCATCTCCTTCTAAGACCTACATTCTTACTCCTAATAATATTTAGACACCTTTTTTACCCAATAAATAAAAATGCAGTAAAGCAATTCAAGTGGATACTATATAGTTGGACCATTTCTCACTTTTATTTTAAAAATAAATGTTAAAAGTATCTTGTATATTTGCTTAACACTAAATTTGTCCTCTCGGTAGGAACCTGACTACAGACTTCCTTGTTTAATGTTTCCTGCAGATGTGGATCTGCTTGGCTTCCTCTCTAGCCTCCTGAATTAGAATTACTAAAGGATTATTCTAGGAACAGCCTTCTGTGGAAATTTGAATGCCAATGTAAATTGGCACATATTTTATCTTCCTGGGGGAAAAAATCTAAGTGAGTCCTTCACAGAAAAAAAGTAAAATTTATATGAAAGTCCCTTGTTATTCTGAATAATATAAAAATAAAACACAATTTTCATTTAAATGCAGCACCTGTCAAAAGTTTAGTAAGTATCTTTTGAAGTAAATTATCCAAATCATTACTTATGATCTTTAATTGTAAAAATGGAGAAAATCATACTTTACAAATATTTCAATGCTACTTATGATTCTAACACAAGAATCAATGAAGATTGAAATTGTGAAGTAGCTGTGTAATGTTGGCCTTGGCCTCATACAACACCCATTAAACTCTAAGCATGGAATGTCGTGAAAGCAATTTGGACATTTGCTCATGCTTGCTGGCATCAAAAGGGAGATAGAATTCATTAACTTCACACAGAGGTTAAGGGTACACATTTCTAGATACAAAGTTACAAGTGTCTGACTGCTTGTTCTAGTCCTCTGCTAACTGTGAGCATGAACTAGGGAAGGCAAAAACACAAAAAGTCAAGGTGATGCCATCTTGTTGGGTCAACCATGAAAAACAACAACAACTTCTTCTTCTTCTTCTTCTTCTTCTTCTTCTTCTTCTTCTTCTTCTTCTTCTTCTTCTTCTTCTTCTTCTTCCTCCTCCTCCTCCTCCTCCTCCTCCTCCTTCCTTCCTTCCTTCCTTCCTTCCTTCCTTCCTTCCTTCCTTCCTTCCTTCCTTCCTTTCTTTCTTTTCTTTGCCATTCCTTGAACCTAGCAGGCATATTCCACCAAAAGATTCTTGTTCTGCCTCTCCTGGTGCCTGGGAGGCTCTGTCTTTGAGACAAGCAAATCACCAAATTGATCTTCCTTTCCTGTGTCGTGTAAGACCTGCCTAGCACTCAGAAAGCACACACTTGTCTTATGCTGACTTATGCTGACTCTGGCTTCCAATTCTTTGGTGTTACTCCACCTGTAGCACAGCGTACTTATTTGTTTTCTTCATCATTCATTTCCCACAGTGCAATGTACACTATATGCAAATCGATATATTTCTTTAATACAGTAAACCCAGCAATGTGGACACCCAACCAGTGCTCAGTGAACACACATAGGTCAAATCATGAATGAATGATGGGTATAGCCTGAATTGACAGGAAGTTACCAAAAAATTATTTCTCTGGTAGTAAAAAGATTATAGAATATGCCTTGAGAAACTGACTCATATTTCAAACTTAAGATCATGCTATACTGGGCTTCAAAGCTAGACCCTGGTCATATCCCATTAAGATGAAATGACACAGACTGCAGAGGCTGCTGCCTTGAATGGCATTTCTCCCTTTTCTGTGCTCTAATCCCAGTTCAACATCAGCTCCATGGAATGCTCCAGACCTGACGTTCTGAAAGATGGATTCCCCTCCAAATCCTACTCATTAGTTTTGGATTTCCTAAGTTATAGTTTTCTTACACGGTAGTTTTTATTGTGTTTTCATCCTTGTTAGTATTACTAATTTTAATGCCCCATTTGCTACTCATACTTGTCTCCAAAATAAACATCTTCCCTGTATGATGTTACACAGCACCAATTATAGCACTTTGCGTGGAGTAAAGATCAAATAAAGGTGAATAAATAAGTAACCATGACCTTCAATGACCTAGTACAAAGAAAGTATATCCCGTGCACAGTCAAGCTTTCTATTCAGATTAAAGGGAAGACTACAATTCTACCTTATCATTAGCATCTGTAAGGCTTCACTTCCACAATAAAAGAGAGGCCTGGGCAATGATGAAGTGGGACTTGAGCGAGGATGCTCACTCCCATGGGAGGGTGAGTCTGATGCACCCGCCTTGGCTGCTCCAGACAGCACAGCTGGCAGGATTTATCATGAAGCGTTGACTGTATCATGTAAGGTCCTGGACCATCACTTGGCTGACCATTGGAGGAAAGCAGTATCAAGTCCAAGGAACATCAGTCTCAGGACACTCTGGCTCTAAGGATGTGAGGAAGTGAGGAACTAAGGAAAGTGGTGTTCAGTTATTTGAGTTCAACTCCAACTACGGGAATTCCTACAGTGAATAAGAAAGACACACATTTTGTACCTAAAATACTAATATGGTGATATAAACATGAGAGGAATACAAATCTGAGCTATCCTGGTACAAATAGGGGGTTACATCAATTGGTTTATCTACAGTTACTAAAACCACAAGAATCCAACCCAGAAAAATCTCAAATTGTACCCCAAACACACCTGAGTCCTTGAACATCTCTAGTTTTAGCCCAGTCACATTAACTATGGGACAAGAACAATGTCAACCGGGCAAAGATGTCACATACCTGTGCACACCACTGCTGCACATGATGATGTGACAGGCTCCGAGCCTGTCGCACAGCTCCGAGGACACCGACAGCAGACCGACTCCGGAGGCCCCGCAAGGCGTGTTCACACAGGCAGCGATGCGTTTGGATCTGATAAACGAGGTGACCAGCCGGTAGAGCTCGTCTAACGCATTCAGGGGCCTCATGAGCTAAAAGGAAAGTGAAACACACAGAGTTCAATACTCTCAGATGTCTTTTCAGATGGCATGCAGTTCAGCTGTCCCAGCATTTAGATGACCGAGGTAAAACACCATCTTTGATGGAGGCAACACATTGGGCACTGTGAATCTCTAGAATCAGGCATTGCTCAAGAGGGAAACAGAAAGACTAAAAGGGAGGCAGGTGGGCAACACTGCACCAATAAACGCAATCGCCATCTTACCTTATCAACATAAGCAGCTTTGGATGTGGCGTTTGGCGGTGAATTTGACTTGTCCAAGTAGAATGCCCTGAAAGAGTCCAAAGAAAACCGTATTTTGTTAGAAAACAAAGAACATAAAATACATGAAGATGTTTGATTTCCAAAAACTGCTGTTTAAAGATCAGTAAATGAGCAAAGTCCCTGGTGACAGGGTTGGTCAGGGCTATGCAAAGGGAACGGCTATTCATTTTTTGTTAGGATGGTTCACAGGAGAAAAACTACTTCTGGAAATTGTCCTCTAACCTCCCCATGTAGACTGGGGCCCACAGGCACCCCTTCCCCTTAGTGCTACTCCCATAATTAGTAGCAGCCTCATTTGTTGTCTACTTTTTAAAATAAAGCACCATGGACCAATGAGGTTTTACAAACTAGATTAGACAAGAGCAACTTCCAAAATGACAATTACATTTATTCTTATTGAGAATTAGTTTCTTCTTTCCTAAAATCTGATTAAGCTTCTCTTTTAAAGGAATTACATATAATCAATATAATACCAAAAGCTGGTTATTGCTCACTAGAATTCCGTCTGACCTCCTGAGATTTATTGGCAGACAGCACCTGTAAGGAGTGTCATGAGCAAATATGCTGCCATGAATACAAGGATGACCCAACACCAGGCAGTGTCTAGCCTAGGACTGTATTACAATGACATAGTCCACAGTTACCACTCAACTGCCAGGAAGATGCCGTGGAGCCAAGGAGTCAGTTTGCACTACCACCACTAAACCAAGAGCAAAATCAAAGACATCATTTAAACTTTCCCCTAGATTTCTTGGAGGAGAGAGCAGTCATCCAAAAGGCTCCCAAAGAAAAAGGAAATAAAGCTTGGATCCTGTGAGGGGAAAAATCAGGGGCTGATCTAGGGGTAGAGATACAGCCACAAGACAAGAAAGGACAGACTGGGTAGATGGGACCTGTGGGTCCTGATGAGAAGTTGAGAGCCACTGAATGGATGTGAGCATACAGCTTGATGCATTGCCAGCGACTGACCTGGCTGTTTCATCCACGTATCACTATGCCCAACCCTTCAGGTGTTAGGAATGCAATACAAGGCCATATTTAGTATAATATGAAAACCCACAGACACACTACCATGCCTTGACAAACTGTGGCATTTTGTCCTTTGTTTCACCTTTACGTAAATAAAGTATCACAAAGATGGTCAAAGCCATCCTCCTATAGTACACTCTCCTCTGTTCTTCTGCCTGTGCCGATGATGGCTCTTTCCCTAGAACACCTCTGGACTAAGCTCACAAGTGCGGCTGCCATCACAATACTGGCTGCAGCCAGAGGTGCCAGAGAAGAGGCGTTCTCATTTTCCACATCCATGTTTACAGCCTTTGTGGCTGATATCCTTTTGTCATTCTTTCAGAATCCCAGGCATATTTTTCTAGGTTGCTTTGATGAACCAAATGGTTCTAGAATAGTGGTTCTCAACTTGTGGGTTGCAACCCTTTGGGGTCACATAACAGATATCCTGCATATTAGATAATTACATTATTATTTAAAAACAGTTGGAAAATTACAGTTATGACATAGCAATAAAAACAATTTTATCATATAAGGTTACAGCATGAGGAACTGTATTAAAGAGTCGCAGCATTGGGAAGATTTAGAACCATTGTTCTAGGACATATTTATTTTCAGTGGCCATTTTTCTGACTCTCTTTCTTAGAGTTATGTTTTTTCATGACCTATGGAATTATATGTACTTTTACTTGAAGTGAAAATATTTTAAATTTAGGGATTTTTATTTTTATATAACTGAATTATTACGTTTCTTTCTTAAATAACTCCAAAGTCATTTTGTGCCAAGATCCACATTTCTGGCTTCCATCTTACAGACGTTGAGAAGACGAGATAGTCATATCGTAGACCCAGTGAGTGATTAGTTCCTAGTGTGGTGGCTCTGCTTGCCTCTGTCATCTTCAGATCTAATATCACCTGAGTGACAGTCTCAAACAGGGTGGGCAGCAGAGTTTTATCCTTCCCTGAGAAACAGATGTGTTTTTGATTCCTGGTTCCAACTGATGAAGCTGGCTCTGAAATTTCACATAGAGTTGCCTATGTGACCTGGCACCACCCTGCAAAACCTGCCCTAGCCCTTTCTGTGAGCCCCAGAGCACATCAGGTCAGAGGGAGAGCTTCTAACTCATGATTTCCACTTCAGGTCCATTGTGGCCACAGAAACAGATAATACCTTGAAATCAGCTGTGACTTAGACATTTTCTGTCCTCACTGTTGATCTAGGAAAACTACAACTTAGAACAGATGTGCTGCCACCAAGGCAGATCCCCTCCCTGACCAAGAATGCCTTTCCTCCAATGTGCCTGGGCAGAAGGCATGATGCGATGAAGGAAAGAACCAAAGCTCAAGGGCAAACTGCCTAGACTCAGGGCCCCAATGTCATCATTGTGTAGGTGGCATAGTGTTGGTGTATGAAGTGCATGTTTTTATGATGTGCAAATGGAAGTTGTCTAATTGATGACAGTGACTAAAAGTGCACACAGTAGTCAGGATTTCTTAGAGGGGTTTTAGTTATATGAAAAGATAGACTTGGACAAGCAAGATCACTCAACAGGTAAGCGTACTTGCCAAGTAAGACTGACTATATGAGTTCAATTCCCAGAACCCATATGAAGATGAACAGAGAGAACTGACTCCACAAAGCTACCCTCTGAAATCCGCGTGTGCTTTTGCATGTGCATTCACACATGCACAGATCTCTCTCTCTCTCTCTCTCTCTCTCTCTCTCTCTCTCTCTCTCTCTCTCTCTCTCTCTCTCTTTCATATTAGCAGCTTGCACCTGCCTGTATCCCCAGCTCCAGGAATCTCACAACTTCTTCTGGCCTCCTCAACCACCTGGACTCATGTGCATATACCCACACATAGTCACAAACTTATATACATGAGTAAAAATAAAATCTTTTTAAAAAGATAAAATTAAGACCAACGTTATCCTTCTTTCCCTGAGGCCACCTAAAATAGATTGCAGCTATTTTGTTTATTACTTAAACTAACATCTTAAAAAATAAAAATTAAGTCATGGATTTGAAATCTAGATAATCCTCTTGTCACTACACAAATAAAGGTTTGACCTAAAAAAGGAAAGAACTGCTTTTAGATTAAAGAATCTGTCCTCTAAATGGCTCAGCCAAGTGCATCGATTGTGGAAAGTGGAGGTCTCCTGAATCTCAAGTCAGCTAGGAGAATGTGTTCTATCAGAGCAGTCCACAAACGATTAGTGCTGTCTAAGAGGAACAGCTCTGGGGGGAAGATGTCAGTGCTGTGGCTGCCCTCTTCCTTCTTAGGGGACGGTGCCAGCACCATGGCTGCTCTCTTCCTTCTTGGTGGGGGGGGGGGTGCCAGCACCATGGATGCCCTCTTCCTTCTTAGGGAAAAATGCTAACGCCATGGCTGCCCTCTTCCTTCTTTCCAAGAGAGTGTTTTCTTTGAACAAACAAACAAACAAACAAAACCCATTCTGGCTGGGTTGTAGTCCAGTGGTAGAATACTTGCCTATCCTGGCATGCATAATGCTAGCTTGGCTTCAATCCCCAGTAACATTAGAAAAGAGAGAGTGAAAAAAAAAAAGTTGATCCTGACTCAGCCTCTTAAAAGCAGGTTAAATCATAATGGTCTAAATCTACTAAATTCACTTCAGAGTGACTTTACAGAAATCTCCAAATATCAATGCAGCAAAATATTTAAAGCAATAACACATAGCTGATGAAGTTCAGGCAAAGTAAGTTAGAGATTGCAAATGCGGCACACATCAAATAACACCATCTAGAAACTTGACTAACTGCCATATAGTAGAACTGACCAAGAAAATCAGCTATCATCAAAACTTCACGACTCAAGACACTCTCACCAGATAAAAGTCCCTGCAGATTCGGAGTTGAACATTTGACTCATGAAGATGTGTGCCTGTACTTAACTCTTTCTAATCCATGATGGAAGGAAAATGAATAATTATGAAGAATCAGCAATGCATGGCTATGGAAGTTAATCAACAACTACTATTAATAAGAGTTAATAATGTATTTATTGTAAAGTACACTGATTCCTGAAGAGATCCAAAGAAGATCACCAGGAACGACTTAGCTACTTCAACATTCCTATATGCGCAGCCAAGAAATTTGAAAACTCAATTACTGCTGAGGATGAAAGTTGAGACTTGAGATGAAAACCATGTTAGGAATTCTTCATCAGATAAAAGGCTGTTCGGCCCGATATTTCACTTAACAGGTAGTCAGTGAATTCCAGCACCAGTCAGAGTATGACAAACCGTGGACAGAAAACAATTTCCCAGTGCACTCTCCTTAATTACAAAAGCCTTGCCATACCTCTTAATCAAATTTTATGGAGAAAGTTAATGGTAAAATTGGATTAATGCCAAAGCTGATGTCATTTATGATGCTTCTAAGGTGAGTAACAATGAAGTCATGGTCCTGGGTCTGAATATAGAAAATCTTTTTAAGACCATTCGGAAAGTTTTGATGCGAGTTTGGAAAGGCTGAGCAGTGAGCTTCTCTCCTGCTGGTCCATGTCAGCTTTCACTATCTTAATTTTCTAAAATGAGAAGATTTTTGTATAGTCCTCGTGTTTGAGCCTCTGAGACTGAAACACCAATGGAAGCAGTGAGGTGACAGTAAAATTCAACAAAGGCTGAACTTAGGTTGACTTAGCCTCATATATGTATGAAATATATGACATAGAGCTATCTATATATCAAATAACTACAGTAAACTTGGCATAGTCTGCCTACCATTGTCAAGAAGACAATAATAGGTGTATTTGAAATAAAAGAAGATGCAAATATAAAAGGTAAGTCCAAAGACTTAGTGGATAAATTGGAAGAAGAAGATTCTAAGAATAGGATTTAAGAGTAGGATTTGGATAGGATTATGATAGGCTACAACTGTAAGAAGTATTTTAAGAGGAAACTTCACAAAGAATATCATAATAGGCATGGGGGAGATGGAGCCTATATGCCTAAAGAGTGGGTTCAATTAAAGATGGAAGAAAGAATTTTGGCAAAGTGGCCAGATCCACTCTCTAAGGAAACAAAATGTCAAACAAAAGAAATCTTCAATAATCTATTAAGGAGTGCAGAGATCTCAAAAGAAAGGTTCAACTACCAGATACAGTAGTAATGAGCAGAAGGAAATATGTGACTTCTAACATGTGGAAATTTAGAACGGCAGGGGATCCCAGAAGTGATAAGGATCACTTAGCATTATAAGAAGACCTTAGGGATGAAGTAGGGAACTTCCTTGCACAAGAGGAAGAAAACAAGTGTGGGCACATTGATTAGTTCATGTAGTCATTCAAGCTAAGTACTAAATTTAATTAATCACAATATTGCACTCTCAAATGGGTAAAAAGTCCAGTTCCTAGCTCAGCACGTTCACGCTGTTCTCGAGAGATGATCGTTTCTTTTCCCACAAAGTGAGAGAGTGCAACTTCCTGGGTGAAAAGAGTTAAAGAAATTGATTTAGACTTGAGGGATACACAGAAGTTAGATCAATGACAAGAGTGACATCTTCTCATTTGGCCAGCCTAGTCTCCTCCCCCCGCCCCTGAGCATACTGGAGAAGAGCCAATTTCTAAGAGAGATGATGAAGGCACAAGTGTCTCTAGCATTTTGTGACAAAGTGGAAGGGCACTCTCGAGCCAAGACCTCTGCTGTATTCTGTTTTTTCCCACAGATCAGTATCCATGACATCACCGGTCTATTTATATAGTTATATTTATATATTTATATAGAATCATGTGCAAGATTCTTCATTTGGTCTGACACATATAAACTTGTTATTGTAACCTAGTCTAGGATATTATAAATTGTAGCAAGTTGCTTTTGCGCATTTTACAAGTATTTTTGACTTTTAGAATTTACTCTATTTCAATAAGAACTGGAAAGCCATTTGGTCAGTTATGGGGATCATCCATGCATATGATTAGATGCATTACTATTACAGTTGAGTACAGGTGTGACTGGATATCTGGTATTGTTACTAAATTGCACTTGATGGACAGTCATTGCACTTAAAATTATAGAAAATAATTTTCTAATGTATCTTATTAAAAGACACTGGACACTTGTACAAATAAAAATTACGTATGTTCAATCTCTAGCCACAGATGTTTAAAGGACACATACTGAGTGGCAAAGCTGGAGCGCGATAATTTGTTCTTGAATCCCACCATCCCTCACCCATGACACAGTCTGAGCATCACTGAGAGCAGTGCTGACAATCAGATGCAGAGAAATTCTGACTCTGAGACAATCTTGGGTTTGCCTGGGTTCTCTTTGACTATCATAATGAATTCTGCGGTAAGAGTTGCCAGAGAACTGTCAGTGGTCAATCTGCAGCTTCAATTCCACTTGAACACTGCAAAATCAGCTGCCAGAAGGTTAACAAGACGGACCGTGTGCATGACCACAGAGAAGTGTGCCATTGCACACGTGGGTCACTAGCACTTTTATGACTGGCCACATTGGTCATGGACACAGACCTCCCTGCTCCAGACTGTTGTTGGTAGACCCATTTTACTTCTTTCCTTCCTGAGTATCTGCAGGGAGGTGACTCCATCAGCGTCCCAACACTCCCTTACTGATGCCCACTCTCCCATTTATGAATCTGGAATGCTGACAAACTCTCCTTGGGCCTACATATTTACATAACACTATGGACAGCATCTGCTGCTAAAATACTCCTGGAGGTCCCGTGCTCCAACATTTCAGAAAAGAATCTGTGAGAAGGGAGAAAAAGAGAAGCACATGCCTCCTATAAGGAGGGCATTCTGAATGATGAAGTTCAGTGGTCACACAAACAAGCTCATTTGAGCCAGGAAAATGTAAAATTAAGTAATATTTCAACTTTAAAAATCATTCTAGCTCATTCAATGATTATGTTAAGAAATTCAAACATGTTAGATGACATTTTCAAGGAATAACTCTTTAAGGTTTAAAACCATGAGAGTTTTTTTTTTTTTTTAATATGAAATTGGTGCCAATTCTTTCTGGGTACCATAGTTAGGTCAGATTGAATTGATCTTGAAGAGGATCTCTGGAGAGCATAGATTTTATTTTATTGCCTTCAAAACTCATTTAACCTTCTTCAGAACCTAATGTTTGAAGTGCAACTCCACCATCCTGGCTGCTCAGCACACTGTCTTCCTCAGACCCCATGTGTCGTCTCTGCACACATGTCATTCCTTTCTTGATCCCTGCTCTCTCCTCTAGGACTTCCCTGATGTGGGAGTGTCATATATCAATCTGTTGATTTCATTGGTTAAGTAATAAACACACTGCTTGGCCTCATAGGTTAAAGCATTGGTGGGAGGAGTAAACAGAATAGAATTCTGGGCAGAAGAGGAAGTGAGGTCAGACTCTGCTCTGCTCCCGGACAGGGTGGACGGAGGCTAGAATCTTCCCGGTAAGCGCACCTTGGGGTGCTTACACACATCATTAGAAATGGGCTAGTCCAGGTGCGAGAATTAGCCTGTAAGGGTTAGAGTTCATGGGCCAAGCAGTTCTTAAATGAATACAGTTTGTGTGTTGTTATTTCAGGCATGAGCTAGCAGGTGGCTGGGGTGCTGGGGACGCAGCCCCGATGCCGCTCCTATTTCAACACTTCCCTCTTCATCCTTTCTGCTGACAAAATCATACTAGTCCCATGAAGCCCAGCTCAAATGAGATATTTAGAGAATATTTTTCTGAAATAAACTGACTTATCTCCATTATACTGAGTTGCACACACTCCTTTGCTCATGATAAACAATGCAGTCTGGATGGGAAAACACCCTTGACATTTTTTTTTATTAGACTTTATTTTGAGACAGGGTCTTATACTCAAGCTGCCCTGGACCTCACTATGTAGAATGAGGTATACTCAAAATCACAGCAATCCTTTTACTTCAGCCTTTTCAGTGCTTTGGATTATAGGCACAAGCCATGCTACCAACCTGCATTTTATTTTGGAATTCCATAATATAAGGCAGTTCTTTACAATGCTATGCACTTTGAACTGAACTGATTTTTATTTTCCTGAGAGCTATCATACTGTAGCAACTAAATACACAGGCCTAACAGAAGAAAATAATATATTTATACATATTTTCAAAAGGGGTTTTGGGCATACAGGAGGAAGTTTTAAGCTGATAAACATTAAGCCACAGTTGAATCAGCACTGAAATATATCACTTAAAGAAAGGCAATGATCAGTTATCAGAACTTAAAATTAGAATAAGGACATCTGACAGTCACTCCATCAGTGAATGGCAACTGAAATAAAAACAAAAGTTCTCAGGGGGCCTGACACCCTGGGCACAGGACCAAGTCAGTTTATCTTTGATGTCTTTGACAGGAGAGAAATGATACAGCAAAACTCTTCTTATTTCTAATGAAGAGACTAACCTGAAGCCTTTCAGCTATTACACTGAGATTCTAGGTGTCTCATGCTTGGTTTCTATGACTCTACACTACTTATCCAAAGGCAAAGTTTCTAGCCAGCAAGATTGATCTAGGTGGTAAAGGAGCTTGCCACCTAGATTGAGGACCTAATTTAGATCCCTGGAGCCCACAAACAGTCCTCTGACGTTCTACATACATACATACATATAGCAATTACATAAGTGTAATGAAAACTTCAAAGACGAGCTTCCCATTATCTGGTAAAATTCAGGCAGTACAGCACAGTGTCCTAGTGATGGAATGTCACTAGATGATGTCATTATTCTCTCTTCAGCAGCATGTCTTCTGGCTTTCCTTAGAGCTGGTGATTCTTCACTGCCCCAGAAGCCCAAGCATCCATAAACTTAAATCCCCCTCATTTTCCTCTTAGGTATTTGTTTACATTTTCCCTCTAGTAAACTATAAACATCCCGAAGACAGAGTCGATATACAGTTTGCCTCTGTTACATCATCTTTGTTCATGGGCAGAAAGCAGTCAACATATCTTATTTGAGCAAATAAACGAATATTTTTCTGACATTTCTGAAGAGTGACACCATTTCCAAGAGTCTTTCAACTAAGATACTTTGTCAATAAGTCCTGAGTTATCTTTGAATGGTAACTACTGGTTAAGAAAAAACAAACAAACAAACAAAATTTCACACAAAGAATAATGCCTTTTTCTTTTATCACAAGATGTACATGTACAAATACCACTTGTCTTATGAGCTGTGCTCCTACATATAAGAAAAAAACAACAACAAAACAAAAACTAAGGAACTCACTGCTAAAATTAATCCAGGTCTGCCCTACCTTAAACTTCCAATAATTTTAATAAAAATCAGCAGCAGCAGGATCTTGCAACCATTTCCTAAGTGTGTAACAATTTAGAAGTGAACTTCATAAATAACTGCAGATTCTAGTTACCAGGAAAAAACAGGAAAATTAATACAGTTGGAATTACAGCCATAAGACATGTGAAAGATGCTTCCAAAAGAATTTAGGGAGAGAATGGATCAAGAGAAATATGCAGGTAACCAAAGTCCCACCTGACCCCCTTTCACAGTTCCATTCCTTAAAGGATCAAAGGTCAGTCTGGAAGTGACCTTTAGAACTGCTGTGAGGGAGGAGAGGGATCTGTCACATTCTATGTTCAGCTAGCTCCTGAAAAGCTAGCTGCTCAGGAAGTGCACATGAAGGAGAGAAAAATAAATCGAGGTGAAAATAAAAATCGGAATAACATCACAGAAATACAAAGCCTTTCTGTAAATTCAAGTCTGCCCAAGTTTATTCTGACTGAAAACAAATGATTCCCCAGTAACCACACTCCTGCAGATGCTGTTCTGCAATAACCTGCCCCCCTTTCTTTCAATCAAAACTTCTCCCAAGGAAACCAAGTACCAATCCTGCTAACAACCCTTCACCCTTGCTTCTGTCAACTGTGGACAACACCCTTGGCCTCTCTCTGCTAAAACCATTCTCCCAAGCAACACTGAAGACTTTGCATTTCCCACCTCAAGTGGACATTTTCCAGAAATCATTTCCTGGTTCTCTTGTAAGTGACAGCCCTCCACCTTCAAGGTTATCCCTTTATCACGTGAAACTGGTTCCTTGGTGGCTGCACACTTTTCTTGCTACCACCTTCTTCCTGGGCATATTCTTCATTGCTAACATGGAAGCACCTGTCTTAGGCGGCTTTCTGTGCCTGGAGTCACTATTCCACTGACCATTCTCCTAGGCCACCTTCAGCTCCTCACATCACCTGGGCATCCCTAAACTTCACACTCATGCATTCCGCCATCTGTTCATAACATGTAGTTTATAAGGCAGGAAGAGTCTCCAGTGCTGGGGATTACAAAGGAGAAGACAGTCTTTATCTGCAAAAACTAGCTACAGGTTAGGGAAGAAAAATAAGTAGGTAGTTATTATCCTATTTAGGAAGCAGAAATAAAAGGATCAGAAAGTCAAAGTCACCTTGGGCTACACAGGAAGTTCAAAACCAGTCTAAAATAAACGAAATACTGTCTCCAAAGCAAATAAATCAAAACAAGAACAAGAATTTGAAAAATAATACAACTATTTGCCAGGTGGTGGTGGCACATGCCTTTAATTCCAGCACTCAGGAAAGAGAGGCAGGAGGATCTCTGTGAGTTTAAAGTCAACCTGGTTTACAGAGTGATTTCCAGGACAGCCAGAGCTACACAGAGAAATCCTGTTTTGAAAAACAAACAAACAAAAAAGAAAGGAAGGAAAGAAGGAAGGAAGGAAGGAAAGAAGGAAGGAAGGAAGGAAGGAAGGAAGGAAGGAAGGAAGGAAGGAAGGAAGGAAGAAAATACAACTACTTGCACTGCTTTACTTTGTCTCAGCATCCAAAACCCCCAAAGCCTTTACTTGTCTTAGTGAACCGGAAGATCTTAGTGCAGAGAGTCACTTCACGCTGAGGTGTGAGTTGTGTACTAGCCACACACATTAGGCCCACATTACAGTAGGAACATAGTAAGACTAGGCTGTTTCGGTTGTGCAAGTTTCTGTATCTGATGACTTGGATATTTATTCACAATGTCTAAATTAAGAACCTAGCCTAAGTGTTTGTCAGTAAAAGAAATGGATAGACAACTATGCCATACACACAACAGAAATTATTTAGCCACAGGGAAGAACGAAGTCATATTACTTGTAGAAAAGTAGATGCAGCTGGAAATTTTATTAAGCAAATTAAATTACTCAGCAAAAAACCCATAGTTTTCCCCCTCATTGGTGGGTACTAGATTTTATATAGAAACATATTATATGAAACTAGAATAGGCAAGGGAGACTAATGGGACAAGGAGAGAAGGGACAAGGGTGGGTATGTTCAGCATAAATTATGTACTGTGTGACAATATCCATGTGTAACCTAGTATCATCTATAGTGAAAGAAGCAAAACAAATTAGCTTGTGAAGTATAAGGCAAATGGGTGTAAGATTTGATTTTCATTTAAAAATTGTCATCTTTACAATCATTGTATGTGTGTGTGTGTGTGTGTGTGGTTCATGTACACACATGAAGATGTTTGTGTGTGTGTGTTTGCCCATTACATGCATACAGAGACCATAGGAAAATATCTAGTGTCGTCTACTGCTCTTTGTCTTATTTTTTGAGACACTCTCCCTCACTAAACATAAAGTTTGTTTTGCTAGCTAGCCCAGGTAGACAGAAAGCTCCTAGGACCTACTTTCTCTGCCTTTCTAGAAAGTTGCCATGTCTAGGTTTCATGTGGCTCCTGGAGACTTGAACTTGGATCCTCTTGCTTTTTGCTTCACAGCAAACAATCTTACACACTTAGCCATCTCCCCAGTCACAGTCAGAATTTCAATGTTGTAGTACCTATTTCTTAACTAAATTAAAGATAAGATTGTTATTCTATCTGTAACTCATGGCAATAACTCTACTAGATATTTGCCAGGGAAATGTGTATTTTTGAAGTCACTTCTTCCCTTCCTGTGAATGTATTTCTGAAACTGTTTTTCTTCCACCATAAAGGTTACTAGAATAAGCACAGATTCATCCTGTAAATCATGCTGTCATTCCAACCTTGATTAGATGTGTTACCAGCAAGAAGCAAGCCCATTTTCACATGAACGACTTGAAGTTTTGTTATAAGTGAAACTCTGACCAAAGCATGTATAAAGAAGCTGAGTGCGAGGATTCATCGTTTCATTCTTAACTGTTATTTCGGTTGATTAAAGTGATTTCCACGACAATTTGTTTAACCATTATAGAATCTGGTAGCATTCAAGGAGACTGTAGCATTTCTTCCCACCTTGTGGCTGAATACTACATAAATGTACTGACAAGTCTCCAGCAACGTTGCCCACGGCACATTTGGGGAACTAGCCCTCCTGTCTGACATAAATCTAGGACCAGAGAGCAAGGTCTACACATTCTTCCAAACCCTGTTTCAGGATTACCTCTATCCTGTGTCATCTGTTAAAGTGCCAACAGGGGTAAACCTGTGTTTAAACCTCTTAGAGTGTGGCTCCTCCTGGCCTACTCTGCACAACTCTTTTATAGATTCATTTTTTTCTTAGTAGGCATCTTAGTAGGCAATGAGGTCAGGTACCTCAGAGCCAAGCAACTTGGAGAAATGCTTGGCATTAATTTTTTCTCCAATTATGTTGCTTTGCAGGAAACCCATGAAACCTATCTTCAGACAAAACTCTCTGGGATCAGCTCTTCTGCATGCTAAGCAAGTTTTGAAGACTTGTTCTTCTCAGCTAATAGGATAGCCTATGAATCATAATTAGTTCCAGTAGACAGAACAGGAAACAGAACTGGAGACATTAAAAGCCTGCCCCGGCTGATGTGGCTAGTCGGGGGCTTCTAGTCAGGGATCTGGGCTCCAAGTGGAGTAGGCTCCAGTGGAGATTTGTACCCAGGCATCACTTGTTTCTTCTTTTTTACGACACAGCAGAGTTTCATGTTTACTCTATGCTTCTCTCACTGGGAGCCGACTGACATTTGATTAATTAAACAGCCTTCTGTTTTGTTTTTTCTCACAAAGCTCTTAAGAAATACAGTGAATGTCATATTATATCTACTCAAAAGCCTCTTTCGTAAGACTAGTAAGGATTTTGCTCATCTCTCTCTCCCATAGAATATTCAGAATGTATATAGTTAATGTTTTAAATTAATGTTATTTATGTTTGAGTGTTTTCCCTGCCATTATGTCTGTGTGCCACATGCCTTCAGTGTCTTCAGGGGCAGGGATAGGGTGGCAGATCCTCTGGGATTGGAGTTATGAGATGATTGTTAGCTGGGAATTGAACTTGGGTTCTCTGTAAGAGTTGCACATGTTCTTGATGGCTGAGCCATGTCTCTCGTCCCTGGACATTATTGACTTCTATGTCTGTGTTACTGATCTCAAAAGCTGAAGAAATTCAAAATCCATACAAATGAAAACACAGTGGAGAAGTGTGGAATTGTTACTGTGCAAAAATTATTAAAATAAGCTACAGGTAAACTCCACTGTAGGTTTTCAGTCTGGCATGATTAAAGGTATTAATATTTGATCAGACTAAAATGAAAATATCATATTTAAGTTCAACTTTTTTATATAATTTTTTTTTATTGAGAAAAGGAAAAAAAAAGTTTCTGCCTCCTCCCAGCCTCCCATTTCCCTCCCCCTCCTCCCACCCTTCTCCCCCTCCCCCACTCCTCTCCCCCTCCCTCTCCAGTCCAAAGAGCAGTCAGGGTTCCCTGCCCTGTGGAAAGTCAAAGGTCCTCCCCCCTCCGTCCATGTCTAGGAAGGTCAACTTTATCTGTATAAGATATTTTTATTTAGTGATAATTTAAAGTTATTATCTTTTGACACTTACTATAGAGTACTAAATATAATATATAATATACATTTGATCCTTTCTTTTAGATTTTGAATAGAGATGATGATACATTTTGATGGCATTTAAATTTGATGCAGATGACCCTTCTCTGGCAGTAATATGTCACAAGGTACAGCAACTATGAAGACAACATGTAATTGAGCTTGACTCAGAATTGGACTCCAGAGACACTTCGTATTTTCAACTACCACCAGAATTCTAACCATTTCAGTCTCTTTGGCCATTTCCTGCATTCCTTCTTCATTTCTCAATGTCAGCGATCTTATCTTTAACTTGCTCTTACCTTGACAATTTAACAGTTTTCCTAAGCAGACTCTCTCTCTCTCTAACTCTCTTTGCTTCTCCATCTTCTGTTTGTTTTCTTTCTCTCTGTCCCCATCTCCACTTTGGTTTTGCCCTTACTCCTAACAGGTCTTCAGTGTAGGCCCCCATTTGAATTGAACCACCCTCCCCCACGATGGAGCCACCCTCCCCCATCATACTGCTTAGTGCTCAGGAGGGGGACTTAAGCCCGAGTTCCCCAGGATGTGCCTGGAG
>NW_026067923.1:9993352-10160338 GCF_014885135.2 Alexandromys fortis
ATATATATATATATATATATATATACTTGTTTATAATCTATTAGTAGACATTTTGTTAGCAATGTGTAAATCAAAAAAGGGGGAAAACAAATAAAAAGAAAAAAAAGAGACCAATACTGCAAGAATATGAGTTAACACAAGGTAAGATAGACACATTGGGAAATCCAAAGGAGAAAAGACTAAATGAGAAGAAGCAGGGAGATATCATGGCATACGGGCAGAAATCTAAGGTATGCCAAGCAAGAGACAGAGGAACTGGCCAGCAATGGAAATTAGAGTTATTTGGGCTGAATGTACAAAAAGCCAAGCAAAGTCAACATGAGTGACAGAATTTCACAAACTTTCATCTACAAAATACAGAACCTGCCTTCTGTTCAGCTGTCTAACCAGGCAGCTCATTTGACAAACTTCATGCTATGGTTCCCCTCCCAACCAAGGATTTCAATATAGCCATAGTCTTTCCTTCTAAGTTAGAATCATGCCTTCTGTATCAAAGTCTCCGGAATCAAACTAAAAGTAATTTATCGTCATCCATTCACCTTCCACGGTACATCCACAAAACAAAATCTGAAATGCCAGCAAAAAGGGACCAAGAAAAGCAATAGAAAGAACGCTCATCAAAAGGTGCGGCTAAAGTGCCTTGGCTATGCCATTTTAAGAGTGTCCTTGTGATCCGATACAAAAGTCAGCAGAGTGAAAAATCAATTTTGCTTCCACAAGCACTGGGCATTTTCCCTCACCCAGCATATTTCCTTAACTAACTCTTAGGGCGTGCTTATTTTTTTCTCTGACATATTCAACTTGCATTTATTCCAAAAGAAGTTCTGAGCACAAAGTATTCTGATCTTCCTTTTACGCTGGCAAAAACAAAGTGTCTTTTCTTAGCTTGGCAATGGAAAACAGTAGCTTCTCCTTAGTGTTCAGATGGGAAACAACAGTCTCCTAGCATCTAGGTAGAGATGATTCTTTCCTGAAGATGCTCAGAAAATGGAGATGATTTTATCTGCTTCTGCTTGTCAGACTATATAACTATTCTTCCTGATAAATATTACCATATGCAGGGATATATCACAAAAATGTGAAAACTCCTAGACTAGTCATTCTAATCCCATGTTTCCCTTACCAGAATATTACGTTAGGAATTCCTTTAAGGTGAAAGTAAATAAATATTTGTTCTCAAAGGCAAAGGAGTGATACTGAATTCAAAAAGTACAGCCTAGGTGAGCGAAACAAGATTAGCACATTAATATACATGCGACTGTATTGCCTTCTCAGTAAAACAATGGTGTCAGTTTTCACAGAATTACAGTACTTTTCAAATAAAAAAGAGATATGCTGCCTTCAAAATGTCACCACAACTCCAACTTTATCTCTTCTCATCTCATGTGAAATTTATGAACCTTGACTATATTGATAAATTTTCTGGAGAGATCTCCCACAGAGCCAGCATCTGCCCCCTTCAAATGTTCTGAAAAAAAAATGGATATAAAACAAAGTAGACCAGAAAGTGAAATAAATTCAATATAATAATAATATGAAAATAGTACGGCCATGCATTGCAACTAATATGATTTCTAATTCACTACAACCACGTGGGAGTATATAGACTACGATCCGTTTTCCCTTATCTTATTGAGGAAATCACATACATAGTTCCCTAACCCCAGCAAAACTAATGCAATTCCAAAAGTTGCTCAGCTTGAAAGAAGTTGATTAATTATAGTTTTAGATGTAACAGACGGCATCCTGCAGGAAGATGAATTCGAGATGGGTCCTAAATAATTACAAAATAATTACACCTCCGACACAAGGCCATGGAGCTGAAGTGTGCCCTGGGTCAAGGGTTTCCCAGTCACACCTTACAAATTCTCTCTCTCTCTCTCTCTCTCTCTCTCTCTCTCTCTCTCTCTCTCTCTCTCTCTCTCTCTCTCTCTTGCCTTTGGGACTTTTGCAAATGTCATTCCCTCTCTTGGAAAATAATTGCCACCACTGACAAGTTCACTTCCCAGACCCTCTCCCCTAAACACTGGCCACCCCATTCTGCTTTCAGATCTCAGCTTAAAGGATCTTCCTCAAGCAACTACCAATTCCTAAAACAGTCATTCACCCCCCTCACCCCCCAGCAGGTGAGATAGATTCTCTTCCTGCACTGAGGCCTAGATATTGTTTGTCTCACTTACTTTCATTGATTGTTGGGGAACATTTGGTTTAGCATTTATCTTAATGGACAGGCGAACCTATCCTGGCAGGCAGGCTCTTAGCTGCTGCAATGCTGCCCTTGGTACATGGCAGGCAGGTGGTATTTGCCGAATAAACGCTTAAGTCCCCACAATGTGCACACTTTTCCTATGTGGGAATATCTGTCACTTAAGTAAAACCTGTAGTTGTAAGCTGTGGTTCTTTCGTGTACCTCTTACATAAGAAAGAAATCTAAAAAGTGCAAAAGCATCTAAACTGACTCAAATTCCTCACAGACTTGCTTCATTTTCCTACCAGGAGGATCACTCCTCCTGCAAAACCCTGAAAATTCGGCATCCTCAATCTGAAAACAGAAGGGAATTGAAGTACACATTTGGTTTGCAGCTAGTTGTAGAGATGCCAAGATACGGACACTTTAACCAAGCAAGCAACCAAACAAAACCAACTTTGCTGGAAGGCAGAGTAAAAACTACAGAAACACCACAGAGGAGAAGAATATACACAAAGAAAACCAGCCCACAAATCACAATCCCAGAGAACCTAGACAACAATGAGGATCCTAAGAGAAACATACATCGATGTAACCTACATGTGAAGTAAAAAAAGATAAGATCTCCTGAGTAAATTGGGAGCATGGGGACCTTGGGAGAGGGTTGAGGGGGGGGGGGGGGGGCAGAGAAAAATGTAGATCTCAATAAAAATCAATAAAAAAGATTTCAGTATAATTTTAAAAATGTATCATATCATTTAACTCTGAAAGCTGGTGCTCTATACAGAAAAGGAATTTAAAGACAGAAACCGTTGACATGCTAATTAATGCTGTCTGTCTCTCCCTCATCTGCTTGCTCAGACTGGCTGGTGCTTTCATGGACTTAATATGGCTTACACATGCACTCATCAATAGGAAATAATATTTCCCACTTCAGCCTCGGCTGCACTGTTTGCCATATGACCAAGGAACGGGTGGCATGTCTCATGTGAGGCCACCAAAGCAAGAGAAAGAAGGACATGAGCTGTGAGCCCAGGGACTGCAAAGCACACCACAGCCGAAAGTGTTCTGCCCCTTTTCTTTTCCTGTTGTCTGACAGCTGGACCTAAAACTGTGAAATGACAGCCCAGCCCCAGCATGCAGCACCGCTGCCCCATGTCGGCAGTGTGCATTCAGGGACATAAATCTCCCTGTGGAGGTGGAGAAGTGACATGCTTCTGGGAGTAATCAAAACACACACTTCTGGCTGTCACTTTCTCAGTTGAAAATACTATCCAGAACGTGGAACTCTGACCTGCATTCGTTGGACCAATGCCGACCTTTACCGCATCTCCTACATATACCTGAAGGCCGAGGTCTCCTATTTTTGTCATTCCCAGAGGAGATATTATTCCTAGAAATTCTGTGCCTGCAATCCCTTTTCAGATGTCCTAATTTTAGTAATTTTTGTGACATAAAACCACTATGCTTCTTCTATTTATCATCAAGAGCATATTTTGAATTTTTAAAAGTCCTTTAAATTTGTTTTCTATTTATGTGTAGTGTATGTGCCTATTGGTCTGTGTGTGCATCATGTGACTTCAGATACCCACAGAGCCACAAGGGGGTGTTGGAGTCCCTGGAACTAGAATTACAGGTGCTGTAATGGGTGTGGGGAAACAAACCCGGGTCCTTGCGAGAGTAGTGCATGCTTTTAATCTCAGCTATTTTTCCAGCCCATTAAAAGAAATAAAAAACTTTTTAAAGGATGTGTGCCGTCCTTTACTCCCAAAGGCACATCTTAAGAGAACCATTGCTCTGAGTAATTTT
Source organism: Alexandromys fortis (assembly GCF_014885135.2). Classification (NCBI taxonomy): domain Eukaryota; kingdom Metazoa; phylum Chordata; class Mammalia; order Rodentia; family Cricetidae; genus Alexandromys; species Alexandromys fortis. The sequence goes on from NW_026067923.1 coordinate 9,997,350, forward strand.
CTCCTGTTCTGTACAGATGATGGATTTACATTCAGATACCCCAGATCACCAGCCCTTGTAAATTCAGTATGAAGCTGTCACTTCATATAAATAATAAATGGTATCAGCTAATGCAGAACTTGTTTCTTTTTTGTTCTGTTTGACTTTACTACTCATTTTACATTAAAAGTAATACTAAAAAATCATTTCCTAAGTACCCAAAACTTAAAGGACTTCTTGGCTACAGGGAATATTGTTCACATTTACAATTTATATCCTTACTCACCCCATTGTGGTGATTTTTGCAGCAGAGGATGAGTTAAAAATGAAAGGTTTTAGTAATGATAAATTGCCTTTAAGTAGGGCATGGGCAAAATGAGGCTGATGGAAAGGATGGATCGTGGCCAGGAGCAACAAGAAAGAAGAGAGGAGAGGAGAAGAGAGGAGAGGAGAGGAGAGGAGAGGAGAGGAGAGGAGAGGAGAGGAGAGGAGAGGAGAGGAGAGGAGAGGAGAGGAGAGGAGAGGAGAGGAGAGGAGAAGAGAGGAGAGGAGAGGAGAGGAGAGGAGAGGAGAGGAGAGGAGAGGAGAGGAGAGGAGAGGAGAGAGAGATATTAGGGTTAGCAAATACTCCCTAACTCCTGAATTTGTCAGAATTTCACAGTCAAACACTTCAGCTGTTGTCCTTATTTTATAAACAGAAATAAATGAATCAATGATTTCTGGCTTGGTCTAGGAAGGAGCTTACATTCTAGAAACATTCTGGAACTATTTATGCTAGTTCAGCCTTGTTCACAGGGTAAAGTGCCAAGCTGGCAACTTCAGAAAAGGGCCAGGGCTATGGTGTCAGACTTTGCCAAAGTCTAATTTTGGGAGATCAGTGAGTTTACTGGGCTTTCTTGCAGACCATAGCTGGAGGGCTAATTACAGGAATATAGCAGCAACACTGCAAAGTTCTGCCCCATCATGGATGGTGAGCTCATAGAATCTGCATCATAATGCCTGGTTTTTAATCAACCTTTTACTACTAGATCACTTAATGCTGGTGTAGGTGATGGAGTGGGAATCGAAAGTTAAATCCCAGGCACGGGTCTCCTGCTCCTCCCCAGGGAGTGCCAAGAGCTTCATTATCATTGGTGTACCACTTGGTACCCCTGTATCATTCTAGTCGAGTTGCAATGGCTACAGGACAAAGTCCAAGATGGCATCTTCTCAGGACCTGAGGCAAAAGTACCACACAATATTTGCAAGGATTGATTTACTTCTGTGGGATAATGCTCTTGTACACTGTAAAGATTTGTCACATATTGTTTTAATAAAATGCTGATTGGTCGATAACCAGGCAGGAAGTGTAGGCAGGATGACCAGTTGAGGAAAATTCTGGGAAGAGGAAGCAGAGATGCAGCTACCAGTCAGACACAGAGGAAGCAAGAAGAGAATGCCTCACTGATGAAGATTCCAAGCCACAAGGCTAAACATAGGTAAGAATTAAAGAATTATGGGTTAATTTAAGTTGTAAGAGCTAGTTAATAATAAGCCTGAGATAATAGGCCAAATGGTTTAAAATTAATAAAAGCTTCTGTGTGTTTCTTTGGGACTGAATAGCTATGGGACTTGGCAGAACAAAAACTTCTATCTAAAATTTACTTTTTTTTTTTTTTTTACTTTCCCTTTGTCCTGGCAAGCGTGTCTCCTTGCGATGCAATATTCAAGCATCATGTCTTTCTTCCTCTTATGATAACCTCAAATATGTTGGGTAAATAAATGAATTATTGTACAAAATCATAGCCATGGAGGCCAGTGGGGCGTCTCCTGCCTGAGATGCATGTAGGTTAGACTCTTGTTGGTAAACCACAATCCTGCGGTGATATACAGATTTAATAGAAATGGGTTAATCAAGATGTGAGAGTTAGCCAATAAGAGGCTAGAGCTAATGGGCCAGGCAGTAATTTAATTAATACAAGTTCTGTGTGGTTATTTCGGGGTTAAGCTAGCCAGGTGGCAGGACATGGCCAGCCCACTCCTCTTACAACAGGAAGCAGTAGTAGAAATTTTTGTTTTCAGTATTAAAAAATTCACTCTGCTCACTGCAATGGCCTTGTATAGGGGAAAAATACTTAGTGTCATTAGAGAAAAATAGTTCTTTGATTTAATGTTTGGTTTTGCCAATCAATGGATGGATAGCCTTGCCTTTTCCCTATAATGGAAATGATAACAATAACAAGGGGAACATTAAGATTTTAAATAATCATATAACTTTTCTTTCGTGGGACTGACTCCAAATATCCTAAAGATTTGGTAGGGTTGACATTTGTCATTTTCTGCTAGGTCGACAATTGTGCCCATCTACTCTAGGCTGCTCCACACCAATAGCACCCAGTGCTTCTACTCTCACAAAACCCTTCTCATGTGATGGTCCACTGGCCCATCATACTCAAGGTCCTTGGAAAGGACCAGGCTCTAGCTGCAAGTCCATCCCAGATCCTTCAGTAGAGCTGGTGATGCAGGGTAACTGTCTCTCATTCTATGAGTAACATTGGTCTCTAGTGAACACATTTGCCCCGATGGGAGAATGAAATGCATCCACACAGAGGAAAGGAGTGCCAAACAGAATGGAGAGCACTTATACCCCAGACTGAAGTCACCGCAGCCCTGGATGTCTGCGTCACACAGTCAATACATTGTTTTGTTTATACTAGCTCGAGTTTATTTTCTGAAGCTTGTCATTGAAAAAATGTTTTCTAATCACACAGGTGAAGGCCAAAAAGATGTTTTCTGAAATCCAATGAGTAAATAAAATACGTTCAGTATTAGATGATGAAAGAGTGAAAGAAAGTGGATGGAAGAACCCATCCACTCTGGTTATGGGGAATTAAAAAAAAGAAAAGAAAAAGAAAAAAGCTCTGTTTTTAAGAGGGTCAGTCAGCTTTCTTGAAATGGTCAATATTACTTCGTGGCTCTGAAAAACAAAAGCAGATTGGTGAAGTATCTGGGCAAAGCCACAGGAAAATGTTAAAGAAGAAATTGACTACATTTTCAAGAAACAAGCAAGAGGAGAAGGCACTTCTGGAAGGAGGAAGATAATTGCCTTCCTGTACACAGGAAATCTATGTGTATCAAGGAGGGCAGACTGATAGCAGGTTATTACTGACAAAGGCACCTAATGTTTTTCTTACCACGGAGTACCTACATTTACAAACCTTTCTTGAAGAGAGATACATTACAATGTTTTCTCATAAAAGCAGAATTGTGTGCAACACTTTTTTTATTTTCTTCGCAATCATCGATAACTGTCCTGTCAGATATTATATATAGATATATAAATAGCTGTATATAGGTATATGTGTATATGCACACAAACAAGTGCACGTGCATGAGTGCACACACACAAATTTCTGATTAAAGTAGAGTCATGAGAATTAGGAAGTTAGGTTTTACTCCCCATAGCTTTCTGCTAGTTCAGCATAAATATCATTGCTATAGTTTGGACAAAGTGTGTGGCATATCCCCCACAGTGCATGCGTTTAGATAATTTGGTTCCAGTTGTTGGTGTTGTCTGGAAGTCAAGAGTATGCAATGTGGATACTGTCAGAAGGAGGACATTAAGATTGGGCTTTTGTTGTTATACTTGCTTCTGGCTTGGGTCTGACTCTGTGACCCAAGAAGGAAGGAGATACCACCTCACACTCCTACTACCCCTCCATGATGCACTGTGTTCCCGTCACCATGATTTAAACTTTTCTCTCAAGTTATTTGTATGTAGCATTTTGCCAGAGCAATACAAAAATAACCAATATCAGTAATGTGATTCAACACACCTCAGTGGAGAGCTTTTTATGCACCAATATTTTGATAAATACAAGAAGGGACATTAAAGTCAGCTAAGCCCTCAACTCAAAGAATTGATATTACAATAAAGAAGGTGAGTGATGTATAACAATAACATCATCTAGAAGAAAAACCGACAGCTGTAATTAACATAAAACACTGGGAGGGGGCTGCTCCATCATTTAGGTATGGATAGTGGTTCTGAAATTTGAGTGTGAGAAAAAATGAATCATGGGGAAAGCTTGTTACAACCCAGGCAGTGGGGCACACTCAAGAGGTTTTCAGAAGCTCGCAGAGACACTGCCATTGCTGCTCTGGGGACTGTCCTTTAAAGAACTTCTGATTTAGGAGCTGGTCTTCAATTCTGGCTGTACATTAAACTCCTAGGCATCTTTTGAAACATCTGCTACCCAGGATTCATTCCAAGTCTATAATAAATGAATACAAAGAAGACTACAGCAGTGTGAGAAGATGAATCATAAGCACGGCTTTCTCAGGAGCTGGGAAGCAGAGAAGGCAGATGCTAATGAAGACGAGGAGTCAAGAGAGGGCAAGGATGAGGCACAGTCAGGAAGGCGAACAGGATTGACGCCTCTGTGGGGAAAGGAAACGTAGGGCTGGGCCATGTACGAGCTTCATGGCCAAACTAAGGAGCTTGATATTTCCCCTGGAGACAACAGGAAATCATGAAAGACCTACAAATAGGAGGGGGCATGGTCTGGAAGCAAAATACTGAGCGGATAAAAACAAGACTGGTGCTCTGAGACAGTGTTAAGTAGGATGCTTCAGCAATGGTCTATTTTCTTAAGATGAGTCTACGGATGCATGCTCTAGCCTACGGATGCATGCTCTAGCCTGCGTGTTCTATAGAAAAGCTTCACTTTGGATAAAGTTAAAAAAACAACCTAGGGATATATTTAACTAGCTGGGAAGGCAAAATTCTCCTCTAGCAATCTCAAGACCAAACTTAATCTTCCTAAGCCAATGCTTCTTATTAGGGGAATTAGGAACAAATTGATTATGGATTTAAGGTTAACACTTTTCTTTCCTATGAAAAGAGTTAGTACATTTTGTAGCTCTGAGGAACAGTGATCTAGACAAGGAAACAAAATTGAAATAGGATAAGCCAATTGAAAATGAATCATCAGAATCTCAGATTGGATTTACTAAGGAAGAGGAAATAAATAATTGAAAAAAATTAGGAACATAAAATTTCCTAACAATGATGAATGGCGGATGAAGCAGAGAGCACTGGAGAAGGGACAGGTGTGTATTACTAGAGGAAGAAAATCACCTGGACCAACAAACACCCCCTGCTGGTCATTTTGGGAATTAATTTAATCTTCAGAGTAGTTGCAGTGTATATATGTGTGGTGTGTGGTGTGTGTGTGTGTGGCAGGAAGGCACAGTATCATTTTTACAAAAACTAAAGCTAGGACAATTTTTTTTCCTTTAAAAATAAATGCTAAGCAAAATAAGCCAGACTCATAAAGCTAGGCATCATACTGTCTTATTGAATGACACTATAAATCTGTAACTCTCTCTTGTGTCCTCACTCTCTCCCTCCCAGCATACACATGTGTGAGTGTGTGTGTGTGTGTGCGTGTGCGTGTGCATGTGTGTAAAATCATGAAATTATAAAGAGGATAGTAAGAGGGGAGGAAGAGATCTCAAGAGAGGGTGGGGATAAGGAAAACACAGCAATGGAAAACACAGTCAGAGGAGGGCAGAGTGAAGGGGTACATAGAAAAAGGACCCCAGGGAGAGAGAATGGATAAGAATAAAGTATAGTGCCATATGTATACATGAAAATACTATAATGAAATATATTATTTTGTATGTTAACTTTCAAAGTGTTTTAAAAAATCTAATTTGTCAAGTAATTTTACAAGTGATCTGTCAACCAGTTCATGGGGAGAGAAAGAGAGAGAGACAGACAGAGAGGGGTGGGGAGGAAGATCTTCTAACAATTGCGGAAAATAAAAGTTTCTAAGTTACAGTGCAGTTCCCTTCCGCTGGTTATAAGTCATTTTCCTTGCTATTATATTATCAAGGAAATCTGTGGTTCCCCCTTTGGAGTCTTAGTCATACTAATAAGAGAATTTTTAAATGGCCATAGAAGGAATCTTGAGGATCATTTTCTTAGAGTCTGGAAGGAATAACAATAGGACCGGCAAGGTGTAGATCTCAGAAGCTGCACAGAGTAGGGAGATGGTGAAGAGGAAGAAGATGTCACTCCATTTTGAGTTTGGGTCCAAGAAAACCCTCATGCTTAGCAAAGCAGCTGCGCAGTAGAAAGGGAGGGAACAAGGACACCTTCCAACATAGGTTAAAAAAGAAAAGAAAAGAAAAGAAAAGAAAAGAAAAGAAAAGAAAAGAAAAGAAAAGAAAAAAGCCCTGAGCAAGCTCAGTCTTTTGACTAGGATCTAAAAGGAGGAAGAACAAAATCAGGCAGGTTTAGCAGTGTGGCATGGGGCACCAAGGGCTTCTCTGCAGTGTAAGTACATCATCTCAATGGGGGATAATCATTCCTCCTGTCTCCTCAGCGCAGCTTCAGCTTCAGTGTTCTAGTCAGGTGACTGTCAGGCCCAGCTGCAGAAGACTTTAGTGTACAATGTTCTAATCTTAGGGCCATGAGAAGGCTAAGTACCCAGGTAGGACTTCAGCTAGAAAGCAGATTCTATTCTTTGAGTCAGGAAGAAGTAGCTTTCCCTTAGTGAGTCTCAACCAAACCCTGATATCACTACTCTACCAGTTATTATTTTAAATCCTGAAGAGACGGTAGCTGACTTTTTCTTTTGTGGTGTTACCAGGAAAATAGGTTAGATTCAAAGCCAACTATGAGGGAAGAATCCATCTTTAAAAGCTTCCAACTCTGCTAATATCTATAATAACAAAAAAATAACAAAAAATATATATAATAACAAAACAGTCATGGTGTAGGAAGACATATAATATTAAAAGTCAAGTGTCATTTACTTGGATAAAGTCATATTTTTCAAAAACATGCATATAGCTGTCATATCTTCATAAGAGCTTCCCCACCCCTCATACAAGGGGCCAGCTGTTTAGTGGCACGTGAAAGAAAGAATTTTCCCAGCAATTCAATGACCCTTTCTGTAGATGTCGCCACAACATAAAATAATGAAATTTCCCCTGCTATACTTAAATCACATCCCTTCATTTTCTCTAGAAATTAAAACGTCAGCACACAACATTCTAAAACTCTTTTTCTTATTCATTTTCACGGGGCATAGCCATTAGGGTATATGAGACATTAAACATTATAAATACCAAAGGGAATACCAATAATCTAAGCTAATGAAAATGTTACAAATCCTGCTCATGTGGCCAAAGCAGACAGCCTAATAGGAAAAGCAAGGCTAAGTCAACAAGAGTGGAGGTTACATACCTGAGCTTCTGATTGTACTGTCTGACCTTTTCCAGGGAGGCGGCGTTTATCTGGGCTTGAAACTGTTCCACGGAAACATTGTCTCTATAGCAATATCCTTCCATGCTCTCCAAGGCTGCAGAAACAAGTTAACCGTTCACACACAGTCTTGGAACTCAGCTTCTGTGCCTTGCCTCTAACCCCGCTGATTTCCAACAGCTACACCAGAGTGTCTAGCATGAACACATATGCAACAGATGCCTCCAAAAATGAACGAAAATGGGCCCTGTGCTCTCAAAATATATATCAAGCAGTTGGTAAAATTTGTTTTCTTGTTAAGTAGGCAAAGGAAATTTCTGGTTTAGACTATCTTCTATTTTTGAAACATTTTGAATTCATTGTAGAAGACTAGAAAATGCTACCCCAAAATTCGAGGATTATTTTCAGTTGATTATTTTGAGAAACTGCAGACCCAAGAAGTATTCTGAAAACAAAGTAAAACTTAAGTCTTTTGTAACGGGAATTTGCAACCAAAACAGAAGCCTGCATTGTGTACCTGTACTAGGGGAGGGGGTGAAATGAGGGGGTAAGAGTGGGGGTAAAGGGAGGGGGTGGAAATCCGCATTTGCATGAGCATCCCCTGTTCTGCCCATGAAGAGAAAGCGGCGAAATCATAAGAGCTTCTGATCCCTGCACAAGTCACAGGGATAAATTCACACAACAGTTTCACCTCGTTTCCTTGTCACCCTTACAATCAGACCTTTCTCCCAATTTGTTTCCATGGATATGCATGCAATAGTCTTTTCTTTCACGGGATGCGGGATGCATTCCATGTCAGACCTGCAGCAGATGCTGAAACCAGGGGTTCTACTGGAAACTGTTTGGATTGTCACAGCACACACACACACACACACACACACACACACACACACCATTTGTGTAATGCCCTTTCTATTTTCACTAAGCACTTATGTACTGTGTGTGATCGCAAAAAGCACAAGAATTCTTCAACCTCACAATGATAGTAGAGGAGCTGGTCCTACTCTGCATCTTTCTCAGTCGAGAGTGTTAACCTTTTCCCAGGAAGGTAGCATTCTATGCCTCTCTTTAGCACATCCCAATTGCCAGCATCACTATTTTTCCATGTTGGGCTGATTACTCATTAATCAGGGTTAGCTGAGACTGAACACTGAGACCCTGTATAGTCAATGACCTGATGGCGACAGTCCACCGAGAGGCTCTTGGGTAGGCGACTCACACAAGCATGGAGATGCCACTCAAAGGCTAATCATTCATGCTCGGGTTAAACAAACATCTTACTTTTCAGAATGGCATACAATTGACACCATGTATCAATTATTTCTAGAATTTTCTACTTAATGTTTTCAGACTATGGTTGCCGGCTGGGACAGAAAAATCACAGCAAGTGATCCCACAGAGAAGGGGGAGATGCTTAGGGTCAAAGCTGAAGAAGGACCCCTGCTACTGGCCTGACACGCTGTATTTCTGCCACTTTGGCTTTATTTTGCTTTGTCCCATATAGCAACTTCCTCTAATGTCATTCCTTGTGTAGTTACATCAGATAGGACTGATCAATAACCATCTTCACGATAAGGGATCAAACTTCCCTGAAGGAACAAGCCTTGAGGACAGGAGCCCCCATGATGAAGTCACTTCCGCAGCCTTAGTTACACTTCTGCGGCTGTAACACAAGACCCTGACAAAAAGCAACTTAAAAAAAAAAGGTTATTTAGCTTATAGTTCCAAAGGGGACATAGGCTGTGATGGCAGGGGGCATGGCGGCAGAAACATGAGGCAGGCACTCAGGAGGCACGAGGCTGGCCTGTCAGTCAAGAGCACAGTGATCACATTTCAACCACACACAGGAAGCCAAGAGGGGAAGTCCTGCTGGGGTATAAAACTTCAAAGAAACCCTACTCTGGGTGATACCCCTCCTTTAGCAAGTACCACTTCCCAAAGCAATGGTTCTCAACTTTCCTAATGCTGCAGCCTTTGAACATAGTTCCTCATGTTTGGTGGCCACCAACCATAAAACTATTTTTACTACTGCTTATTGCTACTGCTGTGCATTGTAAAGCAAATATTTTTGGAGGTCCAAGTTTTCCAAAGGGGCTGTGACCCACAAGTTGAAAACCACTATCCTAAAGGGTTCATAACTCCCCTAAGTTGGGACCATGTTCCCAAACACATGAGTTTATGGGGGCCACAACATGTCCCAGACAATGGCACTTACCCACGCTGAGTTAGCCCCACGTGGAAAGCAGAGTACTCATCTTGAGCGATTACGGTGATGGCTTCTCTGGAAGCCCTTGCCTGCTATTACATACATGCCATCTACGTGGGCTTTAGCTATCTCATTTGTTTCTTATCTACAAAATCTCAAACTTCCTATCAGGTCCTTAACACAGACTCGGGGCCTGTCCTGGGCTGTATGTGTACTTCCATACATGACTACAGTGACACACGCTCCTATCTCTGCCATTGCCATTGCTTGTCTCCGTTGGGGGCAGTAACATGGGAGAGTCCATGGTACCCTCAGAGGTGGTGTTTTACACTGAAACTCGAGTAACAAAGCCATCTCCTTGTTCTCTTTTGGCATCTTCCGCATCCATCTGGGCTATACAAGACTTCTTTCATTTGTCTTGGCCTTAATGATCTGTCTTTGCTACTGGGATCATTTCTGACTAACAATAGCAATGACGAAGGCCTAAATTCACATGAGCAAATATGGACTTTCTTCTTTCACAAGTGTAAACCTGCAGTTATCTGGGAATCTCCCATATACAAGACAGTAAACACCATTTATAATAAAAACCGTATTAAATCCCATTGGCAGTCTTTCTACCCATGTGTGTTGGAGAGTTGTAAGGGTCAGCTTGACACAATCTAGAATCTCCCAGAAAACTGGTTTCAATGCAAACTGCCCAAGTTAGGGTGGCCTGTAGAGATGTCTGTAGTAACTGTTTTGTTTGTATTCCTAATGTAGGAACCACAGCCTGAAAGTGGGCAGCATCATTCCCTGGGTTTGTATCATACGTTGTATAAAAGGAAAGAGAATGAGCGCTGTGGTAGGCTGGTCCTCATGCACTTCTCTCTGCTCTCAATGTTGGATATGGCTAGCTGCTCCTGGTGCCTGCTCTGACTCCCCTCAATAAGGGGCTAGAACCCACAGCTGTAAGCTTCAAGGTCATGCCTTGACTTCCCCAATGATGGAACTGTAAACAGAATAAACCCTTTCTTTCTTAGAGTTGCTCCTGTCTGCACATGGACTATAGTAACAGAATTGAAACTAGCAAATCACAGACTCTTGTTCAAGGCACTTCAGGATCCCACTCACCAAAAGATAGAGGAATTGCCTAGAAACACTTGAAGCAGTAAATTCCCGAAATCACCAAAATCTTCTACATGACCCTTCTGAAGACACACACAGCCCTCTTAAGAAGGCTTCACAGGAGCTTGACTAAATCCTTCTTCTATTGCTGTCCACACTTAAATCTCTGTTAACCATCTAAATAAGCCCGTTAGGAATTCTGGCATCACTTGGGTAAAGGTCCTCAAATGTCACCTCTTGGTCGGCTGTAGTAGTAGCACAGAGATGTATCTTGAACCCATGTCCTTCTCCCACAGGCACTAGTGAAATGCTGGTGACTTTCCTTGACTGCTAGAGAAGAGCTCTACTCTCTGCTCCTAGCTCGTACATCACCTTACTTTTTCTGTTTCCTGGAGAAAATCGAAAGCCCTACATGATCTTTAATGACTAGAACTAGGTCTGTAGACAGGTTTTTTTTTTTTTTTTTTTTTTTTTTTTTTTTTTTTTTTAGAATTATCAATATCCATTCCGGGCCAGATGGAATGATCGTGGCTACCTGCAAAGATCTCCTTGTAAGGTCTATTTACCACAACATCCAAAGCCATTCTCTTGTCATCAAGAGATTGGCCAGAGACCCTATGGAGGAGAAGTGACTTTAGGGTAACGCCAAGAAAAGTAAGGCTAGGGAGAGAGACATGCCAGAGGAGCCAGCCCTGCACCAGGTACTTTTTAATGCTGGGAGAGACTGGCAGTAAGAGTCCATTTTGTTATATTAATAGGTACCTCAGTCAGCCATTTGTCCTGGATTTCTTTGGGACTTAACACTCAAAATGTCCTTATAAATTTGTATATTGTTTGGCTGGTAGCAAATTGGTTTCTAAGTGCATGTTTGCATAAATTAAAAACGCTAAATTAGTGTGAATTATTGCGTGGTGTAACTGGAGTTTTAAGGTAACATTGCTGGCTCTAGTTTCCAAACAGGCTATGCTCAGCCACCAATCCTAGTGCACCTGTTAAAGATATGATTGATGGGGGGGAACACTGGGGTAGATTAGTCAGTGTGCCTCAGGAAGAATGGACAAATGAAATCCATTTATCTCAAATCCATCTTTGGGTTACTGACATGCGCTTTAGATTGGACTGAAACAAGAGACAATAAAAATATATAGTTTGGCAGTCTTGGGTCAGGCAGGCTAAGGTCTGATCAATGCTGTCTCAGTTCTGGTTCTAAACTATGGTTCAGAGAAGTTCTCCCTGCTTGAGTAGACAGATTGGTCCTCAAAAGATGTCTATTTATATTCCAGGGTGCAGCCTCACCAGGAAGCATGACTACCATCACCTGGTGGCCCTGATACACTCTGTTGTTCCAAGGTTTGTGACCACAACTTACCTCTGTGCTGTCAGCTTGATAGAAGGTTAAAATAACTAGGCAGACATTTTTACGTGATTGACAAGCTTACATAGAGAGGCAAACAGACAACCTGGGGGAAGGAGACAGGCAGGGGATGAAGGCAGAAAGGCTGGACTTCTTTCGTGCCTTTGTTGCCTCGTGGACCCAAAAGAGAAGCCAATGCTTTCTTTAAAAGGCACCTTCTGGGTAGCCACTATTATAGGAATTAACTTTCTAATAGACTGGTTCACTTAAATTAGTTTGTAAAAGGAAATAAAAATGTCTCCTGGGCTGTTAACATGTTTGGCCAATGTTCTATTCACAGTTGCTGGGCTTTTAAGTTTTCAAAGGAAAATAAGACATAAAGGGGCCTGCAGTTAAGAAAGTTCTCAACATCGTGAGAGTGCAAAGTAGCAGAAGAATACAAAATGAATAGATTTTGGCAAATAAGATTAATCAGGAAAGGTTTTGAGCTGGGAGGTGGTGGTGTACACATTTAAATGAGTTTGAGGCTAGCCTGGTTTACAAAGTGAGCTCCAGGATAGTCAAGATTACAAAGAGAAACCCTGTCTTAAAAACTAAAAAAAAAAAGAGTTGGACGGTGGTGGCACACGCCTTTAATACCAGCACGTGGGAGGCAGAGGCAGGCGGATCTCTGTGAGTTCAAGACCAGCCTTTTCTAAAGTGCTTGACATAACCAGTGTTGATGGGACCCCAAACTATAAGATCCAGTGTACCTTTAACATGAAGACTGTGAGATGCAATTTCTTTCTCAGACTTTATTTCTAGAGTTCTAATCTTTTTGTTATGAAGAAATGGGAAACCCTCTGCAGGGACTTTTGGTATTTTGTTGATCTGTATGTAACACTCCCTTGACTGATATAAAACCCAATGGGAAATATTGATTAGTCCAAGATCTAAGGCTATTAATCAAACCAATAGACTCATTCAGTAGATTCAAATACCTGTATTTATTAACTCAAATATTCAAATGAAATTGCTTGGTTCACTGTCCTCAAATTAAGGAACAGTTACCTTGGACACGTTGCATCTTAGATAAGAATATCTGTCTTTGAATGGACTGATGGCCACGCATGGCGACTGCCCAGTGGCCCTGTACAGTGTTACCATGAAGATTAAGAGTTTGGGTGACCTGTCAGAAAGTACAGCAGTTAAAGAATTAAAGTCCTGGATTTGAAAAAATAAGTGACTTCAAAGAAGAAAAAAATAGAGAAATGTATAGATGCTATAAGAATACAGTATAAATGCTATAAGAGTACAATGGAGGGATAGATCTAAATTGGTTTCTCGTAAAGAAGGTTAAAAGAAAAGGCACTGCTTCTAAATTTAAAAAAAAAGTTCATCCCTGAAGGAAGAGATATTCCAAAGTAAAGAGAAAAATGAAGAAAGCAGAAAACTTGAACTTGTTTCATAGAAAAGGCTAAGTCACAAAAAGGCTGACAAAAGATGAAGCTTAAAGGTCACAAGTATATTGAAGGCATGGGCTCAGGGGACCACTTCCTAAATATAACCTCAGCAGCACAGACACTGAGAACAACAATTAACAAATGGGACTCCAGAAACTGAGTATCTTCGGTAAAGAAAAGGACACATTTACTGAGACAAAAAAAAAAAAAAAAAAAAAAAAACCAGCAGCCTACAGGATGGAAAAAGATTTTCACTAATCCCACATTGGACAGAGAACTGGTCTTCAAAATATATAAAGAACTCAAGAAACTAAGACATCAAATTACCAAATAGTCTGATCAAAAAATGGGGTACAGATCAAAACAGAGAATTCTCAATGGTTAAAAAAAAATGACATTTGCATGCAAATGGATGAAAATAGGAAAAAAACACTCCTGAGTGAGGTAACCCAGACCCAGATAGACAAACATGATATGTACTCATTCATAAGTGGATATTAGACATAAAGCAAAGGATAACCAGCCTATAGACCATGATCTCATAGAAGCTAGGTAACGAGGGGGAGAACCCTAAGAGAGACATATGTGGATCTCCTGGGAAAGGAAACAGACAAGATCTGAGAAAATTGGGAGTGTGTGTGGGAAAGAAATGGAGAATGGAAGGGGAGGGAAAGGGAGGAGGAGAACATGAGGAAATAGGACGTTCTAGAACAGGGAAGGACAGTGACAGAGAGCAAGGAAAGAGATATTTCAATTGAGGAAGCCATTATGGGGCTAACAAGAGACATGGCACTAGAAAAATTCCCAGAAATCCACAAGGATGACCCCAGCTAAGCCTCTAAAAAATAGTGGAGAGGACACCTAAACTGGCCTTTCCCTGTAATCAGATTGATGACCACCTTAATTGTCATCATATAACCTTCATCCAGCAACTGATGGAGGCAGATATCGAGATCTACAACGAAGCACTGGGCCCAGATACTGGACACCAGTCCAAGAGAGGGAAGAGTGATAATACGAGTAAATGGATAAAGACCATGATAGTGATACCCACAGAAACAACTGACCTAAACTACCTGAACTAGTGAAAACTCACTGATTCTGGATAGATAGCAGAGGGGAAGCTGTATAGAACCAAACTAGGCCCACTGAATGGGGGAGGGGAGGACAGTTGTAAGGCTTGGGTAGTCTGTAGGACCACTGGCAGTGGGACCAGGATTTATCCCTAGAGCTTGAACTGGAGTCTAGGAGAACATTCTCTTTGGAGGAATTCCTTACTCAGCCTAGATATAGGGTGGAGCACCTTGGTCTTACCTCGAGGAGAAGTGTCAAACTTTGTTGACTCCCCATGGGAAGTCTTCCCCTTTCTGAGGAATGGATGGGGAGGGGGGATGGGGGAACGGTGGGACAGGAGGAAGGGAGGGAGTGGGAATGGGGATAGCTATATAAAAAAAACGATTGTATTAAAAAACTCTTAATAATAAAAAAAATCTAACAAGTATATAATTAAAAATAGTTTCTAAAGGTTGTAGAACATTGTGTGCCTCAATAAAAGGATCAAATTTCCCCACAAAGGTGGAAATTAAGTTGTCAATCTGAACTCTGAGACAGAGCTCTGACCTCCAAAAGGGAGATGCCCCAATGGCTTAATTAAAAGATAGCATAGAGCCAGCTAGGAGTGATGTGGGTGGCGGGGCTGCATCCCCAGCACCCCGGCCGCCTGGCTAGCTTATGCCCCGAAATAACAACACACAAATTGTATTCTTTTAAACACTGCTTGGCCCTGATAGGTTAAAACATAGGTGGGAGGAGTAAACAGAACAGAATGCTGGGAGGAAGAGGAAGTGAGCTCAGAGATGCCATGCTCCGCTCTCCTGGGTAGACTTGACAGCTCTGCTCTCTGGAGCAGAGATGCCAGGCTCCTCTCCCCCAGGCAGCTCCAACCCAGGATGGACGTAGGCTAGAATCTTCCTGGTAAGCGCACCTAGCAGTGCTACACAGATGATTAGAAATGGGCTAAATTAATATGTGAGAATTAGCCTAGAAGTGGCTAGATAAAAATGGGCCAAGCAGCATTTAAAAGAATACAGTTTGTGTGTTGTTATTTTGGGGCATAAGCTAGCCAGGTGGCCGGGGTGCTGGAGACGCAGCCCCACCGCTCCTATTACAACATAGGAGCCTTTGTAGCATGGCTGCTTCCTGTGGAACTCAGAGTCTACACACTGGCTTCAGAATCTAGTCTCTTTTGAAGGCTACACATACCCATCTCTGAAACCCTGTGGCATAAGAGTGAACCACAGTGTTTCCAAAAGCCAATGAAGTTACTGTTACCAGCCCAAGCCTTGAGACGTCCCAATCTAGAAGAAAGCCTTTGCCTTTGACATAGCATAGAAATAAAGCATAGAGGGGGCTCCAAAATCTGAGGAACATCCTTTGACTTGGAGCTTATGCTTCTGAGCAGCTGAACTCTACAGTGTGTGAGAGGTCAGGTCGTTTGCGAGCTCTAACAGCTACAGAGATGGTAGCAGATAGGGCAACTGAACTCACTCCCTAAATCCTCACCAAGTTCATAGCATCTTTGAAACCAAATTTACCATTGGTTAACTAAAACCAAGCACTCTATTTGGAATCACCAAAACTGATCTTTAAAGTTTACCACATGAAGCCCACTGACTTTGCTCAAGTTCCAGAAACAAACAAATTAGCTCACTCTGGGGTGGTGCCCATAGATCACATGTCTATGCTAGTGGACCTGACTTAAAAGACGAACCCTTAATGAACCCATGTACAATTGTTTAGAGATGGAAGCAGCTGGGACCTGATAGGCAGGAATGCAACAGTGGCTTCCAGGAGGAAGGAAAAGCTACAAGCCTTTCTCCCAATAGCCCAGTTCCCAAAGCTGAACTTGTCAACTCAACCAGAGCTTTCTAACTGGGAAAATAAGTGAGTCAATGTTTACACTGACTCTAAACATGGTTTTCTAGTTCTTCATGTTCACCCAGCTGTATGAAAATAAAGGACTTTAAACAAGAGAATTTTCTCAATCAATATGCTCCTGAATTTCATTTCTTCTCTAAGCCATCTGGCAACCCACATGGGTAGAGATGTCTCTCTGTATACCTTCTAGTATTTGCTAACACTTCTGCAGGATGGATGGACACCTACTACACTTGGATCAAAAAGAAATAAACTAAGGTAAAGCCTTATTCCCTATAATATAAGCTCTACCTTCTATGGCTTTACAGCCTCAACAGCATCTTGAAGACAAGGTCTCTCGGACATGTGAACCTCAAAAGACTTAAAATATTTCTTCAAGAAAAACATATGTCCTAACTTCTTAAATGCCATTATAAACTAATCCAAAGTTATTAATGACTCTATTTGGTTTGCTTCATCTCTTCCCTGCCAGATGCCATTGGTATACACTCAATGACGACACCCTTACACTCTTCTGCTAAGTTTGCTCCACACTGGATTCCCTTCTCTGAAATAATTCTTCTGCATTCTGTCATGTTCTTAATGTGTAACAGTCATTTTTTAACAGCCTAAGTTTTCTTACTTCCAAACTGAAAAGCTAAGAGGATGCAGAAACTTGACAGCCCTTCCCTTGCTATTCTGAGATGTCTGAAGGGAAACTAGGATTATCATTAAAGCAGAGTGTTGGGAATATATACCTGAGAAAGAGGCTAACATGTGTCCTCAGCTACAAGATTTACATGCTCAAAATCTATGTCACTTTTTGCTTATGTTTTAATGATTGACTAGCATCATTGGGATGTATCTCATGATAAAAGGTCCTGCTATTTTCAGTTTTAATCTTATTAATTATCACAACCATCTGCTACATGATGTGTTATTTATGCCACTGATGGCAGGAGTTAATGACATGGATTCTTATAGATTTCCATCAAATGATGAAATTCTGTTCTGGTCTTATAGCTCCTTGGACATTCTCTTATCCCCATCAGACCAGGTAGGTTGACACTTTTGGTGCCTGGGTAGGGCAAGTGTCTATGCCCTGATTAACCAATAAATTCTAGGAAATGGATCTTTGGTCATTATCATATCTTAAGGAATCAGATTCTCATAGGAGGAAATTGATGTGGGATAGAAAGACAGGGAAATTGGGGGAACATGGAAAGTAAAAATGCCTCTTCAGCCAGCAGTCTTGCTGAAGTCTTTGAAAGGCAAGAGTTAAGAACCTCAGCAAACTTCCTGTGAAGATTGCCTACACTGAGGTAATACTCATTTTATATAGAGAGACGTGTATTAAGAATGTTAAAATATCAATGAACTGTGTTTAAGGCCTAAGCATACATGCATGTATGGCTATATATTTTCCTTCTTTGCCAGCTTCAAACCTGCAGTATTCTGAGAATCTCCCTCTGTGACCTTTGGGATCCATGGTTTTACCTTATCAGATTGTACCCATACCAAAGTGCTGCAGAAATAACATATGCCCCCATTTACTGAGAACACAGAGGTTTTCCTTAGTGACTCGTGGAAGCGACCACAGAAGCCAAGCAAAGTTTCCCAACAGCAATGGCTAAAACAGTCAGGCACAACTCTTTCCTGAGAAGTCACCTCAAAGTGTGTACTATCTTTTTCTATCTTAAACCTATAAAAAGATGGCTTCTTCATAAATTCTAACTGTATTTCATGCTGACTCATTGTTCGCTTCTGTTCTGTGGTTCAGTAAAGAGCCTCAACTTTACTTCAATAGATGCCTCTGAAAACAAGTCCTTGGCCTGCTGGTGATGGCAGCATGGAGCTATGGCTCTGGCCTGAGCCCCACAGTGCTGAGTAGCTCAGTGGTGGAGTTCATGTGTAGTGTGTACTAGACCTGAGCTTAATTAGTACTGTGTGTATGTACATGTGTGTGCACACAACTGAACCCAGAAATCCAAGTTTCGTATGCAGGCTGCCAAAAGCCAGACCAGCTATGGATGTAATTTGGCAATGTAAATCCTTTTCCCTTGAAGTGAATCACCAGTCACAGGGTCTCATTTTCAAAGGAATATTTCGATTTTGATTTTAAAGAAACACCATTTTCTTGCAAAGCTACTAAATGCAGTAGTTTGTAAATGAAATAATGTGGTGCCATGAATTAACAGAAAGTTGCCATTTTCAGACTATTGTTATTATTATTATTATTATTATTATTATTATTATTATTTGCAACACTAGCAAGGTGACTACTAATTTGAACTATGGCCTAATTTTATATTGTTTCAGATCTAGTACATGTCACACTGAAACTTCTCATGTATGTTACCAAATTTGAATTTTTTTTCAGTAAAAGTCATAATTGTCATGCAATTATGAAGATTTCAGAGGATACATGCAACATGAAGCCCAGCATAGGAAGCTACCTTTGTGGCCTCCTTTCAAGTTTGGCATGCTTTCACTTCGCAGTTTAAAAATTAATTAGAAAAAATGTAAAAGATCCATCCAGCAGTCTCCAGGCCCTGAATATGGGCAGGAGTAAAGGAAAGCCTTCTGATGAGACAGCCTCAAATACAGATGGGGTTCACTCCTGCTAAAGGATGGGAGTTGGTTTTCTGTTAGCAAGATCTTATCTGAGGAGGCATCTGTCTATCAACAGACATAGTTCAACACTAATTTCCATTCCTCCTTATGAAGCCAGTGGCTGCTTTTTAGGAGCTGTGTCACCATCGATGGGCAGATTAATACCTGAGAATTCAGGGTCCTCATGCTGCCCATGGAAAGTGAGCAGTTACTGTGACAGTTGTGGGGGGAGAATTTCACTAAATGATAGTATTAAGAGAATCTGTTATATTTATAATATAACATAAAAATATAAAAATAAATAAGAACTCATTTATTGAAAGAGTTTTATGTTCTGGGCAGCACGCCAGATATTCCACGGGAGTTAATAAGTCAATGTCCCTGAGCTCTGGATTGTGCTTGAGTGTGCTTACCTAAGCAGACAGTCTGGGAACTGAGCAAGGGTTCAGGCAAGGACACTTTAGTCTGTGGCTTCAGACCAGAAAGATGAGGGCAATGGGGAGGGGCTTCGGAGGAAATGAGTGTGTATCTGAGATGCACTTTCATCAGGGCCTACTGCTGTCCTCGGAGCCCACTACAATATTATGTAAACATAACTGACTATAATTTTAATGAACAGTCTTCTGTTCTTATTAATTTCCATTTTCATTCTATCTTATTTTTGAGTGTGAAGTTTTATTAAAGGGGTGTGGAGTGTGGAAGAGTGGGGAGGGAGACAGTGAGAGAAAGAGAAAGAAAGAGAGGATAGAAAAGGAGAGAGAAGAAGGAAAGGGGGAGACCGAAAGCTGCCTCTTCAGAAGAATGGCAGAGAGAGAGAGAGAGAGAGAGAGAGAGAGAGAGAGAGAGAGAGAGAGAGAGAGAGAGAGGGGGGGGGGGAGAGAGCCTTCATTATATCTTTTGACAACAATAAAAATTTACGTAATGATTAAAGTTCATAAAAACTTAATTTTCTTTCAGAAACAGAAAAAATGTCTAAGATTGCCAAAAGATTTAGCAAGAATTTAATGGCACATGATAAGGTTATAGACAATGAAAAATAAAAAAGGTGAGTTCTGTATTTAAAAATTAGATTTGTATGGCCAAGAGGAGGAAAGAGAACAGTATCTTCCATTGTAGCAAAATGTTATTTTCGTTTATTGTTATTTAAATTAACATGAAACATAATGGTGTTCTAAGAATTAAATTTGTAATTTCAGATAAAACAGATTAAATATATAATGACCATGGTTGCTTCAAACTTCAAACTTTGTTCTCTCCATTGTCTGAGGAGGAAGACTATATACAAAGACAGAGAGGTAAACGGTCAAGGAAAGGAAGGGGTCACCAAAGAGAGGCAGAGCCTCCAAAGAAACAAGGGACACTGAAGACAGCTGGTAGCCATGATCTGAACTGATGAAAAAGTGGGAAAAAAAATCACTCCCTACAACCTTCAGCGGAAGCATGTCCTGTGGACACCTTAATTTCAGACTGCAGTCTTGTGGAACGCTGATAGACTCCATCTCAGATGGTGCAGTTTGCTGTGGCAGCCTCAAGAAGCTGGTCCACCTGCTGCACTGACTCCATCTGGGACTCCCTTCTGCTTCTTATCTCTGTTCCTGTTGCTTTAAAGGTCCCCAGAGGAAATGATTTTCCTTGGAGACAAATCAGAGGTCCCATTGAAATGTAAGCTATAGTTCCTGGCATCTGCCTATCGCCTATCGATGAAGCTATTGTGACCTTATGGAAAGAGGAAGCCAGGTGAAGTGCTGAGGTCCTCTTGGGGCTTCCTTGTCTGAAAGTTATGGTAAACAGATGAGGCCAGCAGTCCTACTCTAAAAGGAGCGGAGGTTAGGAGTCCAAGTCCCCAAGGGATGAAAGTCTGGTTGTGATACTGATCATTGATAGAAACCAGCAGAGGGGCAAGTTCCAAAATAAAGTAGTCTGAGAGCAGGCCACAGACTGCTCACTGTAGTCCACACAATGAGAAGGAAGAATCTGTCGAAGGTTTAAAATGAGCTACAGGAGATAGGGTTGCAGCTTGTCCCAATAACCAGGTTCTTCTGAATGCTGTCTCCTTGAAGGAAGGGAAGCTGCCCAGAGTCCCCCAGGAGCCTCTTGCAGTTCTTGTAAAAAGAGAAGATGTGAGGGACACAAAAGCACAGGCTACAGAAGATGCTCTAGGAGCTGCCACACAAATGCCTTTAAGAAATAGGCATTTGTGCTCCACCTCCCAGTGATTCCGTATTGATGGCTGTGGTGTGGGGCTGGGCGTGGGCACTTTCTAAAATCTTTCCAGGATGACACTGTGTAGCCCACATTGACTACTGCTGCCAGAGCCATGAAAATAAGTCGGCCGAGGGGGGAACAGAGTATTGATTCTCTGAGTGCTATTCAACCAGGAGCTGTCCAACCTCCCTCTCCCTAAGGGTCTGGTCCAGGAACTCATCCACACTAATCTGTGTAGCCTATAAGGAAGCATGCATTGTAGAAGGAAGATTATCTTAAAGAGATCTTTGCCTCCAAGCACTGTGAATGTTTTTTGTGCCAACTTTCCGGCCAGGCCCTGTGCCTTGTTTTGGAAATCAGTTCCACTTTGGTTTGCCTAGTTACTGTTCCGAAGCTGTGGCTTCCTGTAATACACCCTTACATCTGACCTTGCCCACTTCCGGCCCTTAGGAGGAAGAGAGCAATATCCTTGCTTCTGCTACCCTGGGCCATGCTAAGGGCTGACACTGAGGAACCCCCAGGAAATTTTCACATTCACAGATTTTTTTTCTATATTTTAAGTAGCTAGTGAAGAGCCATAAACCCTTCAAATAATGTTTATCCCAGGGAAAGACCATTTCTTTCATTTAGCATCACTTTCAATCACAAAACTGGGTCATTCTCTGCTCAGAGTGAGTCTGGACCTCGCCGGCTTCTGTCAGAACACGGAGAGATAAAATGACGGCACACAGGAGCCTTGTGACTACAGAGGCATTTTGCCACTTCTTTAAAGGAACAACTTTATCACGGGCAGATTTTTAATAAAATCAGCTGTTTCCAGTCTTCCCTTCTGTGGCCTTGAACATAGATCCTGCCCCTTTTGGTTTTCTGGGACAGCTGTGTAGGTGTATGTAGCTCTGGCTGCCCTGGAACTCGCTCTGTAGAACAGGCAGGCCAGGCAAGTAACACCACCCAGCGAAGTTTGCTTCTCTTATGTTACTTCTAGGAGTTATGAAAGCCAAATGTTTACTGAAGATTTCTTAAATTACTTTTCAAAGCAACTGATTTATTTTTCAATCTGCTTTTGCAAAATTTATAAAAAGAAAAGTTACTTACAAAATAATCTTTACCCTCCACACATTTGCAATGGACTCTGATTATTCAGTTATTGGAGGTGGATGTGTCACGAAGGGAATGTTTTTTAAAAGAAATATTTAGTGCCATCTGTCATCTCAGTAATGGTTTCAATGACAAAATTTTTAAAAAGACAGAAAAACAGCTGGCAAGATGGCTCTCTGGGTAAAGACGCTTGTGACTCAGTGGTGCAAGCCTGATCTTTTGTGTGATCTGTCTCTGTGTGTATGTGTGTCTCTCTGTCTCTTTCTCCATGTATGTGTGTCTCTACCTCTCTGTGTCTCTACTCTCTGTCTCTCAGAGCAAAAGAAAAACAAAGAAAGATACAGAGTCCTTAAGAACTGTACACTCAATTAAAACTATAAAAATGAACTCTCTGGTCCAGCATTCTCCGTCTTATCCATCTCTATGGGGACTTTTTGTGGGATATTTGATCACACTGTGTGAAAGATGCCTCTTGATTGGTTAGTAAAGAGCTGAATGGCCAATAGCTAGGCAGTAGAGGTTAGGCAGGACTTCCAGGCAGAGAGAGGAACTCAGGATGATGAATCTAGGTACATAGGAGACCCTAGAGATACACTGTGATCAGACATATAAACGGAAGAAGTAAAAACCCACATGGCAGAACAAGGATTAATAGAAACAGGTTAATTTAAATTACAAGAGCTAGTTGGGAACAAGCCTAAGCTATAGGCCAAGCTTTCATAATTAATAATAAGTCTCTATCTTATTAGAGAGCTGGCAGTCGCAAAGTAAGTCTCACTACAGGGACTTCTGACATTTTTCAGGTGAATCTCAAATATTTCCAAAGATCTACTTTTGGTCATTGTTTCCTTTCCTTTTTCATTTTCTTTCTTATAGACTATTGACAACATTGACCTTACCTATCATACACCTCCAAAAGAAAATTAAAATGCTGACTACAAACTCATTAAAAAATCACAGAATTGTCCCTTTGAGGGGAATCAGTTTGGAAACCTGAAGGAGAACAACCTATATTTTAAAAACCAGACTTTCATTTTAGTACATATGTTATATAAAGCAAAATTTCCACTTGTTGCATACCTGGCTTTCGTATGTCTGGTCATATGTGATGCTGGTTGATTCTTTGTCTATTCTGTTCATTTTTTATCAGACTATTAAAGTACACAGTAAATAAAGCAGGCCTTGAAAGCTCAAAGAGAGAAAACTGGAATTTTCTAGGGCACCACTCAGAAACTGACATACTCCGGCACATTCATTTTAGGAGGTAGGGGGCTATTCCTAAACTAAGAGAGACCACACAGTAACGTGAATGTCTGGTCTTTTCTGGACACCCAGAAGCTTCTCTGCAAATTCATAGCAAGAACTTTCATTCTCATATTTTTCTGAATTTCTTCCACTGCAGATGTCATTCACTGATTTACTTACAGGAGAAAGAAAATGATCAAGAATACACATTTTCTCACAAAAACTGACATAAGCAATAACAAAAGATATCCATTTGTTCAGCTAGCAACATAGAAAATGTTTAGTATGCATATACATTTGTGAATATATACATAACAGAAGCCGGAGGAAAACAGTATGTATGTTTAATTTGTTTTCAAGCAAAGTCTCACTGTATAGCCCAAACTGGTCTCAAATTAGCATCCTTTTTGCCTTGGTTTCCTGAATGCTGGGACTATAAGCATGCACCATCACACCCAGCAGAAATACACTGGTTAACACTTTCTATGTCATATGGTAGGCTAGCCATTTGATTTTTTCTGTTATACTTTATTTAACCAATCCAATCAGTTTAATTTACCATTATCTCTTTGAATTACTTAAATTGCTTCTTTATCTTATAAAATGCTCCAATTCTATTTGATGAATATATTTAAATCAAACACTCTTAACAAACACTCCCAGAAACAATCATATTACCTGAAAATTATATTTTTCTCAAATTAGTGAAAAATTCACTGCTAACATTAAATGTACTTAAAATATTAATAAAGATAAAATTGTTTACATACCCAAAAGCTGAAAAGGAAAACAGCTCACCTTGTGAAAAGAGAACAGGGTGAATTTTAAAGCCTCCTCCATTCTTCAACCGTTGAGGCAGTTGCTCAAAATGGTAGCTATCAATGTAGAAGTAAACCTTCAGGGCCTGGCGGCTTCCTTCCACTTGGTACGTAAGAGGGACATCTGAAGTGACATTAAATCCCATATTACTTACTGTAGTCAAGTATATGCTGGACAGTACATTTGGATTATGTCAGTAATATGTTAAACTTTTACAAAAAAAATTCCTGAAATTTACCACAAAGTAATACAGTAAGAGTGTTCCAAAGTGTAAGCCCTTCAAGACATGCAAATGGCCAGGCTCTCACCCCAACCCCCAACCCTGCCAGACTACTCTTAATGGCCATGAAGTCCATTTACAGCCCCTGGAGATGCAAAAAGCCCAAGACCAGGCCACACAATCCCACAAATCCCTGAGTTTGCCCGAAGATCAGTTCATAAAACCCCACCAACCCAGGTCATGGAAAGCTATGCTCCACAAGAAACCCTAGACTGCCTGCCTCTTGCTCAGTTCATAGCTGCTTCTTGCCTAAGCAGAGGCAACCACCCTCTTGTGTCTTTCCCAATCAATCTCTTGTGTAAGGTTTGTTGTGTGTTGTGACTTTTTGGTACTCCTTGACTCCTGCCTGCCAGGATGTCTTTTCCCTCAGAGTTGCAACACTTGCATTAGGAAAGCCTTTCTCCTCAGAGTTGGAATGCTTACACTGGACATCAGGCCCATGTGGCACACAAAGTGCCGTTCTGTCAAACAGTACTGAATCAGAGTTCCACTAGCTAAAGACATGGGTTTATTACTGAACTGAGTATCAGATTCTGTAACGGGGAACTTGGTTACACTCTGACACACCAGATGTCTCACATAACTAGGAAAGAATCTCTCAGGACAGCTGCCTCATTCATAAGTAGTCAAAATGAGCCCACAGAGCACACTCCTTAAGTATATGTGAGGAAAAGGACTGCATAGCAACCATTAGCAAAATGAGCATGGGTTTTGTAAGCTCTGCTCCCTGAGCACCACATTAAAATGAACCATGTTCTGCTGAGGATGCCTTATGGTCATTAGAAATTATCTTTCCAAATTCTTGGAGCTACTTTTAAATACTCTAAAATTAATGGCTTTAAAAAAAATCAGCAAATGTGATTGGCTAAAATGCTGTGGGAACATTTCATGGTGCAACTGTAAGTCATTTTCTTTCCATGTGAATCCACAATATTTCTACCCCATTAAAAAAGAATATAAAATCATTCTGAAAATACTCAAATTAGAACACTGCTGCTAACTAGTTAAAAATTAAGAGCAAGACATAGCAGGTCTTCCTGATTCAACATAATGCATCTTCCTGATTCAACATTAGCTGATGTGGGAGTGTCATATATCAATCTGTTGATTTCATTGGTTAAGTAATAAACCAACTGCTTGGCCTCATAGCTTAGAACATAGATGGGAGGAGAAAACAGAATAGAATTCTGGGCGGAAAAGGAAGTGAGGTCAGACTCTGCTCTGCTCCCGAAGAGACGCCATGCTCAGCTCTCCCGGGTAGATGCGATAGCTCTGCTCTCTGAGGCACATGCGATGAAGATGGACATAGGCTAGAATCTTCCTGGTAAGCGCACCTTGGGGTGCTTACACACATCATTAGAAATGGGCTAGTCCAGGTGCGAGAATTAGCCTGTAAGGGCTAGAGTTCATGGGCCAAGCAGTTCTTAAATGAATACAGTTTGTGTGTTGTTATTTCGGGCATGAGCTAGCCAAGCGGCCGGGGTGTTGGGGATGCAGCCCCACCGCCGCTTCTTATTTCAACAATTAGCACTTCAAGCTGCCATCCTGGAACTGATACTGAGTTCAAGTTCAAAGGGATTTACCACACGAATGACAACCTCCCTCTTTATCACTGAATTGTATATCTAGGCAAAGGAGCTATGGCAGCACTGGTCACCAGCTTCCCTTATGCCACCTCATAAAGCTTATTTTATTTCTGTAACTTTTCATAGAGAGACATTGGTGCTTTAATTTAGAAACCAGAAAAATGAGTTTTTGAACTGAAGATTCAGAAGAAAGCCCTTTCATAATTGGAATTTTTTATTTTTGGTTGTTAAAATTAAAAAAAAACAAAGCCAAAAACAACATTAAGAAGAAAAAAAGCATGGTGGTTTACACATGCAGAGGAAGATTGTGGAGTTCTAGCCTAGCCTGTGCTACAGAGAAAGAGAAGAGGGAAGATGAAGAGAGGTAGATATAGAGATAAAAAGAGGTAAAAAGAGAGACATAGAGATAGACAGAAAGACAGATGACAGAGATAGAGACACAGATAGAAGGAAGAAAATAAATTTATACCTGCTAAATATTTATATATTCTACTTTCTTCATATGCTATCATATATGTCCATGATTATTAAACTGTATGCATTTAGTCTTTGTCATCAAGGTAGTAAAGTCATGTCAAGTGGATAATGTTACTGAAAGGATGACAATGACGTCATAGACAGCTATATTTTAAACTGACAGAAAGCAAAGGTAAAAGGGAATTAAGGAAGTAATTCTTAAGAATTGGAACATCTTGTTTACAGTAAAGTAATAAAAACTCAAGACTACTTGAAAGGAATGGAAACAGTTTTCCTGTGCACAATTCTCATGGACATAGGAACTACCCAAGAATACTCCAATCAAATCTGGTATATAACTAACTATATACCACTATTCAGTAGGATTTACACAAGGTCTGCAAAATAAATTCATGTAATCCCTTGTATATACTGACAAAATAATAAAAATAAAGCCCACCTACGTAATCCTGACAGCATACAGGGAAAGCATTTAACAAAATGTAACATGAACGCATGAAAAAATGTTTTCAGTCAATAGGTTAAAGAAAATGGACCTCCACCATATGATAAAATACATATAAAGCTATAGCTAACATCGTAGTTGATTGTAAGAAGCTACGATTGCCCATTAAGTCAGGAGCAAGAACGATGACCTCTCTCACCCCCGCTCCTTTTCAATGCTGCACTAGCAGTTCCCACTAAGACAGCCATAGAAGAAAAGGACGTGAAAACACTCCTCAAGAGAGGAGCAAACTTTTGTTTACAGATTAGATGCTCAAAGATGGGAGACAAATCTGAGATCAACAACATTCTCTGAAAATAATATATGTATATATCAAAGACGCAAGAGACAAAGATGATATAAAAATACAACTATTTCCCTATATATTAGCAATAAACAAGTAAAACACAAAGTTAAAAACAGACTACCATTTGTACTAGCCACCTCTAAAATGAGATACATATAAATATACTAAAATATGTATAATATTTATGTGAGAAAAATAAAATTTCTGACAAATACAAAACAAAAAAATTAAGAAATAAATGGGAAACTAGTCTATGTTCATGGTTAATAGGAGCCATTATGGTCCAGATGTTATTTATTCCTGATTTGATAGACAGTTTTCATGAAAATTCTTCAAATCTGAAGGAATTCATGGATATCAACAAAATGATTCCAAAGTTCACACAATGAGGAAAGAGACTGAGAACAACTAACACAGAGCTGAGGAAGAAAAGTAGAGGAAAAAAAGTAGGGACTGTCCGACTCCATGTCTCACTCCACAGGTACAATGTGCCTGTAAATTAAGACAATGTGCAGCTGGACAGAAAACAGACAGCAGCTGAGTGGAACCCCAGTCTAGTAATGTGTGAGCTAGTCCCATGTGAGCCGCCGATTTATCCTGACAAAGGAGTAAAGGTAACATGATAGGTTTTTCATCCCCCTGGTTTTGAAACAATTGGGCATGTACACATAAAAAGAATCTTGACATAGTGCTCATCCACTCATAAGATTAATTCAAAGTAGGTAAAAAAAAAAAACTGAAGTAGAAAGTATGAAACTATGTAACTCCTAGAAGATAGCACAGGAGAAAGCCATGATCATGGAGGATGCCATCTTAGAAATAGCACTAAAGGCACAGCCAATGAAAGAAATCCTGTCATCTAGACTGTAGCAACACTAAATCTGAGCTCTATGGAAGATGAGGCCAGCACAATGTGACGATGAGCATACAGCTAGGAGAAGGGATCTGTAGAGGACACATGAATAAAGAAAGGACTAGCTCTCAGAATATACGAGGAACTCGGCAAACACAAAACGAGGAAACTAGAAAAGTGTTTTTAAACACGCAGAATAACATGGAACTGAAATCCACCACTGCTTTTCTTGCAGAAGGCCATCTTCTATGGAAAACAAACTTATTTTGAGAGGAATGTAAGTGATCAACAGCTTGGAACCAATGCAAGCTGAGTGAGGGAACTTCCTATGGCAACTCACCCTAGGAAAGAGCCACCATGGCTTCATCCCTGAAGATATGACACCAGATCAGTGAATGGGATATGTGAATTTATAAGTAAGTTTTGCTTTAAAAATTGATACTTTAGCCTGTTTAGATTGTCTCTCTCTAAGCGTTTCCAAGTCTTTGTCTTCCTTCAGATCTATTTAAAGCTGCCATTATGGGATGTTTTCTGAAGTCAGCCCTGAAAAGGCCAAATTACCCTCTTGGTTTATGCATCTTTATTTCGTTGTATGGTCTATCTACCTCTGTAGTCAACTCATCATTATGTCTCATCTTGGTCATCAACATCATGGACCCATGTCTATTTCATCCATTATGGGACCCATAGCTCCAGACACAATAGTTGACCCATATGAAGACACTGGGGGTTTTCAAGTACTCACTTGTCTAATAACCACCTTAAGATTAACAGTATCATGATTATAAAGGAGATGTTTTTTTTTTATTTGCCTAAAAGCAAGTGTAAGAGAATGGCTTCAAATATTGATTACAACCATGTAACACTTGAGGATTTCAACACATTGTCTTATTTAAAACACCCAGCTCTGAGCTTGGAAAAACCTAATGTCTTCATTGGCACACTGATTGATGAGAATGGATCCAGAATTTGAATTCAGGGTCTAGATAAAAGTGAATGGTTTCTTCTACCTTCCTTCTCTCTGCACCCTGTCCTCTCTCCAGAGGTGTGCAGCCAACCTGTCTCTATACCAGCCATGCAGCCTTTATTAGCCATCCTGACACATCTGCTCCTACACAGATGGAGAGATGAAACTACATGCCATGAATCTGAACAAGCTCTAACCTTCTTCTACCACTGAAGTAAGACTTGATGGACCTCGGGTGTCAGGTTTCACAATGAGAACTCTCTCCAGTCATCACTTCCCCATCCCACAGTCTGGAAAACAGAATGGATGCACACTGCAGCACTCCCTGGGACATAGCTAGGAAGTGCTTCTGTTTATGATTTTATTGATTCTGATTTATGGTTCTAACTAGTATCTGGTTCCTCCACACTCTTTGTCAAGTATGCTATCCCAGACTAAACTGCATGGTATAAAACTTTCCATTAGCCCCCGAAACTTATAAAAGCCAGCTACTACCCTTTGTTCTGGGTAACCTTTGTACTGGTGACTCTGAAGGCCCCTCTATTCTCGCTCAACCATCTCTTATGGTGGCTTTATCTTTCTTCTTCTCACTGTGACTGGCTAGCCTCACAGTTACTATGTGAAAGAGGCTTGGAAGAACTTACAGAAATGCACCTCTGTCTCTAGAGTTCTTCCTCTATAGCACGTGGGTCAAAGTGTGTACCTGACTAAAAAATCTCTAAATGAAGCTCTGGTCAATTTTATGAGGAAGTTTCTCCTTCCTTTAAGGTCAAGGTCATGTTGT
Source organism: Alexandromys fortis (assembly GCF_014885135.2). NCBI lineage: Eukaryota > Metazoa > Chordata > Mammalia > Rodentia > Cricetidae > Alexandromys > Alexandromys fortis. Next base: position 10,027,327 of record NW_026067923.1, read on the forward strand.
TTTAATGCTATTCTACTCTTCTAATCAATGCTCTCCCTCAAGGTTCAATCGTGCTTTCCAGGCTTCTTCTCCTCATACACTTTATTTCCGAATGGTTATGTGTCAACTCCTTTCCCAAACCTACAATGACTGCTCTTTATTTTTATGTTTAATGGTGGAGTCATGTGGCATTGAAATTGGTGTCTTACTAGGGAACTACCTTCAGGAGTCCAGGCTATGCCCCAAAGAGACGCATAAAGCACATTGCTAAACACCACCGTCATGAGTGCTTTGTCATGAGCACAGCCATATTTAAACTCTAACTTTTCCTTAGGGGATCACAATTACCTTTAATGTTTGGAATGTGTCCAACACATCAATGTCTCTTACCGTGGATTAAAAAAAAAATCACTCACAGAGCCCTCCCCTGCTTCCTCGGTTGTCAAAAATGTCACTTTGAAAGCACAGAGGGCAATGAATGCCTATGAGAGCTTATAGCTCCTCAAGCAGCATGTTTAGAGAATTAACAGCATTAGGTAACATCACAGAATTGTTTTCTCAGCCTTCAGCAAAACTATGCTCAGTCTTCAAGTAAAACTAAATGTCCTTCTATTTCTATACATGCAAGGTGAAACCTTACAATTTATCTAAAATTTTGTTTTTAATCAAAATTTACCACACATTTTGCCAGATAACAATTGTCTCTCAGGTATCAGTAACTTACACTTCCATATTCTTGGTCTTTTTGTTTATAAGTGGAAATGAACATTAGTGGCAATTCTATAATTAACTATATACTACATTGATATTTTTAATTTTACTATCCCCACAGATTTCCTCACATCCAAGTCACTGTGATTTCTCTCTTAGGTCACTCCAGAGCTTCTTAAGTGGTCTATGAGTTTCTGCCCATCCTCAGAATGGTATATGTAACACAGCAGACAGAGGCATCACTTTGGCTACGTAAATCAGGTCTTGCTGTTCACTTGAAACCAGGAACATGGAGATATCTCAATAGTAGGAATCCCTACAAGGTCTTATTTCCTATTTGATGTCATACTCTGTTTTCTTTGCTTGCTCTCCCATGGCCAAGAAAGGCTGGCGTGTTGCTCTAAGAACATGTCTCACAGCCTCCTGCCTGAGAGTTGATGAAGCCTGACAAACTATCTCCCACTATCTGTGTGACTCTCTCAGCCCCTACAGAGGTCTGCTCTCCTAGACCAGAGGCCCTCCCCACCCTGCTAACAGCATCTTTTCCTCTGCTCCTTCATCTTTATATTCTGATCTACTTTACTGTTACTTTTAACTTAACAAATTAATCTGTTTTTCTAACCTGTCATTTTCTTTCCTCACCTCCATTTCTAACCCACAGAAGACACCATCTGCTCAGAACTCTTTTGAACCTCATACCCAGAATAATTCTGGCAAGAAGTAAGCATTCAAATGAAGTTTTTGATGAGACAACTGAAAGAATGATTATCATTTCATCAAGCTACGGATTTGAAGTGTGCACTTATTAAGCCTCTATCTATTATACTAGCCTCTGGGAAGGGCCATAAGAACACCTCCCATCTCTGAAGACACTTATAGCTTCTATTAAAATACACAGGATCCAAACACTTGTGAAAAACAAGAAGCAAACAAAACTGTTTTTAAAGATAAACTGTAGATTTTTTGGACTGGAAGGCATCTTATTGTTATATTAAACATTTATACAAGATTGAAATCAAAGAAAAAATGGTAATTTGCAAAATTTAAAGACATGAACATTAATCCATAGGTTCACTACATAACAAGTACTATTTCTTAAGTATGACTTCTAAAATACAGCCTGTCAGCACTAATGTTGGAAAATGTTGAAGGCAAAGAAACCCTTTTCAATCATTCAACTCATGTAACTCTATGCACATCAAAAGATGGCATCATCTGCCACCAGCAGCATCCTGTAGACACATCGTTACTCACTTGCAACCAGGGGCTCCTCTTCTGATGGTTTGAAGAAAAAGGAAACTTTTTCCAAATCAAATAGCGCTACCAGTGTATCCTCTAGCATGGCTTGTTCATCTTTCTACAATGAAGAGAAAGAATCTATCAGATGACCGAACAATGCACTGTCAGATCCCATGGCACAATGTAAATGCAAACAAGAATCCTTTCCCTTCTGTTTTATTGCATAGAAAACATTGGTGCCAACACATTCCTGAAAACTCTGTACAAAATGAAATCAAGAAGTCCTACATAGTGACATGTTCCTTGTATGGTTTTATCATTTTCTGATTTTGTATTTTTTCAATATATAAATGATTATATACATAATATTCAATCTAGCTTATAGATAGAATCTAATCATAATGATCTCATTCACAAATAATATATGCTTTTGGCCTTTTACTTCTAAAAGCTCACAAAGTAACAGATAGGAAGCAAAAAAAAGCCATTAATTTTAAGTTCAAAACAAATTAAATCACAATCATCCTTTTTTATAATAATTTATTCATTGTTCAATCACTACTTATTAAAACCATGATAAAAGCAGTTTCCATGTACAGATACATTTGTCTTCCAAAGAGATTATATACAAATACCATGCTCTCTCACTTTTCACCTTTGAGTCAAGGTCTCTTTACTGAACTTGAAGCATGCCCACCTAGCAAATCTGGATCTTGCCCAACTAGCAAATCTGGAACTCACCCAACTAGCAAATCTGGAGCTCACCCAACTAGCAGGTCTAGAGTTCACCCAACTAGCAAGTCTGGAGCTTGCCCAACTAGCAAGTTCTAGAGACCTCCCTTCCTATCTCTCCCCCACTACAGAATTAGAGTTACAGACATGCAAGGGAGCACGAGCAGTTTTGAACAGTTTTGTTGTTGGTTGGTTGGTTTTGGTTTCAGCTTTTATGTGAAATGTGGGTGCTGAGAATTCCAACTCAGGTCCTCAGGTCCACACGGCAGGAGCTCTCACCCACTGAACCATCTCCCAAAGCCCTAAACTCCCGTGGAAGTAGTAGAAAAAGTACCTACTGCCCGGACGTTTGCAGCAGGACTGGAAAGCATCACCGTTTTTCTGATGTCAAGTAGAGCTGGGAGAAATGCTGCAAGCATCTCAGTCTCAGAGCACTGCGGTGTGAGCCACACTGTTTCGGGGACTGTGACAGAACCAGCTAACAGCTGCCTGGGCCTAGAGCTCCAAGAAGCACAGTCCCGGGTGGCTGCGACTTTCAGAGAGCCACGGTCACAGGTTTGTCTGTGCTTTGTTTCATTATTTATTTATTGGTTATAATTTAATTACAACATTTCTCTCTTCCTTTCCTTGCTCTCAACCCTCTCATGTACCCCTTCCCTTCACACTCTCCTTCAAATTTATGGCCTCCTTACTCAGTAATTATTATCGCATGTGTGCATATGTACATACATACTAACTATAAACTGCTTGGTCCATTTGATATTGTTTGTAAGTATGTTTTCAGGACTTTGTGCTCTCAATACAGAGGTTTCTTTGATTTTTTTTCTAGTAAACTCTGATTGAAAAACCAATTACTAAAATAAATTTAAAGGTTTCACAAGGTCGGTTTTTAAGAGCACAATTTTGTTGAGATATATAACTCACAGACTATGAAATTCACTCAGGCAAAATACCCAGCTCAGCCTTCCTAACATCTGGGCACTGAGCGGCTTCTGTCGCCCTCTAATTGTGGAGCATTCTCATCACCTCGGAAGGAAACCAAGCATCATTAGGCATTCTCCCCGGGGCATCTACCTGAAAGCTTAGCTCGAGGCAATCGGATGTCTACTGTGATAACTGGAATGTATCCATTCAGTATGTTTTATCACAGTAGAAATAAACCGCATTCTTGGTTGCCAGGCGAGTTTCCTTCCTGGAAGACTGTGCTTCCAGGATTTCTGTACAATCTATCACTCATCAGTAGTACAAACTGTCTATGCCTGAGTCAGATTTTACTGTATGAGACAGCATTTAACTTATCCAGTCACCCTCTGACAAACACCAGAGCTGCTGACAGTCTTCAGGTATTGTGAATAACACTGGTAGGAGTATTTGTCACAGTTCTTAAGTGAATGGAAGCTGGGGTGTCTACGGGGTAGTAACCTAAGGATGGACTAGGATTTCAGGAAGACAGAAATGATGTCTAATGTCTTGAAGAACTCGTAAGCTGGTTTCCAAACATGTTGTATTATTTTACGTTCCTGTGACTCGTTTCTGAGAAGTAGAACTTCTACAGATCCTCGCCAGCAATTGTTATAGTAGAGGGCTCATTTTTGTGATTTGGGTTCCGTTTCTCTAATGGCAGCTGGCGTTGGTTATCTGCCATGTGCTTAGTGGCTACTTTTACATCTTCTAGGGAAGTATCTACTCAAATCCTTCGCCACTTTTAAAGTAGGTCTTTTTAAAAATTACTATTGAGTTTTGAGGATTATTTATACATTCAAATCTATGCATTTTATTGCCTCTATGATTTGTGAATATTTTCTCCTAATCCTGGAGACTTCAAAGCTTAAAGTCCAAACAGCAGCAATTGATTCAATATCAAAAACTGTAAATAAAGAGGATAGAATAGAAATGAAGTCTCACCCGTGCATTCATTCATTCACTCAATCAGAAAACACTTGCTACTAAGTTAGGAAGTAGCCTGACTATCACACATAGTGTACACTGGAAATATGCTATAGTTTTTGTTTTTAAACACTTTGCCTAGTGTCTTACTTTAAATTAACCAAATATGTAATTTACTGCTCACATGGAGTGCATAGACCCTTTTTAAAATAATCTACTTCTGTATCTCTTAGGCACCCTGGGAAGGATGCCATTACTTATAATTCCAGAATCTTCCATGAATGTGCAGTACAACAATCACCTCCATAGACAACAGTATGAAAAATGCTATTTCAATATAGTAAAGCCTCTACATTTGTTTTAAAACTGCTACTTGGTAACTCCACCTTATCCATCTGTACTTTAGCAGATGAAACAGACTCTCATGTTCAAAGTCAGGATTCCATTCATTGAGCCTCAAAATGTTTATGGACATAAAAGCAGGCATTTGTGCATTAAGGCATCACAAAACTACAGAAAATCTATGTGAACAACTCCAAAGTTGTCTATATTTTAGATAGTTCAGGATCCTTTTTTTCCATCTTTATTTATCCTTAAGCAAGGCAATTTCTACTGCAGTTGTCTCAAGGTTCTTACTGTCAATGAAGAACACTCATTTAAAGGAAGGATTGAAAATATTTAGCACATGCAACTTTCAAACAGACTGCCAGGCAGTAACGGTCTGTGAAGCTTGCCCCAGATTATTAGCAACAGTCAGAGAGCAATTATCAGGGATGCAGTTACTTCTGGATTTATAACATCCTACCTTCCTTCCATGACTTTTTCCAGTCAGTGCTTAGGGATCTAAGAATGACTAACATTGGAGTCCCTCCCGGCTTATAGCAGCCAGAGAGAAGAGATAAAATCAGAAAAGACAGAATACATTCCACATTCTTAGTAAAAGCTGAATGACCACAGGGAAAAACTTCCCTTTAAAATAGCTGGATGACTATGAAGGAAACAGTGAGGGAGAAATGGCAACTGCTTCATATTGGTCATGTGACCATGGAGGCTACAGTTGACACAGACTATAGGAGTCATAAGATTCCTTACCAAATTTGGTGACAGAAGTGACTGGAAGTGGAAAAGGACACCTGCATTTGCAATCTGGTCCAGCCACCTTCTACTGGCTTCCCAAGTCTCCATTTCATTTTCCTTGCTGTTGTCAAACATCTGGTTTAAGGCGGCCATGAGCTGCTCAGAGAAGGCGCAGACAGTGGCCACAAGACTTTGGCAGAAAACCATGTCTCTCCGGAGCTGGGTTTCACTATCTGATTGAAAAGAACACAAAGGAAGCTTTCAAAAGTTGCAGCAGGCAGGTGTAATGGCACAAACTTTTAATCCAAACACAGATCTCTGTGAGTTCAAGGCCAACCTGGTCTATTTGGTAAGTTCCAGGATAGCCAGGAATACAGAGAGACCCTGTCTCAAAATTACAATATAGAACAGAAAATGTTGCAGAGACCACCAGCAGCATGGCACAGTAACTGTAAGGGTGCAGTAGTAGCACACATACTTTGGCACTAACCAAATCTTAAATCTTAAACCAAAAGCTGAAATCTCTGGATTTAAGATCTACTCAGTCTGAAGGAAACCATGCTGTTACGAGAAACCTAGCCAACAATCCAGAACTAATGAAGTCATGGATCTTGGAGAACATAAAACCACCACCTTATTAAATCTATAGCCCTCACTACATTCTAAATATCCCATGTCCACAGATAAGTATAATATGAAGGAAACTTCTCTTTGCAACAGAGACCATTATAGAAAACCACAACCAATCAAAATGTCAAGAGCTCAGTCCCAATGAATACATCTATAAAACAACTCCAGCTTGGAAGACTTAGGAAACATTGTGGGAGAAGGGATTGATGTGATGAGGTCCTTCTGCATGCATTGCTTTTATTGGTTGATTAATAAAGCTGTTTGGGCAAGTGGCTTAGCAGAGCACATCCAGACTTGAAATTCGAACATACACACACACACACACACACACACACACACACACACACACACACATATATATATATATATATATATAGAGAGAGAGAGAGAGAGAGAGAGAGAGTAGGCAGAGTCAGAGAGATGCCATGTAGTTGCTGAAGGAAACAGACTTTGGAAACTTATGGGCAGACCACGACTCATGGTGATACTTAAATTAATAGAAATGGGCTAATTTAAGATGTAAGAGTGAGGCAGAAATATGCCTAAGCCATTGGCCAAACAGTGTTGTAATTTATATAATTTCTGTGTGATTATTCAGGTCTGAATCGCCAGGAAACAAATGAACAGTCTGCGTTTACAAGAGATAGAAAGATCCTAAGAGCCAGAGAATCAAGGAGTTGCTGTCAGATTCGAGCAATGTCAGAAACTACACCCAGAAAGTCTCACCAACATGACTGCCTCCACATGAGCTGAACAAAGGCACCAATAGGCATGCCAAAGATGATGGGGGAAACCAATGAGGCCTCAACCTTATGCAAAGAACTACAGACAACTAAGGAATGATGACAATAGGAGAAATAGTCCTTCCCATTGAAGATCACACCAATTGGCTATCCAATACCAAATGGTCAGCCCCCAAATTATGGACATAAGTAACAATATGTAGATTGAGAAACATTTATGTATTTAGGAATATACCTGCAGACACCTATACATATATATGTAACAACAACTAATGAAAAAAGAGTTCATGAATTTGAAAGGCAGCAAGGAGTATAGAGGAGAGTTTGGAGAGAGGAAAGAGAAGGGGAAAATGATGTAATTATAATTGCAAAATGAATATTGCTGAATGAAAATCATATATTTCTTGAGACAAGGTCTCTCTGTATAGCTTTGATTACCCTGGAACTCACTCTGTAGACCAGGCTAACCTTGACCTCATAGTGATCTACCTGCCTCTGCCTCCTAAGTGCTAGAGTTAAAGGTGTGCAATATTGCACTCAGCTTGAAAATGAACTATTAAGCATATACCAAGGGCTAGTGCTTAATTTGTTATCTTGAGAGGAAAGAGTAAAATGAGCTTCTTTAACAAAATAAATTAAATATGCTTTTATTAAGATTTAAAAATAAGCACATATCAAAATCATTTAAAGAAGTCTCCACACGTGGGGGTATGCTATGAAATGCTGTCCTCTGGACTTGACATGGTTATTGCACACAAGAGACTCACAGGAGGTGTGAACACATACATAAGACCTGCACAGACTTAAGCCAGTTCAAAATTCAAGCATGGAAGGGGAAAGGGCTTTCCAGACTCCATCTCTAGATGACAAGCTACTGGCAGCTGAAGGCTGTTGGGGACGAGAAAGACCCATTTTCAGGAGTGTGACCACTGGTAGGTTCTCTGTGACCTAGTAGATGACCCTGTACCCATATGCATATGGACAGCAGTATTTGAGTTGGTAGTCTAATAATAATAATAAGATAAGATAAGATAAACAATGAAGACATAAAATCAGGGAGAGGATGTGATCAGAGGTCCTGGGGAGCTGCAGTAGCAGATGAAGGGTCTATATGATCAAGGTACAATAGGTTTATCTATGAAAATTCCAAAGAATAAAACTTGAAATTAAAAAAATTCTTTCATATACACCATGAGTCTATTTTTACTAATTAATTTATTTTATAAAATCCTGAGGAAAATAAAAAAACTTTATATTTTTACCTTATATGATAAAATTTTTATTTGCTAAAAGACTCAAAGTTGAGTTGTATACTTTCTGCTGACTAACTCAATACTATTAATATTTTTAAAATAATCACCTTTGAAACCTACCCAAATATTAATACGAGTCAAGAAAGCATATTTGCTGACTAACTACTTGTACTAGTAAATAAATCTGCACCTTATGAATTACTCATTTAAATTTCTGAGTACTAAATATGTCTACATTTACAAGACTGGGGATGCCTATATTTCCCTTAATTTGCTAGTACATTTAATTTTAGCATAAATTGATTTTAATAGGTTTAGTAGAAGTATATCGGACTATGAGTGGATTTGGGTTAACTGACTTTGAAGGTATGATTTCTCTGTAGCCTGATTCTGCGGGAACTGCATATAAATGAATGACGGACATCCAGGATTCATTTGCCATCAGTGTAGACTCCAGTCTGACAAACATCACCTTCTATCTTCAGCATGGGCCGAAATTCATGTGCAGGAGAGGAACACAGGGAAAATAATCTCCCCAGCAAAGTGGGTTTGGGCTGAGTGCTTAAAGAACCTTGTGGAGTCAATACCTACTGCCAATAGTGGCTTAAAATATAAAGATAATTGACTTCTTCAACATCGAATTCTCATTTTATTGACAGAGACACAATTTTTAAGTCATTTACCAAGAACATTGAACATTTGTTTTTAATAACTATCAAAATCATGTTTCAATATAGTACAGTTGCTTTCTGTTAATTTTAATAGAAGGAACATTCACTTGTGACATTTTTCTTAAAAAATAGATCAAATATTAAAATATCCAATATGATATTTAGACTATTCCTCTTTTAGTTTGAACTACATGAGTGTTCTCCTTTGGCAGATCAAAGGGACTGAATATGCTAATTCCATAGATTCAATTTATTAATTTAACCAACCTGTGCATGCTAGATGACTTCCTTCAATAATTCTATACCATGCTCCTTGTGCTGCTAGATGGGAAAGACATCTGGCAGGTATCCATCCAACTTGAAAACTGGAATTAACCCTCCTCAACTCTCAAGAAAGAAGCAAACCACTGTGTTTTAAGTTGTGCAAATCTAACAGAGTGGGCATTCAACAAGTGCCTACTGAGTGAGTGACCAGAACCAACGAAGCCTGGGTGCTGACTCAAGAAGGAAAAGGTGTGAATTCATGCCCTGACCTCTTGGAATCCATGGAACTGAAATTCACAAAGCCTGAGAGCTCGAAAATGAAAATCGGAATGGCCCATCCCTCTCCTTTGACAGTCTAACTTTATTTTTAGGTGTCCTACAACAATATAGAAAACCTGGGTAAACTTTTAAAAATAGCAGCTGTTACAGGAATAGTCCCACCTATAACCCGGAAATAATTTAATAAAATAAAATTTGGAAGAAACTGCTGATATCAAAAGTAGGAAGCCATCATGTCGGGAGCAAAGGCTCTGGCTCCTGTATCACCATGAAGAGAATGCACAAGGGTTAATAACTGTACTGCTAGTAAAAATAATGTTGTTCAAAGTGCTTCTGAAGAGAAATTCTTCAATTTTATTTTTACATCTCCCTAATACTTAGACATGTCATGGCTTCTCTCTTACTATATGCATGTAAGTCAACTTTCCTTTAACTTGATCACAATTGAAAAGATCACAATTAACATTCATTAGTCTTTCTAACACAAAAGAAGTGTTGATAACTCTGCCAAATATACATCGTGCCTGCTCATGGATTCATTTTTAATATTGAATGTGCTGTGAGGATGAAGCTTAGTGTCAATTTTTGGGGTAGGAGAAGCTTCATTCACAGTCTTGGCCCCATTTCTAGCCATACTAAAATAACAGGAAGACATACATGAAAGACATCTTGGGCAACGGTGCTGTTTAAATTTTAAGCTAATGAAATTTTAAATTAAAGACACTTAATAAATGCTCATTGCTTTATGGAGTGACTGTCACCACTTAGCTATTGTGAGCAGGCTTGATGTGTATCCTGACTTGATATTGACAGTTCCTCAATGCCCCCTTCCCCTCCTTTCATCCACAATGCAACAAACCCCACACACATTAAATGCCCTGCTAAACGGCCTTATAGCCCATATTTTGTTCCCATGCCTCTTTAGTTTGAAGGATGAAGCACAAATTTTAACTCAGTGCTCATGACAGTGCATTGAAAGATTGTACCTCTTTGAATTATTGAAATACTGAAAATTGTGAAATTATCTCTGTCCCAGGAAACATGGTGAACTTATTTCTGCCATCATAGACCCAGGACATCTCTCTTCAAGATGGATAATTGATATCACTGTGAGAATCTGTTTCCCACTGGATCACTGGTGACTGGATCAAGATCGGAAGTCATATATCACCTGAATGATGATACCTAGACTTTAAAGGATATTGCATTCAGATAGTGTCTTAGGTCACAGGGTTTGAAGCTGGTCATATAACTCAGTAGTATAGTGCTTCCCAGACATGATCAAGAAAAAGGTTTTGGGTTCAATCCCCAGTACTGGAAGATAAAAAGAAACTAAGACAAGATTCATTTCTACTTCCTACCTCTTAGGTATCTAATAAAGACAAACAAGATTTTAAAAGCAAAATGCAGTCTAATAGGCTGACTGCCGCAACTACTCTTTTCTTAGCACCTAGCAGTGCTTGGCGCTGAATGGAAACCTGGTTGTGTTACTGAGCAGAGAAAGGACAGCATGATAAAGAAATGAACCAGCAAGCAAATACTCTTTTCTGTCAAGTTATGGAGCCATTCAAAATTCCCTAATGTCCTTCTGTACCAAATCTCTTCTCACTCCCCAGTCCCATTAAAAAAGAAGAAGAACTTCAGCAAGCATCTTAACAGTTGTTCCCAGCTTCTAGCAAAAGAATGGTCTATTTGACAGCTTGCTAATTATTTTGGTTGAGTAAGTTTTGTTTTTGTAGTAGGAATATATTTTAAAAAAACATTTGTTCTTATAAAAAAAGATTCAATTTCCTTTCAATACTTCAGTTCCTACTATACTCATCTTCTATAAACACCTAACAAATTCAAAACTTTAATAATCTTGGCTATTTAGAAGCCTAAGTCCCCTAATTTACTGCTCAAAAAAGACCACAGAAAGAGTTCGAGAGATACGTATAAATACTGATGGGCATTAGACTGACACAGAGATGGTGAGGGGAGGGGTAAGAAAAAACAAGCAAAGACATGAAAACAGAGACTTATCAGACTAGGAATGGTAGTAATGCTAGCGCTAGTCAATGCTCATTCCAGCTGTCATTCCAGCCCACAGCTGTCTTGAGGGGGAGAAGCAGTCTTCTCTACATAGGAACTCCAACACAGAGGGTGTAATGTAGTGCTCATGTATACAGTTCTTACATACACACACACACACACACACACAAACACACACACACTATTTGAAAAGCCCTAAAGGCCCAAAACCAGAGAAATAATTTTTATCTTTGGTTTCTAATAAATATGTAATATTTCCAAAAGGTTAACAAAAAGGGTTAAGTAGAACATTCAGCAGATATAGACTATTGTTTTCTAATGAAAAACATAATTTCACAGTCAAAATGATGGCATAATTTGACTATTGTTTAAATATCATCCCATGCATAAAAGGAAAGAGAGAGTGGAAACAATTGCAAAAAAAAAAAAAAAACCATAGATAGAAGAGAAAAATAAAAATAAGATAAAAAGAAGTTTCTGCCAGTTCGGTGTGATGTCACCTGCCTGTAATTCCAATCCACAGAAGGCTGAGGCAGGAGGACCCAGCTGGGGATGATGTCACCTGCCTCTAATCCTGGCCCACAGGAGGCTGGGCCAGGAAGATTCATAGTAAAAGACAAGCGTGGGCCATATCCTGAAGTTTGAGGCTATCTTGGGCTACTTGAGACCCTATCTCATAATAAACACACAAGCGCACACAAACATCACAACTGTCTGATGAAGCAGCCCTCTGAACACCGAAGAGAGTTGTGCAGTCCAGGATCACTTTTGGAACTGGTGAAACTGAATTTGAAATTCCAAAATGCCTTTTGGTGTTTCTTAAATTTACTTACTGGGGAGCATTTTTGGTGACCTCTCACGATATCCAAGATCCCAGTTGAATGAATACGATCTACTAATTATTATTATTCTTCCAAAACATACTTATTCTCCTTTAAACTATGGAAACAACAATAGTTGTCCCCAATGAAATTTTATAAATATTAATCTATGAAATTTATCTTTAGAATAGTTCAAAAAACATAAGATATTTTTGCTGTTGTTACTGTTATTAATCAAAGAACAATCAGTTAACCAAAAGTCCCTTCATTTGACTCTACTCATTTATTCATCATCAAAAATATCCAAGTTCAGTAGGCTCTAAAGTTGTCATAAATTACCCCCTACTGTAGCCATGTACTTGTAGTATAGTTTTGAGAGTTTTGCCTTCAAAAGAAAAATCCCAAGAGAAGTGTGACAGCATTTCCCTGATACACAAATGCTTGAGGCTGGGGAATCACTTCAGCTAAGGAGCTCAAGGCCTACTTGGAAAACTGAGTGAGAAGTTGGCTCTTAAATCTTAAAAAAGTAAATAAATAAATCGCAAGCCAGTAAAGGTGCTGGCTCCACCGCCGCGCTGGAACATGCTGCCGGGTGCCCTGGTGCGCAGACAATGCTAGCTCTTACACACATCTGCGAGTGTCTGCTTCTGGAATGCTGGCCATCACACCATGCTGTGCATGCAAACAGGGACTTCCTGACTGCTAGAGGAGCATTCTGCCGATGGAGCTACATTCTCAGACCATGGCTTTCTTACAACACCTATTTGATGGACTCTTGGGACAGCTGCTGCTTTAGGAATTTGTTGTTGATAAAAATAAGTAGTGTTGGCTTTGAAGAGGCTAACAACTTCCTATCTGTAATTCAGAGTTTGATGAAATGTTGATTGTCCTTTGGTGCCATTGCCAATCATGCTGCACTCCTACTAAATGCATGGGAGAGGTGCTTCAATGTAAGATCTGTAAAACATTTATATAAATCCCTGATCATCAACAATTAGATGGTTTCATGAGAAATTCCATACCCACACACCATCTATTCCCTTTAAGCTTTCTCCTTGTTTTAGTGAAAGGAGATATTGGTGTGCAAGTCAGGAGGAACCTGAGCCTATAATTCTCTTCCTTCTTTGGCTTACCTAATGCTGGGATTGCCTGCCTGTGCTTCCATGCCCAGCTTCTTCTTTCTCTTAGTAATGATATGGTTTTAATATGTGTTTATATGTATTTCTATATGTGCTTATAATCAAAAATGACCTTAAGCTTTTGTGCCCTTATAAAAACACTTAAATACATTTAAAAAAATCTTTCCAGTACTCTAGAGAAGGCAGGTGTCAGAGCCCCATTTCTCTCTAGGTGGCAGAAGGCATCGATTTTCTATTATAAGACCTTTATGATCCTGGCTACATTGCTTTAGGCAGTAAAAATAGGGCACAACATTACCTGAGTATTCAAGGAGAGCCAGCAGTATCCGACATTTCACCTCTGCAGAGAAAGAAAGCACATCTATTAGTTATCCACTGTGCTTCTGCAACTCACATGACCTTGTATCCTGGTAATAAAAATTACCATGACTTTTACTATATTAGGTAATCAAAATGCCATTTGCTTACCATTCTACTGTTGCCCATCTGCTTAGATAAAAACTATTAATTGCCCAAGACACTAGACTGTCTTTCAGTTCTGAATTACACAATAGAATACCATTCAAATAGTGCCCAATTCTAGTAAATTTTTGGCTACTTTAGCCGGAATGCTATTCCTGAACATATAAGCTGTGTTGCTAAGCTGTGAAAATAATGTTTGTTTCTACGACTAAAAACTTGAGATAAAAATGCATGTATATAAATTAATATACTCTACCATTCCATCCGGCACAGGGCCATCACAAATATTTGACAGGTATATAATAGTTTCATACTTATCACTGTGTCCATTGGCTTCCAATAGTAAAGAGTGACTTCTATGTAATAGAGATTATAGGATGGAGAGAAGTGTTACAAATCATTCTGTTCTATGCATTTAGGTGTCAACGAGAGGGGGTTGGCTAACTGATCAGAAATGCGGACAATACTCAAAGGGCAATGAAGTTTACAAACACGAGTGCAGAAACAAGAGGATTTCAGAGGCAAGAAAGTATACTCCGCTGAGAGCCAATTCATTATGCTCTAGCTTTGTGGTATCCAAAAACTTAAGAGTTATTGGTCTATCTCATTCATAGACGGTATTTATGTTTACAAAGGCCTATGTAGGAAAAATGAACAGGAAATATACTTAAGGTCTTGCAAGTCTTTTAAAGTGCTGTATTACACACATGAAGAGTGCCGTTACTGTAACCTAGAGCTGGCTGTAGCTGATAAAGAATGTGCAAGAACAAAACACTTCATAGAAATGTAAGTTTAGACCAGCAGGGAGAAGGGAGATATGTGAGAAGAGAGGTGACAGAGATATACAGCAGAAAATTAACAATATATCTCATTGTCTTGTTAAGACACTAAGATTGGGCCACAATTCTGAAGCTAAAGTGAAAGCTGGCTTATACCATTAGCTTGATGAGATTAGATTCATCTGAGAGCAAGTCACTACCAGGCTCTGGTGTCCGATAATGAGCCAATAAAAAGACATGTAAAAGAAAATCTGGTCATAGTGTGTATGAATCAGAAAACGTGGAGAAAAGGATAGAAAATTATCAAGGTAAGGTAAGTAAAAAATGGAAAAAAAGAGGCCTTATGATATTGAGACAAATTCAGGCAAAAAAAATAAAGAAAGAAAAAGTAAGTTTGTATGAGAAAAACATTAGAACTTTAAAAAGAATGATTTTTTTAAAGGAGAAGAGAAGAGAAAGCATCATCACTTACAAACCATGTGAAACATCCTCTCCTGGAAGGAGAGTGACGATTAAACTCTCAAGAAACTTAGTGGATTCAGAAAGCTCAGGGGAATTCAAAGACGCACAAAAGCCCTC
Source organism: Alexandromys fortis (assembly GCF_014885135.2). Taxonomy (NCBI): domain Eukaryota; kingdom Metazoa; phylum Chordata; class Mammalia; order Rodentia; family Cricetidae; genus Alexandromys; species Alexandromys fortis. The sequence goes on from NW_026067923.1 coordinate 10,042,603, forward strand.
CCATTGGTTGTGTTAACCAGCAGGAGGCTGCTTCAGACCTGTGCCAGGAACATACACAGTGATACACCCATCTGGAGCCATTACACAGGCTGGGGTGGGCTTTCGAGTGACATCCATAGGCCTGTGAGTTACCCTTCACCCATGCTCCTGTGAGCTACTCCTCACCCATGTTCCTCTGAGTTACTCCACATCCATGGTCCTGTGAGCTACCCCTCACCCATGCTCCTCTGAGCTACTCCTCACCCATGCCTAATAAACCCACTGGTTCACCAAGCTGGATTTGGATGAAATCTTTATTTATTCTGCCATTGCCCTATCTGGGGTTATGGGATGTTCTCTGTGTCTTCCTAGGAGAAGTCATGTAACACAAATTGAGCATAAATTTAAGGGGATGATGGAATCAAGCAAATATACCTTAATTTAGCTAGTAGCATGAGACCATGTTTAGCAGAAATATTAAGCAGGAGACAATTACCAGTTCTTTGACATATTAATCATTAAGTTCCCCATTGACATGCCTACCTTTTATTATCTGCTCCCTATTATCTGTTCATCAGGGTATGTGTAAATGAGGACATTGTCACCTAACACTGGACTAACATTTTGGCAATCCATCTTAGGTAAAGGTCAAGAGTCATGATGTTTTGATACCATATTTGACATAAATCTTAAATCAGGCATCAGGAAACATAAAAAATGGGAGCACTCCATTGACATACATAAAACACAAATTTCTAGCCAAGTATCAAGTTAAATTTACCGGTTCATATCTATGGGGCTACATCTATGACATCACTCCCCACAGTTTGTAAAGTAGGACGGAAATTACATGAACCCAAACGGAACAAAGTACAATGAACTGGGGAGGTTACTTGAGGGTGTTCCACATCACAACTGATTTAAAAGTAATGGCAGCGTCCCCTGTCCCTAGGACAGCCCAGTAGGCTGAAGCAGTAGAAGGTAAATAAACTGTTTTTCAAAGACTCACTGAACACACAATCTGAGTTCTCACCGAGAGTAACTTAGAAAAATAGCTAGAACTTAGTCTGCAAAATGTCTTTACCACGCTCGCCATTGACTATAAGATTCTTAGAACATATAGCCAGATTAAATCAGCTACCGGAGTCTCATGACCAAGGGTGGTACCAGTGTTTATAACATTAATCAATCAAAAGAACAAAGAAATAAACCAATGTTAGATAGGTAAGTACTAACTCTATGACTTCAAAATGTGCCTTGATGAACAAAGAACATAAAAACATAACAAGATAATAATGCAAGATTCTCAAATATTTTTTATTGAGCATTTGATTTATGTTAGAAATGTATATGTCAAAGATGAAATACTTTTACTAAAAAAGCAGTAAAACAAAGTTTTGGGAATATGTATACTTCTAATCAATACTGTACTTATTTGAAAAAAGTAGTTTAATCTATTTTTATCATTATCAAAACCTCAAAGATGGTGAGATCATTTGTGTGAATTTACAACTTCTGGAAGCATTATGCTACTGAGAGGAACTCTTCTGAGAAAATATGGCTTCCACTATGCAAAACACGTGCTTCAGCTTCCTAAAGTGTGTCTAAAACCTATTCATAATTTGAGACAATTTTGATTCAGACTTTTAATGGGATGTTATGTTTTCAAGGAAACTACAATATTAAGCCATAAAATTAAAATATAGTCAAGAAAATCATTTACAAATAACAAAACATTTCATCACTGAATAGTATCTGTGATTTATCTGGGGGCCTGCCATCTATCCATTTAAATGTCCTCTCAACTCAACTCAGTGTTCAAAGCTGCTGTATTTGTGTATATTTCCAATTTACCCTAAAATTGGAGTCACTAGAAGTATGCTAGAATCTTGCTGAATTTCATTTATTATATCTCAGTGACAAATGGCTACGAAATAAAGCTGTAAGCATGGGAAGGTCTGTTGTACACATTTCTCAAATTTAGCGCTGTCAATATTTGGGGCGGGGGAGATCCTTTGCTGTGACAGACTGTCCTGCGTGCGGAGTAGGCTCAGCTGCACTCCTGACCTCTACTCACGCGGTGCCAGTCATACACTTGCAGCTGGGACAATCAAGAACATCTCAAGACCTTTGGCCATGACCCTAGACTCTAAATTAGAGGTTGTGACAATTTCAGGATGACATGTAAATAATGTCCCGGCAGCCAGTGACCATCAGTCAAGGCCAGAACTTTAAAAACTAGTGATGCAGGTATGAAGTTAATTAGAATCCCATAGAGATACACAACAAACTTTTTAGGCTTCCTATAAAAATTAAGCTCCGTGTACTTTTAGTTAATTCCTTATAATTTTCTCATATTATTTCAAACTCCAAAGTCTTATGCTCACATGGTTTCAACTGTCTCCGCACACACCCTATTTCCTTCATTCAGAGTGCTCTTCATGATACACTCTGCAGTGCCTACAGGCTTATTCCTTCTCTAGCTCCTCCATTCCTTGTCCATTTCCTTCCTTTTATTCTATTCTGCATGGGAATCACTGCAGAAAGCATGGGCATCAGCAGACTTTGCTTTTCATACTGACCTTCAACAAACTTCCTGATGTTCTGGGCAAGCACCCGGACACTGTTGGGCAGATTCCAGGGGTCCTGTTTGAGGTGAAGTCTTAGTCTTTTAGGGCAACTCAGCTTTGCCTCCATTTCCTGCTGGAATTCTAAACAAATAGGAAAATCCCCTCATAAGACTCAGTCAATTCTCAGTTAAGCCTACTGGATTCAGAATTTGCTGCTTTGGTCCATTTTACTATTCTAGAATATTGTTAATAAATTTCCTTAGTGAAATTACAGCAGAAAGTGTATTAAATCTAAAATCCAGAGCCCAGTGTTATTTTATTATAGGGATTCCACCCAGGAAGCAAATATAGGCAGAATATATATGCCTATATACAGAAAGAGAGACAGGAGAAGGAGACAGTGCTATGCTCTGTGGTCAGGGGCCTGCCTGCCAATCCCACACTCCCAAAGCTTTTTCCCCTCCATGGGAAATGACCAGGTAGACATTACTGCAAAAGAAACTTAAGTCTTTTGTGTCTTTAATTTGTGTATTTTTGGTTTTGCCTCTAGAGGTATCAAATGCTTGAAACTTTCAAAGAAATATAAAAAGTTTATAAAAGTTAATATAGTGATTTTTAATATTTTCATGTATGAATCAAATAGAAGTAGAGTTGGATAATTATGGAACAAAAGCTCAAAATGTTGTCTTCTGCTGCAATATTTTTGCTTTGATATTTATTTCAAACATACCTTGTAATCCTCGACCTGGTGTGAGATGCTTGGTTTGATCAAAGGCCCTCACAACAGCTTGCCCTTTCAAGAGGTTGGTTATGGAGTCCATCTATCAAGGGTAAATTTCTGAGTGTTACAGACATCCAGAATACATAGTATATACTACATACACATACACACACACATATAAAACGTGTGCATGAAAATATCTTATAAAATACTTTTCTTAAATAAATGTTTTTGAGAGCCCACCAAGCTGGTGAAACCTATCTTCATGTAAAATATTATAATCATCTCACATTTTCACTTAAATGTTTCCAGTTATTCCTCATAATTTACAATAAATTGATAAAAAATGTACAAAATAAAAAATCTACTTCACAAAAGAAGTGAAAGCTCAAAAATATTCAAAAGCACAGAAATATTTTCAAAGTGCTAAAACCTCCAATACTACAAATTATTGTGATGATGATAAAACATTTCACAAAAGCGAGGTCTTAACATGAAAGGTCAGCAAATTGTGAAGTTTTCGAAACTAGAAATAACACTAAGTGAGGCGCCAGGAAGCATTCAGCCAGCCCGCCAATAGTCAAGATGGTTTCTCCTGTGTGTGTAGTTCTCTTATATTTGCCATATAGTTTTCTATAAAACACTTGGTAGGCACAAGTACCCTTTAGCTTGGTCGCTGGAGGAACGCATGTTTTAAAGCCAAGGAGGCCAAGAGACAGACTGCATTCCTCTTTCTAGCTCTTTGCATTACATCTCAAGGATTTCTGGCCTTTAACCTAGACAAAAGACCCACAACTGCCCCACCACACCTGGCTGAAAAGCTGCTCCAGGCAAGTGTGGATCTTGTCCTGTTTATCATGAGATATCCGGATGCTGATAGGAAGTTCATCACCTATATGAAAAAAATAAGCCAAAACCTTAATCTTATTTTTAACATGTTGAAATAGTATCTTATTTGATAAAATATGAGCAATTTAAAATGAGATCTTAGCCCATATCAGAAAAGGAATTGCATCAGGTTTCACACAGCAGAAAAGTCAGTTGGATCAAGCTGCTGAAACAGTCCAAAGCAATGCCCCTCATGGGAAGCATAAAGCATCAACATGTATTTTTCCTGACTTCTCTCTCCCAGTTGACTAAATGTAAGGTTCCCTTGGATGTACATGCCTTCGAAGAACACCCTCAGGCTGAAATGACTTCCCATGCCTCCACTCAAGCATCCATGCCCAGTGCGTTTGGTAAAAACTTATTTTTTCCATTGTGCCTATAATCCTTGACTATGAAGGGTAAGGTCAGAAGCCATATGTTAAATACGACTTTTAAATGCACTCTTCTTATAACTGGCATTTGGAAATTAGTTTTACAGTCACAATGCAATATGGTGGCCACTGAGAATGACTAATGGATCGAAGACATTAATGCCCCCTGTATAGGCATCTGTGATGTTACTAGCATCAAGAAGCACAAGCTGTCTACCACGCCCACCTGAGTCCATCTCATCACTGTGGAAGTAGGAGCTGCACTGGCTGCTGCAGATACTTGTGAAGGAGGCAATCGAGTTCCTGTTGCTATTGCAGTCACTGCAAAAAAAGAAAAAAAAAAGAGCCATATGTTGCTTTAAGAATATGTTTGCCCAGGTTGTACTCCAGTGTGATGGCAGGAGAGAGGAGCGGGAGCCAACTATGAGCAGAGCACAGGGCGATAGGAGAGAACGTCAGAGTGGAAGTCATAGTATGCTAATTAAAACTACAGTGAAAAGAATGCTTGCAACTTCCTTCTTATCACATAAATTTATGCCACAGATACCTTTATCAGTGTGTTCTATATAACGTTAAGAGAAAAGGAAACCTGTTCAACTCAGTTTTTCTGTTTCTAAGGACATTCTTGGAAATTCAAACATTTCAAATTTTCTTGTCAGATCATTAATTTCTAAGTGAATTTTTGAAAATGTCTGCCTTATTATCTGTTTAATAACAGTGCTCAGAGAAGTTTCTGACAAAGTCTAGTTTATTACTTCTCTTTTTCCTTTCTGGTCGTTTGTGTTATAGGTTGCTGGGGACACCTTGAAGTCCCCACAGCAGCGACCTCATCTGTCTCCATGGACGAACAACATAGCACTGGAAACTGCTAAAAATAAAGAATATCTGTGAAAAAAATGTTGTAGATGCTGTGTGATTATGAGGATAATTCAGATTTTAGAAACAGTGCCAGAGATTTTTTTTAACCTCTTAGAGTAAGGATAAGAACTTGATTTTAATCTACATTTAAAATTTCTATGGTAGTCCAGAGGGAGAATGTGGGGGTGTTTAAACTCTTTGATGACTAGAATGTGAGGCAGAGGTAATTTTAGAAATGTGGTTTCCCCAGGAGAGAAACTACAGGATGCTAGGATGGATCGCGCTGGTACGTTCAGATTGCCAGAACTAAATGATGTAATAAAGATGTTCAACTCATTATTAAATCTCCAGGAATAATTAACTTTGATGTGGTTGTTAAAATCCTCTTTGGAAAATAAAAATTAGGATGGCAGACTGTTTAAGCAAGAAGCCATGAAGCGAGACCCCTGGTTGCCAAGGTGAATATTTATCCTAACTCTATGGGTCTCTGCATCTTCATGTATTAAATGGAGCTACTATCAGAATCAGCCACTCCAGGTGACTGTAGGGGATTATTTTAAATTCTTCTGCTAAAACTATGCAACTGTTAATTACTAGTTTGGGATAACCCTACCTGACGAGAATAATTTTGATACAATTAACACTAACACAATGTTTTTCATTGGAAATACTATGGACAAGAGTGAACTTTTCCTTCAACTAATGTAATGTAATGTAAGTCAAACCAGAGATGCTGAAGCTGAATACACAGTGTATGGGGCCGGTTGTGAAAGTGCTCAGGTGAGAATCTTGGAGACAGGGTCCAGTGATGGAACTCCTCAGATGAACCCCTGAGCAGGAAGGAGTGCTGGACGAACTGTTTGCCCCAAATTCTGAAGTTGAAATCTAACACCTCAGTACCTCAAACATGTGACCAAATTGGAGGAGATAGCCTTCGAAAGGTCATTTTGAGGGGTTCTTAATCCAATATGACTGCTGCTCTACAAGAAGGGGATCTCTAGTGAGAGTTTACATGAGGACACAGCTGTGGGACAATGACAAGTGGAGGCCTGGAGTCGGCTCCTTCACTGTCCTCAGAAGGAACCAACACGGCCAACATCCTGGTCAGACTTCCGGGTGCCAGAGCTACGGTACAAATTCCGTCGTCCACGTCAGCCAGTCGGGGCACTTTATGCTATCAGTCATGGCTAACTACTACAGCAACAGTCCCTAGAGGAAACAAACACAAAGCTGGACATGGAAGTTCAATATATAACAAAGACAAGGGAAACAGGGTGAAAAGGACTGCTCTTTGCTAGCTAATAAATCACAATCAGAAGGACATTTTGGACAATTGCTATTACATGGTTACACAATCAGTCTGTAAGAACAACTCTTGCTCAACAGGGCCACACTGCTAGAGGGAAGAAAAATCCAGATCACTAATGAGAACAACTTTAAAGACAATGCTGTCCTGCTGGAACTGGTGGTTATCTTGAAACAGCAGTAAACAAAATCAACAATCAACATTTATTTTCAAGACGTTTGAAGAGGACATAAAATCTCACTTGAGTTTGCTGGGGAAATGAGAGGAATTCCATTTCAAGGAATGGCTCACCTGTAGGAGTCTCTGTTGCTGACGGTATCGTGGCCTGAGTCCTCTTGCTCATCCCCTGCTATGTTGAAGCAGACGCGTTTGCTGTTTCTCTCTCCTTTGTCGTTGTCGCTGTCGGGTGGTAGCACACCCTCTGTTGTCTTGCGCTCCAACTTAGGGGAATACGTTATTGAAGACAGAAGGCTGCACAATGTGACATGTTTAAAGAACATAAGTGCGTGTTTTGAAACTAGCTCAAACAGATAACTCTTTCATTTGTTAAATGTGATAGGCTTACAAATATTTCCAGAACGCTTCTGTGTTTCATGCCAAATAAATAGTATCTCTGTAAAGTGTGTGTCATAGAACGTCTGGCTTTATTGCTGAGAAGGAACAGAGAGAGCGGCACCAATCAAACACAAAGGCTGTATCCAATCCTGCATCAGCACCAATCAAACACAAAGGCTGTATCCAATCCTGAGACTCCAAAGTCTCAGTTAAGGAAACTGAGTGGTCAGGAATGTCTCCAAGCTAATAATTCACAAGGTCTTTGTGAAGGCTATAAAATCAGCAAAGGAGAGCTGGAGAGAGGATACTCTTCAATGAAGCTGTTTCCAAGCTTTGGGGGAGTTCAAGGATGCAGCTTTTGTGAGTCATCACCCCATGCCAGGATGGGCCTTTTAGTGATGCAGTTCAAATCATCCATGCTCTATACAATACTTTCATGCACACACCCCCATTAAGTAGCCCCCCCCCCAAATTCATTCTTTAATCAAGCTAGACTTGAGAGGAATCAGCTTTTTGGTATGCCATTAATGCCATATCGGGAGTTCTGATGCTGGTTCCTGCCTCACCAGGAAAGGTCATACAAGGAACTAACAACCACAAGTATTAACCAACCTTTAACATCCTCCCTGGCTCATCCTCCTACCCTGAAGATCAGGCTGCCACTCTGACTTCTTCCTCTAGCATTATCTGTTTGATAGAGGTAATGCACGCCATTAATCTCTACTGTCTGTTCTAACAGGCAGGAGCCCTGCATGGATTAGCTTAAAGATACTGAGCAGGGTGACCATCAACATAAGGCTAAAAGGAGGAAGGAGCCACTTGCACTGCCAAGTCAGGATGAAATGCTCAAGGCTGCCCAAAGGGTTTTCTTCAACTGAGCTCAAGGGTATAATACCTTGAGTTGGTGTAAACCTGGCGAAGACTGAGTAGTTACAATTCTACGGCTGGAAGGCTGAGTATGTGATGCTTCTGATAGAACCATCTAACTTAAAATTACACAAACGTAAACATGGATTTTATTATCAAATAGCATGCTACAAACTTGCAAGATAAATTCAAACTATACCTGAACTAATGGCCTATAGATGATTTTCTTTTAGCTAATAATCATGGTCATAAATATAAAATACCTATGGCACTCAGTTCCAACCAATTGCACATTATTCATATACTCATTTGTTCATAACAAACAAGCAATCCTTTTTGGGTATTTCAAAATAACAACGCTCATACCTCTTATACATATTTTACATGGGATATCAAAGCCAATGCTGTACATTGAGTAAATCCAAAGTAAGGGATTTCACTGGTTAAAAACATGTTTTGTTCTTAATACTGCAAATGTAGTATTCAAAACCACACAAAAGCCTCTGCCTTGTTGGAGTATCAATTTCCCTGGGAGGAAGTAACAAAGGGCAAGCTTTATAGGTCATGGGATGGTGACAAATGGAAAGTTCTAGAAGATAAACAGAAGAAAGGCAGGTGCTGGGCGTGGGCGTGGCTTAACGGTAGAGCTCCTGCTCATGTAGCGGGTTCATGTCCCACTAGATTCGACTTAGAGCTACAATTTCACAGTTTTGTCGAGGAAGCTCTCACTGTGAGGTGAAACTTGAATAATGCGTGGCATTGGAGAGCTTTTAGACACCAGAGAAAACCTGAGAGTTCCATTGCTCAAGACTCTGAACATTTCCAGTAACCCAAAGTGATGAATTCTCTTAAAGACAGTTTCTCTGTTTGGGAAGATATTCCTAGGTCTTGTAAGACAGACTGCACATTTATTCACTCCTTTCCCCCAAAAGATGAAACAGTTAGACTAACCCCAATTACTCAAGCAGAGACAGAAGAGCCCTGCATACCAAGGACAAAAGGCACGCAGGAGCTCCCATCTCGCAGGGAGCCCTCTGTGCTTGTGGGTATTTTAAATTAGAAGTCATGGGGCTGCGCATAAACAGTTTTCTCACAGTAATAAGAATTGTATTCACATTTTAAGCAATTGCAATGTACTTGTACTGGCCCTCTGGGAATGAGTGCTTAGGTTTACAAACAAAACAAATGATGGGGGAAATCGCATGCATAACATTTCTAGATTCTGAGAAGCACCAATAAAGCATATAATTTTTGTGTGTAGGCAAAAAATGCTTTCCTTTGCTTTTGCTCATTGAGAACATGCATCTAGCCACCAAAGGCCCTATTAATTAAATCCTGAGCAGAATCATACTCCAGAACAGTTTTCTTTGGATTAAACACTGATTGGTAACAACTTCTGTGCACACTATAACTCACCTACCTGTGTTACAAAATACCAGCATCATAGTGTTTGTTGGTTCTTATAGTAGACATGGTAAATATGATAAATATCAAAAAATTTAAATCTAAAGTCTACCTTATACAGTAGGCATTAACCCTATTTTAGCTGGAGCAGGGGGTGAGAGACATATACTATCAAAAACATACACAATGCAAATTGAATAGAATTTACTGTCTCTGCATATGTCTTCCAAGCTGGAGAGGATGGACAGTCACCAAGGCACATATCCAAGTGGGAGACACTGTCCTAGTCCTCCGAGGACAGGCAAATCTATGTGAATTGCTTTAGCTAATGTCAGATGACTGGGTGTGGTGTGTGTTACTGACAGCAGAATCCTATATGCTTGTGTAAAATCACCTTATTCCTTTCTCTTGCATAAGAACCCGTAGCATTCTAGTAAAATGCGCACCTGCCTGCTCCTCCGAGTGAGGACAATGGCCCAAGGTGGATATGAAGAATGAGTAAAGAAAGCCTTGGTTCTTGAGATCTGTGAGAATTTCAGCGTTCCTTTGAACCATACGGGGAGGGGGACACAACACAAAAGTGGTGTGTGGAAACCTGATGTCAGAGAAAGGCTGGAGTGTCTAGAGACGAGGAGCTTCTACTTTCTTTTTGTGGATCTCTCTTAGCCTGACTCTTGAAAGTCCAAGTGGTTGTCTGGCCATGCAGACCTTCTCAGAAGCAGTGCCCACCAGGCAGAACACCTTCATATAGGACTATAGTTGTCATTTTCCAAGGATAAAAATGGAGTAGAGAAGCTGGAGGTCAGTGAGACACACGTGGGACAGATGAGGCAGAAATTTACAGGCTGGAAAAAATGGATTTGATCCTATAGTCTGCTATCTGGGTCTGTGTGTTTGTGAACTCTATCAACAACCATAGATTAAAAATATGGCGAAAAAGCATTCTTCCTGCATTGTATATGTGCAACATTTTCCCGACATTATTCCCTGAACAGTACAGTATCATAACTATTTACTTAGAATTTGTATTGTAATAAATATTATAAGGAATTTGAAGTAATTTAATATACAAAAGAATAAGTATGTTATATACAAGTACTTTCCATTTTATGTAAGAAATGAGAACATCTTGAGATTTTGGTATCTGTTGGGAGCTTTGGGTACCATCTCTATTGGATATCAAGTGATAAATGTAATTTAAACTACAAGGTAATGCTGCTTATGGTTTTAGGAGAGGACCAGATCGACTGATCACACTGGATCTCTCCAGCATCTGTGAATGTAGAAAGAGGCTCAGCCGGGCAACTCTCCAGCGACACCAGAGAGGGATGAAGGTGACTCAGTATAAAGCGACATTCAGGGACATATTCAGAGGTATAACTAACATGCCTAATGAGGTACTATAAGTGGAGAAAAATAAAAGACGGACAAAGACAAAGGTAGTATTTAAATTCTGACTTGATGAATTGAAAAGTTGGAAAACACTTTGTTGTTGAGAGAAGCCTTGGTAGGTAAAGGGGTGAGAAGGGTTAAGTATAAGAAAACTACAATACAGTCTTAGAAGTGTTTAATTATAAGTAACTTAGAGATGTCTTTCCACCCAACGATCACAAATTACTACGATAATGAAGTATGTCAGTGAGTATAAAAGTGCAATGTATCCTTTCCAGGAGCACTTGGAAAGATTTTTAAGTAGGTATGCTTCTGTCTGTAAATTTACAAATGAAATGCTTCAAACATAACTCCCACAACAACACTGCAACCCCAGGGACCAACTTTGCTGCCATATAGTAACTCATCACTCAATCTTGGGATAGCTGACACTTGCAGAACAAGGCTTCTTCTCCAGGTTCCCATCCTTACCATGGAATGCCCATGCTCTCCCCATTTGCTCTGTGCTATGCAGAATACAGTGCCTCTCTATTTTCAACTACCATCAAGAATTTAGAACCACCTGTGAATTGTCAAGAATTTAGAACCACCTGTGAATTGTTTTAACAACTCAGTTAAAGGCAAAACTCATTCAGCTTCCCAGTGTGCAACAGAAACCAAGAAGCTCTCATCAAATCGGCCCTTCTGTCATGTTACAGCAAAGAAAATTCATCTCATTTACATCTACAGATCTGAAACTAAGTAGAAGGATTAAGTAAAATGTCTATGTGATAGAAAAATTGATTTCTAGAAGTGATTGGATGATAGGGTATGCAGTTATCAAAGTAAGACAACCACATTGGCAGGTCGTGTAGGAATGAATGACTTCTAGGAAGACTGGCTATGGGATCTTATGAGGCAATTTCACTATTATTATCACAGCATCTGCTTCTTCACCCTGACCAAGGATAATTATCACGTGGTGAGAAGATGATCCGGTAACGAGTCTTTTAAATAACTTGTTAAGCTCGAATTGCATGGCAGCATCTCTGAATTCTAAGAGCAATGGGGAACGCAGGCATTTGGACAACTGTATTGTTTTAAAGAGATTATGCTGCAAATCAAATCATGTGGAAGATGTTTATATTTAGAATTAAATTACAGGCTGTTCATGAGGAAGACCAAATTCACTTCTCCAGCCATTGTTCATGTCTTGTTGCTTTTCGAATAAGCACACAGAACTGGCAAAGGCTTGCACAATAGCAGAATGGGGAAATCGCAACTCAAAATGTGTCATGTTAATTAGTTGCAGTTTGCTGAAACCTAGCCATTTCTAAAACTAGTCCTTTAAATATAAGGATAAAAACCATATATATATATATATATATATATATTTTTTTTTTTTTCTTGGAAATACATCTACTTGCACTCTGGCCTAGGAAGCAGGCAGGCAGACTAACTTGCAGATCTTCACCTCTCCCTCTGCTTCTCTAAAGCCAATCCCCCTTCTCATCTCCAGCTCTGCAGCAAATCTGGTATGATTGTTCCTCTCTGTTCATCCACATTCCCAGGGTTCTAACCAAGCAGTAAACATCCCTCACCTCCCCAGCCCAGCCTATTTATCTAAGTGTCAGTCCCCCATACCCCAAACACATTTTCCCTGGAGCCCCTCTCCCCAGAGTAGTCTCATCTACCTGCATTCCAGAAGAATTTCTGACCAGGCAACACAGACACCACACTCACCCAAGAACCAGAGACTGAAACAGAAACCAAAGAACTATGCACTCACCAAACAAAGATAACCCAACAAAGATAACAACCTAGATAATATCTAGGTGATATTAGCACCTAGAATTACAATCTTCCCCTTCTCAGCCTAGATACCAGACTAAAAACATAGTAACGGCCAGAAGAATATGTCTCCACTAGAGCTCAGAAACACTATCACAGCAGGCTCTGAATGTTCTAAGCCTTTATAAATATAAAAGAGGTCCTTAAAGAGAAAAATGAATGAATCCCTTAGAGAAATCTATAAAAACGTATACAAAAAGTAGAAGGAAATGAATAAAAGTTTCCAAGATAGGAAATTGGAAATAAAACCAATAAAGAAAACCCAGCTAGGGCAAATCTGGAAATAAAAAATTCAGGAACTCAAATAAGAACCACAAGGAAAAACCTCAACAACAGAATATAAGAGATTGAAGAAAGAATCTCAGGCATTAAAAACAATAGAAGAAAAAGATTATACTGGTCACAGAAAATATTAAATAAAAAAAACCATGGCACAAAACATCCAGGAAATCTCAAACACCATAAAAAATGGAAAAATAATGGAAAAAGAAGTAGGAGACAAAATCTAGGTCAAAGAAACAAAATATTTTCAAAATAAATTCATAGTAGAAAATTTTTCTAAACTAATGAAGGAGATGCCCAGCCAGGCATAAGAAGTGTACAGAACACCAAAGAGACAAGACCAGAAAACCAAGTGCCCTGAACCCATAATAATATAAACACTAAACACACAGAACAAAGAAAAGAATATTAAAAGCTATCAAGGAAAAAGATCAAGTTACATATAAAGGCAGACCTATTAGACCTGACTTCTCAGTGGAGACTCTAAAAATCAGAAGGGCCTGGACAACTGTGCTGCAGACTCTAAGAGACCACAGATACTAGAACAAACTACTCTACACAGCAAAACTTTCAATCACCATTGGATAAAACAAAATATTCCATGATAAAGTAAAAATTTAAACAATATATATCTACAAACCCAGCACTATAGATGTTTGCTAGAAGGAAAACTCCAACCTAAAGAGGTTTACTGCACCCAAGAAAATACAGTGAATAAATAATCTCAGAAGAGTGGAAGCATGTGTGTGCATGCACACGTGCACGCGTGTATACACACACACTACCACCACCACCATCAACAACAATAATCACTGTAATTGATAGCTCTCAACATCAGTGGTATCAATTCCTCAATAAAAAGATACAGACTAACAGAACTGATATAAAAAATAGGATCCATCCTTCTGCTGCATCTAAGAAACACACCTTAAAATGAAGGATAGATGTTACCTCAGAATAAAGGATCGAAAAACAAAAATTCCTAGAAAATGGACCTAAACACCAAGGTGGTGTAACCATTCTAATGTCTAACAAAATAGACTTCCAACACAACCAACCAGAGGAGATAGGGAAAAGTATTACATAATCATCAAAGACAAAACCCACCAAGAGGACACTGCAGTTCCTATAATCTATCCCTCAAACCCAAGAACAGCCACCTTGGTAAAAGAAACACTACCATATCTTTGGTATTGACTCTCACACACTGATAATGGGGAAACTTCCAGACCCCACTCTCAACAGACAGCTCACTCAGACAAATATTAACCAGAGAGTGTTGATGCTAACAGACTTTATAAGACTAAAGGACCTAACAATATCTACAGAACATTTCATCTAAACACAAAAGAATAAACCTTCTTCTCGATACTTCCAGGAACTTTTACCACATACTTGGACACAAAGAAAGTCTCAATAGGTACATGAAAAATGAAATAATACTCTGCATCCTATCTGACCACCCTGGATGGAGGCTGGATATCGACAACAAGGGAAACACGAGAAAGTTCATAAATAATGAAAAATGCTGAATGAAAAATGGGCCCAGACATTAAGTTAAAAAAGAATTAAATGCTTTCTAGAACTGAATAAAAATGAATATGCATATAACCAAACTTATGGGACACACTGAAGGCATTTCTAAGAGATAAGTCCATAGCACTAAATGTGTAAATAAATAAAAAAATAAATATCTAATGAAAAGATCTCATGCTAGCAACTTAAAATCAATCTCAAAAGTCTACAACAAAAAGAAGTTGTAGGTCTATTGGAGTACATGGCCAGAAATAATCAAACTTAGGTTAGAAATCAATAGAAACAATAGAATAGAAACAACAACAAGAACAAAAAAACAATACAAAGAGTCAGTGAAACAGAGTTGTTTCTTTGAGAAAAAAATCAATAAGATCAACAGATTTTTATCCAACTTAAGTAAAATGAGGAGAGGGAATTTCCAAAAAAACTAGAATTAGAAATGAGAATGGGACATAACAAGAGATGCTGAAAAAAAGGTCAAGAGAATCATAAGGACATACTTAAGAAAACCTATACTCCCCACATCAAAATATCTAAAAGAATGAATAATTACCTCAATAGATAGTGTGGGAAAATGCTCTTGTATGCTGTAAAAATTTGTCACTTGTATTGGTTTAATAAAACGTTGATTGGCCAGTAACCAAACAGAAAGTATTGGCAGGGCAACCACAATAGGAGAATTCTGGGAAGAGGAAAGGCTTAGTCTGCAGTTACCACCCAGCCACAGAATGCTAGAGAGTTTTCATATAGATTCTACCAGTGTCAAAGAAGACTTTATTCCAATACTCCTCAAATTATTCTATAAAATTTAAACAGAAGAAACATTCTGTTCCTTTACAAAGTTCAAGTAAGCTTCATCCCAGAGACAGAGATGGTTTAACATATATAAATCATAATCTGCCACATAAACAAACTAAAGACAAAAACAAGTATGACCATCTCATCTAATGCAGGAAATGTCTTTGAAGAAATCAAGCACCGCTTCTTGATCAAAGTCCTAGGGATATTAGGAATACAAGGGACATACTTCAACATAGTAAAGGCAGTTCATATCAATCCCATAGCCATCTCCAGCTTAAATGGAAAGAAACTCAAAGCAACGCCACTAAAATCAGGAACAAAACAAGGTTGTCCACTCTTTCCAGACCTATTCAGTATAAGTACTTGAAGTCTTAGATCAAGCAATAAGACAATTGAAGGAGAACAAGGGAATATAAATTGGAAAAGAAGCCAAAGTACCTTATTTATAGATGATATGATAGTTTACATAAATGAACAGAAAAAAATGTAACAGAAAACTACAGCTGATAAACAATTTTAGCAACATAGCTGGATACAAAATTAAGTCACAAAATGTAGCCCTCCTATATACAAATGGCAAACATTGATAAAGAAATCAAAGAAACAACACCTTTCACAAAAGCCTTAAACATTATAAAAATATCTTGGAATAACTCTAACAAGCAAGTGAAAGACTTGTATGATAAAAACTTCATTGAAAGAAGAATTTGAAGAAGAGATCAAAAGATATAAATATCTCCCATGCTCATGGATTGGTAGGATTAACATTAAAATGACCATCCTCACAAAAGCAATCTACAGGTTCAATACAACCCCCATCAAAAAAAATCTAGTGTAATTTTTTACATGTCTTGAAAGAGCAATTTTCAGCTTCATATGGAAACACACATACACAAAGCCAGGATAGTCAAAACAATTCTACATAATAAAAGAACTTCTAGAGGTATCCCCATCTCCCATATCAAGTTGTACTACTGTAGCTATTGTAATACAAACAACATGATATTAGTACAAATTAGATGAGTTGATCTATGGAATTGAACTGAAGACTCAGACATAAATTCACACATATATAAACACATGATTTTTAATGCAGAGTAAGAGGAACACAAATGCATTGCTGGTCTAGGTGCAAATTTATAGAGCCACTACAGAAATCAGTGCGACATAACCTCAAGAAGATGGTAATGGATCTACCTCATGATCCAGCTATACCACTCTTGGGCATAACCTCAAAGGACATGTTATCCTCCTACAAAGACATTGGTGCAACCAGGTTCATTGCTGTTCTATTCATAATAGCTGGAAAGCAAACTAAATGTACCTCAATAGAAGAATAAATGAAGAAATGTTGTATATTTATATAATTTGACTCAGCTGTTTAAAAAATGACATCTCTGTGTGTTTCTATATTTCCCTTCATGTTTTGCTGGTGTAAGATTATCTGTTGCCTGTGTTTTTTGGGACAAGTTGGTCCACACTCTTCATACCTACTGAATATAGTATTTGAAGTTCTAGCTAAAGCAATACAGCAATTGAAAGAAATCAAGAGGATACATATAAGAAAGGAAGAAGTCAAAGTATCATTATTTCAGATGATATGATAGTATATATAAATGATCCCAAAATCTCTACCCAGGGAACTCCTACAGATTATATAATATTTAGTCAAGTGACTGGATACAAAATTAGCTTACAAAAAGTCAGTAGCTCCCCTATATACAAATGATAAAAGGGCTGAGAAAGAAATCAAAAAATCAATACCATTTATGATATTCTCAAATAACATAAAATATCTTGTGGTAACTCTAACCAAGCAAGTGAAAGACCTCTATGACAAGAACTTGAAGTCTTGGAAGAAACAAATTCAAAAGGGTATCAGAAGATGGAAAGATCTCCCATGTTCACAATTTAGTAGGATTAACATATTACAAATGACCATCTTACCAAAAACTATTTATATATTCAATGCAATCCCCATTAAAATCTTAACAGCCCTTTTTCAGAGCTATAGTAATAAAAACCACATGATATTGGCATAAAAACAAAGAGATGGATCAAAGGAATTAAAGACCCAGATGGATGTATGGACATCTTTGACAAAGAAGCCAAAATCAGTAAATAGAAAAAGAAAGCACCTTCAACAAATGATGCTGCCAGAACTGGATGTCAGCAAGTAGAAGAATGCAAATAGATCTATATCTATCACCATGCACAAAACTAAAGTCCAAGTGAATCAAAGACCTAAGCATAAACCCAGATACACTGAATCAGATAGAAGAGAAATAATCTCAAATGCACTGGCACAGGAGACAACTTCTTGAAAACAGAACACCAAGAGCATAGGCACCCAGATCAACAATTAATAAATGGAACTTCATTAAAGTGAAAAGTTTCTGTAAGACAAAGGATACCATCAATAGGACAAAATGGCAGACTACAGATTGAAAAGAGATCTTCTCAACCAACCTCACATCCGAAAGAGGACTGATTTCTACAATATATAAAGAATTGAAGAAACTAGATATCACCAAACCAAATATTCTAATTAAAAAATGGAGTACAAATCTAAACAAAGAATTCTCAGCAAAGAATCTCAAATGGCTGAGAAATACTGCAGACGTTCAACATCCTGAGCCATCAGGGAAATGCAAATCAAAATGACTCTGAGATTCCAACTTACACTTGTCACAATGATTAAGATCAAAAACACAAATGACAGTCAGCATAGCAGTTTCTCAGAAAACTAGGAATCAACACACCACAAGACCAAGCTAGACCACTTCTGGGCATACACCCCCCCCAAAAGATGCTCAATCACACCACAAGGATACTTGTTAGCTATATTCACAGTAGCTTTACTTGTAATAGCCAGAACTTAGAAACAACCTAGATGTCTGTCCCTCAACCAAGGAATGGATAATATGGTACATTTATACAATGGATTACTCAGATGTTAGAAACAAGGATACCAGGAAATCTGAAGATAAATTGATGGAACTGGAGAAAAAACATTCTGAATGTGGTAACACAGACTGAGACATACAAACATGGTATGTACTCCTTCATAAATGGATATTATTTGTAAAATAAAAAATAACTATGCTACAGTCCACAGACCCACCCAGGGAGACTCGGAAACAAGGAGGATTCATGGGGGGTACTCCTTGATAAGGAAGGAAGGGAAAATAGATGAGATTTGGTGAGTGGATTGTGGGAGGGTAGGGATGAAAATATGAGCAATGAAGTTGGGGATGTGTTAGAGGGGAGAATACTGAGAGAGACTACTGGAAGAAGAGGTATTTTGGGGATCAGGTTAAAAACCTAGTTATAAGGGAGTCTCTTAGGAATTTACAAGAATGACCCCAAATCAGACTCCTAGCAAAAGTGGATATGAGCATGAGCTGGTAACTCCTATGTCCAGATTGGTGCCTAACCCATTTGTCATCAGAGAGGCTTCATCCAATCACTGATTGAAACAGATCCAGACCCATATCCAGCAGCACAGACAGTAAGGGCCTCATTGAATAAATGGGACCTCCTGAGACTGAGAAGCTTCTGTAAAGCAAAGGACACTGTTGCTAAGACAGAAAGGCAACCCACTGACTAAGAGAAAATCTTCACCAACCCGGAAACTGACAAAGGTCTGATCTCCAAAATATATAAAGAACTCAAGAAACTAGACCGTAAAAGGCTAATCAACCCAATTATAAAATGGGGCACTGAGCTGAACAGAGATCTCTCAACAGAAGAAGTTCAAATGGCCAAAGGACACCTAAGGTCATGCTCAACTTCCTTAGTGATCAGGGAAATGCAAATCAAGACAACTTTAAGATACCATCTTACACCTGTCAGAATGGCGAAAATCAAAAACACCAATGATAGCCTTTGCTGGAAAGGTTGTGGAGAAAGGGGTACACTCATCCATTGCTGGTGGGAATGCAAACTTGTGCAATCACTCTGGAAAGCAGTGTGGAGGTTTCTCAGGAAATTCGGGATCAACCTACCCCTGGACCCAGCAATACCACTCTTGGGAATATACCCAAGAGAGGCCTTATCATACAACAAAAGTATATGCTCTACTATGTTCATAGCAGCATTGTTTGTAATAGCCAGAACCTGGAAACAACCTAGATACCCTTCAAATGAAGAATGGATGAAGAAAGTATGGAATATATACATATTAGACTACTACTCAGCAGTAAAAAACAAGGACTTCTTGAAGTTTGCAAGCAAATGGATGGAAATAGAAAACACTATCCTGAGTGAGGTAAGCCAGACCCAAAAAGAGGAACATGGGATGTACTCACTCATATTTGGTTTCTAGCCATAAATAAAGGACACTGAGCCTATAATTCGGGTTCTTAGAGAAGCTAAATAAGAAGGAGAACCCAAAGAAAAACATATAGGCATCCTCCTGAATATTAACCTTCATCAGGCGATGAAAGGAGACAGAGAAAGAGACCCACATTGGAGCACCGGACTGAAATCTCAAGGTCCAAATCAGGAGCACAAGGAGAGAAAGCATGGGCAAGGAACTCAGGACCGCGAGGGGTGCACCCACACACTGAGACAATGGGGATGTCCTATCAGGAACTCACCAAGGCCAGCTGGCCTGGGTCTGAAAAAGCCTGGGTTAAAACCGGTCTCGCTGAACATAGCGGGCAATGAGGACTACTGAGACCCCAAGAACAATGGCAATGGGATTTTGATCCTACTGCACCTATTGGTTTTGTGGGAGCCTAGGCAGTTTGGATTGCTCTTTGGGCTGACGAGGGAGGGGGACTTGATTGGGGGAGGAGGAGGGAAAGGGGAGGCAGTGGTGGGAAGGAGACAGAAATCTTTAATTAATTAATAAAGAAATAAATAAATTAAAAAACCCTTCCATTTACATTTTTATGGGATTCCTGAGTGTGTAACTATTGGTCCCTGATTCTTGTGCCTTCTCTTGAGGTCTTTCCTTCTGTAGGTTTGTCTTGTCCAAATTCAATGTGACAGGTTTTGTTTTACCTTATATTTTATCTTGTTATGTTTTATTACTCTCTCATAGAAACCTGTTCTTTTCAGAGAAAGAAAGGAGATCCAGATGGAATAGGAGGTGAGGAGGAACTGGGAGGAGTTAGGGAGAAGAAACAGTAATCAGGATATATTATGTGAGAAAAGAATCCATTTTCAAAGAAAAAATAAAAGTATTTAAAGCAATCTAAATAGAACAGAATAGCATCTAACATAACTTATTGTACTGTATCATGCTTTTCTCCTTAGACTATATTTAGAACTTTTATCCAAGAAGGCTTTAAAAAAGTTGGAAGTTGAGCATGACCTTAAGTGTCCTTTGGCCATTTGAACTTCTTCTGTTGAGAGTTCTCTGTTCAGCTCAGTGCCCCATTTTATAATTGGGCTGATTAGCCTTCTACGGTCTAGTTTCTTGAGTTCTTTATATATTCTGGAGATCAGACCTTTGTCAATCGGGGTTGGTGAAGATCTTTTCCCAGTCAGTGGGTTGCCTTTCTGTCTTAGCGACAATGTCCTTTGCTTTACAGAAGCTTCTCAGTCTCAGGAGGTCCCATTTATTCAATGAGGCCCTTAATGTCTGTGCTGCTGGGGTTATACGTAGGAAGTGGTCTCCTGTAACCAAGTGTTGTAGAGTACTTCCCACTTTCTCTTCTATCAGGTTCAGTGTGTTTGGACTGATATCGAGGTCTTAAATCCAAAAAATTCGGGATCAACCTACCCCTGGACCCAGCACACATTGGAGCACCGGACAGAAATCTCAAGGTCCAAATCAGGAGCAGAAGGAGAGAGAGCACGAGCAAGGAACTCAGGACCGCGAGGGGTGCACCCACACACTGAGACAATGGGGATGTTTTATCGGGAACTCACCAATACTTATTTTCAGGCCTGGGTCTGAAAATGCCTGGGATTAAACCGGACTCACTGAACATAGCGGACAATGAGGACTACTGAGAACTCAAGAACAATGGCACTCGGGTTTTGATCCTACTGCACGTACTGGCTTTGTGGGAGCCTAGGCTCACCTTACTAGACCTGGATGGAGGAGGGTGGTCCTTGGACTTCCCACAGGGCAGGAAACCCAGATTGCTCTTTGGGCTGACGAGGGAGGGGGACTTGATTGGGGGAGGGGGAGGGAAATGGGAGGCGGCGGTGGGGAAGAGACAGAAATTTGTAATAAATAAATAAATTAAAAAAAGTTGGAAATCTTTTGGTGTTGGACTGTAATAAAAATGTCATCCTTGATGAAATTCTTGATTTTAATCTTCATTATTACACAGTTTAAGATCATCAAAAAAATGTGAGCTTTCAAAAGAGCCTTATGTGCATTCAACTGTGTGTGAGGAGCTACATCCATAGGCCACCACATCTTCAAAGTAAAAATGTCACCTCTTTTAAAAAAAGAAAAGAAAATATATCTACTTGGAAGTACATGACTTGAAACATCAAAATTTGAACAAATTAACCAAGTTTGGATGAACACCAGGAAGAGTTGGCCATCAGTGCCCTGACACATCAATGACACTGCTTTTGACAGAGGCCAAGGTGGAATAATAATTCTTGGCCTGGTGGAAATATAGGACTGACTGGTGCAGGTAAGAGCTAAACTCCAGGATGCAGAGCCCATGACAAAGAGCCATCTACACGTGTCCTACTTATCTCAAGGAGAAGGAGGAGATGAAATGGGCTTTTGAAATAGAACATGCCATGTAACAAATCCCCATTTATTAAATTAAAGGACATATAAGGCCTTAAGGTAACTTCTTTGTCACAGGAGTCCAAGACAATTCAAAGATATGATGCTGTGGGTTAATAGTCCTCTGTCATCTTGACGACCTCAGCCCATTTGTTTCATTTGCATGAACACACAAGCTACAGTTCAATATTTCAAAATTCATGCATAATTTAAAAACCTAGTTCACTAGAGGCAAAAAAATAAAATTCTAACTTAAAATTATTCATGAAACTCCAGAAAAGAGCAGAGTACACAGCATTTGAAGATGATTTTTGAAATGTGAGAATTTTAAATTTCCTTTTTAAAGATTTAATTTCATTGTTTTTAATTATGTGTAGATACATGTGGCTGCACGTGAGTATATGCGTATGAGTGCAGGTACCCACACAGGGCAGGAGCATTGGGCTCCCTGAAGCTGGAATTACATATGGTTGTAAGTCACCTGATGTACTTGAAAATGAACTCAGGTTCTTTGGAAAAGCCTCAAGTGCTCTTACCCCCTGAGCGGTCTCCCCAGCCCCAATAACTTGATTTTTTTTTTAAAATGTAGTACATCTTCAAACTTTTGGTTTTGATTCTAATATTTAAAGGTATGTAACCTAAGAGAAATGTTAATAGTAACTTTATCAGTATGTGAGACTGTAGAAAGTGGGGAACATAGTCTAAACATTTTGTAACTAAACAGAGCTGTCCATGGAAGTGCAGGGTGATGTATCTGTGTATTTACTCCACATCTGCTAACAATTCAATTCAACAACCTTATAAAACATATAAGATAAAGGCATCAGTAGAATTTTTAGAATCTTATCAGGTCTAAACACACTGAGTAATGTCTATTCCTTGAAAACATAAGCAAGTATACTTGGTATGATGTTGATGCTTTCCTTATTAATTTCTACATTTTCACATAAATTTAAAATTTATTATTATTATCCACGTACTTTTATGCATGAGAAATTGATCTTTTTCAAAAGACACTTTTTCTTTATGATACCAAACTGCTAGATAGAGACATAATCACACACAAAAATATGATATGCCCCCTTGTGGAGCATAGTTATCCCAAGTATCAAATTCTTACATTTAAAAAAAAAATGAGTCCAGTTACAAAGGAGATTGTGAATTATATCCATCTTACCTTGGCTAACACATCCAAATGATTGGTCTATTAATTCAATTAGAACAAAAAAAATTCTTGATCTTAAAAATACATAGTTTTTACTTTAACTCCCTTAATATATGTTAAGAATGCTTTACACTACATTCTATGCCAATTAATATGTCCAGGAAACATATGTAAATATTGTTTTCTGAATTGCAAAACACAAGAAAGAAATACCCATTTTTAGTTAGAATATTTTTAAACGCACATTGCCCCTTGGTATTCAGGATTGGACATGAAGTCTCATGCACAAAGGCCAATGTTCTCCTACTGATCTATTATGCCTCCCCAGGCCTTTTTTCACTCTTTATTTTAAGACAGGGTCATGCTAAGTTGCCCAGACTGGTCTTCAACTCCCCATGTAGCCCAGTTTGGCCTTAAACTTGTGATTCCCCTTGTTTTGGCCTCCACAAGTAGCTGGGACTACAGACTTCTGCCAGTGGGCTCAGCTTTAAACATGTTTCAATGTAGTATTTCATAATGACAATTTTCTTCCTGTGTCATTTTTTAAATGATTTCTTAAAATTCCTATCCATATGAATTGCCTTTTCATCCCACTTATAAGGTGGAATGGAAAAGATCTTTATGGTTGGCACAAAATTCCCATGCTTAATGAGCATCTCTTCCAGAAATCACGCACTGCATAACATTTATTGATGGAAACTTCTAGGCATGGCACAGATAGCGTACTTACTCGTCTATTTGACAAACGCTCATCTCCACCTCCTTCAGTGCAGCCTGGAGTTTGCCGAGCAGTTTGTGATAGATGTCTTGAGTTTCTAAGTCTTCTTCTTTCAATAAATATCGCAGTCCATGGCCATCTTTGTGTCCCAGAGACAGGCCCGAAGGGGCTGCCATGGTTGTGATTGTGTGTTGAATGTAGACCATGGGGCTCAGTTTCCCTGAGGAGTTCAAATCATTCCACCATTTAACGTCTACTTACGTAGCCCCCCAAATTTTAGAAGCCCAAGTTCATATATAACAAAATGTTTAATCCAATGCTAAATTTAATTCAGAAATTAACTACAAATAGAATCAATTCACATGTCCTATTGCAATGATTGCCATCATCCTCATGTGTCCCTCTCTGTACTTCCTTACTATTCCCAAAGCGACCATCATTTCAGATTATGAATTTTTCATGGCAAGATGAACTATACATATAATGAAAGTAAGGGAAATCCTCCTTCTTAAAGGGAAATACTGAAAGTCTTACCTGTCTTTATTCTATATATACTTAAATAAAATAATCTAAGCATAAACAAGGAATTCTTCCTTTATGAAAACAGAGGCTTCCATGAACACCGGGAATCTACCAGATTTTAAGATGTACACATAGATAGTCCTACTCTTGAATTGATAAAGTTTCAAAAGCTAGCATACCAGGCTCCGAAGATTTATTTTCTCTATCATGAGAGTTATGTTTCCTACTATCCAGCTGAACTCCGAAGGCACTCCCCAGGGAAGTTGATGTTTTAGGATAAGAAACTTCCATCACGTTGACATGGCAGTTGGTCGGGCAGAAGTCGCTGCTGTGCAGTGGGGAGATCTTGGATTTGGCCTGCTTAAAGGTGGGCCAGGCTCTGTTCTTCAGCACCCGAGAGAACTGCAAATTGAAGAAGCAACGGGAACCAGTTGGCCACACAGTAATGACTCAGCTATCTCCCGTGCATCAATCATAACCAACTCAAAAGGAAATTAAAGCTTATCAACCTGGATGAGGTAAAATGATTATAGCATCAGAATTTACAGGGCTGTTTCAAAACCCAAACATCCCAATAAAGCAAACCATACAGGCAGCAACGGTGACGGCTCAGCTGAAGCTGTGACCGTGAGTTGGGGCCTAGAAAGAATGAACCTCTGTGACAACACAACTTCTTAGCACTGGGTCCCCGGGGTCCCAGGAGCTGAGAGAGCCCGACAGAGAAACATACAGGAAGGGACACCAGAGCAGAAAGTGGAGTTTTAAAACTAGGCAAGTCAGCAAAACAGTACAGCTATAGATGGTCAAAGGTGTAAGAAGATGGGGCCATCCCAAGCATCATCCGAAAGCTACCCAATGTGTGAGTCTGTGCAGACCCAGTGCAAGCTAAGGAGGTGCTGGCCCAAAGCAGAAGGATGGGCTTCTGGTACACCCTGCCAGGAGGGTGGCCTTTATACCTGGGACCAATCGGAAGTCTGTTGTGCAATCTTCTTCCAAGCCTTTGATAATAATGTGCTACACAGATGATCTGTAACTTCCAAGTGTGGCTACCCTGCTACCCTAAAGTGGTAGAGGCTTTGCAGTGGACTCCATAAGCTCCTTCCAGGGTCTATGAAGTCAACAATATTGTGGCTCTCACCAGGCCTGCTCCCCCTTACTTTAAAGGTCTCACTCCTTAAACTCCTTCCAGCTTATACATAGCTCCTCTCATACATTACCCACTCGCTCTGGGCCTTTGTACAAGATGTTCAGTGTGTCTAGATGGTTCTTACTCATTGCCAAACGCTTTCTCTTCAGCAGCTTTGGATTCCAGAAAGTCACCAGGAGTTGTACATGAATTCTAGGTCAATTTCCTTTGCCTTGGCTACGAATTAGAAGGCATCTGCAGTCTTCTTCACAATTAGGAATAACCTCCTTCCTCTAGCTCAGCTGGTAGAAGGAAAAGTCTATGGGGTAACGATCTTTTGTACAAGAAGTAGATACCCCATAGAGCCCAGCTGGCTTGTTGTTTTGAAGGTCTTTGATGTCTTTTGACCTTGGTGTCGGGATTGTCGCAGGACTGGATATGACATTGGGAAAGTCGGTATCTTGTCACTCAGCAAATAGGAGCTTTGAATCAGATAATCCTACTGAGCTCTTCTCCTACAGCTACAGCCATGATCCTACTCTCTCATGTTACCAGAAAACTAATAATTCCAGCACTGAGAAGAACAAAAATTAAGACCATCACTGGTCACTGGACATTTTAAGTTAAACTCAATGGTAAATATAAAAGATCATATTCCATAAGTATAAGCTCACTATTAGGATAAAGACCCTCTTATATGCATACATAGTATATCACTGTACACAAAGCTATGTATAATATGCATCCTAAATATTTATATTTTATATTTATCTGTATATCTCAGTCAAGCAGTACAGCGGGGATCAGAATGAAATGCAAGAAATTATTAAGAAGATTTCCACCAAACATGATGACCACGTACACTGAAAAGAATTAAGTAATTTGAGAGAGTACAGATCTAGCTTCTCATTTTACTAATAAACTTTCAGCTGAGATGGGTCCAGGATTAAGGCAGCCTAGATACAAAAGTTCAACCCCAAATTCTTTTCTACTTTCATTTTGAGATTTAAGTCTCAGCTGAACTTCCATGAAACAGAGGCACGGTAGTATGTTGTGATAGCAAACACCCATCACCCATCCAGTGAGAAATAAAAGAAGGAGGTGTCTGTTAAGGCCTCCAAGTTAAACACTGAGGCTACAACCCCTATCCCACGAAGTATACACTCTAGGAGGAGAACAGTTAAACACTATACATATTACTGTTATTCAGAACAACCATAAAGTTACAGTCATATACACCACAAGTATAGATATATAAAATGATATGTGTGTAACAAACACATAAGAGATATACAAGCTAGGTGATCAGAAATTTTAAAAAGATCAATGAAGTGCTTAGGAGTAGGAGTAGGAACCAGAGTGATTTGAGATGGAGGGGTTGGAGCAGTGAGGTAGACTCTCAGATCCATATCACAACACAAATTCTTGACGCTATACCTGGAAAGAAATCATAGCCCTGTATCAGAATGTACCTGAATTAGTTCAACATAAGCATCTTGGAGGAAGGCTATCCTGAAAAGCAAAAGAATCAAGAAAGCAGCATTGTCCAGCATCCTAGGATGTCTAGTATGAATTTGATGTGTTCAGCAAATATATGTGTTAGAAATTGAATTCATGTTATGGTTTAAGTATGAAGACCTATGTCTTCAAAGGTTCCCAGCTTTTTGGCCAGAATGGCAGTGCTGGGATCTTTGGGAGGTGAGACCAGTTGAGAGGTCTTCAGGTTGGCCTGAAGAGCATGTTGTTCTTGAGTGGGATGTGAATCTCTCTGTCCCTGTGTCTCTATCTCTTTATATCTCTGGTCCTGTTATAAAAGCAAGCTTTCTTTGACGTGTTCACTGTCTCATGTGAGGCCCTTGCCAGATGTTCATCAGATGTTACCCGATCTTCAGTTAGCACAGTAAGTTGAAGAAGCATCTCTTCCTCATTAGTCACCCAGTCCATGGTACACAGTTACAGCATCACAACTTGGACTGAGGCAGACAACCTTAGGGAAGGAGGAAGCAACAGGGGTGTCTCTCCACTACTGGCGCCTGGAGCAGGGTGTAAAAGTGAGCATCCAGACACCAGCTCCCTGGTTTCCAGGGTAAAAATTTTCAGAAACAAAATCCTAAAACAAGGAGGGTACAGCTAGTGAATTGACCGTGCTGTGTATACCAGAATATACTTTACGCCATGTGTGACTAGCATTACAGCAACATTCAATGAAATGCCAAGTTTATTAAGAAAGGGAGAATAACTTTTCCTAAATGAAAATTGATAATTTTCAATAAAGGCATCTACTGGGTCTAGGGAGAGCTGTAAGGGACAGAATGTTAGGTCTACTGTGGAAGAGCACAGCCTGAACTGATTGCCACCTTCACATAATTACTGATGAATTAGAATCTGCATCTTCAGGGAGTTGATTCCAGCACATGGTTGGGATACTAAAAATCAAAGATGTCTCCTATATAAAGTGACATAGCACTTATATATGACTTTGCTTTTCATTTTTACATTAATTTACTTGTGAATGGCAGGGATGCATGCATTTGGAAGTCAGAGGACATCTTGCAGAAGCTAGTACTCTCCTTCTACTGCCTGGGTGCCAGAGATTTAAAAAAAAAAGGCTAACAGGGTTAGCAGGCATCTCTTTTACTTACAAAACAATCTCATCAGCCTGTAAACAACTTTAAAGTTATCCTTAACATTGTTTATAACGTACCTAGAACAATGTAAATCCTATATAAACATTCATTGTAATGCATTTTAAAATTTTGTGTTATTTTATTTTTCAAATTGCTTTTGATCTACAGTTGAGTGACTCTCTGGAGGTGGAACCACAGACATGAACATGGAGTGAGCCTAATGAAAGGAGGATTAATCCTGAGACAGAGAAAATAACAGAGGGGACATCATAGAGGGGTGGAATGGGGACTTCATTGAAAACACATTAGCTCTGAGATATTCATCACCTCATGTGGAAAAGTCAAGGCACAATGAAAGAACAGTAAGTACCGAGCCCTGGAGATCATCAATGAAGGGTCAGAAAGAAAAGGAGAAACAGGTTTCAGTCCTAGGAAAACACCACTGGCAAAGACACAGGTTAGGGACAGGCAGTGTTCCAGAGAACAAGGTCAGCTGCCCCTGGTTCTGCTGAAACACGATAAAGGAGGGTCGTGAAGGGGCTTTGACAAAACATGGCCATTTCTGTGACATGGCAGGGATCAGGGCCCAGCTGTAGAGGGCTGAGGATGAAAAGAGAAGCAATGGTCCACCGAAGGATACAGGAGGCTCCTTCCAGGAAGGAGATGGAAGGATGAAATCGTGGGTGGAGGGGAGGCAGAGGGCAAGGACAGCCACATTTTTAGTCCAGGTGATAATGAAGAAGTGCCTGTAAACTGACAGGGATGTGCAGTTCTTGGACATGAAACACTCCAGTTTTTTTTTTATGCACTGGAAGCAAATTCATGTTTAAATTCAATACAGTCATTTAACCAGAGATACTATAAAAGTAAATTATTACTCTGCAGATGTCTCCCATTTCAATTAAATGCAAAATGCTTTGCAGCAGAGTTAGGAAGAAGATTTTTTTATATTAGATTATCCTCTTAGAAAAGGAGGGCAAAGAAATTTATGCACAATGTTTCAAATCCATGTATCAGCTTGAAGATCATATGCAGTAAGTAAAGTAGAAAGAAAATTCAAAGGAAGTTTTCCAATTCTTTCAGTGTTATTTTTGTGTAAACAAGAACCACCTCAAGGAAGCTTACAAAGAATTTCTGATCCTCATAATAAGTTCAATTATTTCAACCAGGACAGTGACTGTAAGACTAGGAAGGCTCTCAGTACAGAGTTCTGAGAATGTTCCCAAAGCAAGACACAGCTTCTTCACACCTGAACCAACCACAGTTCAGCTACACAGAAGACATCCCTGCTTGAGATTCATTTAGTTGTCCAGGACACTCTATGGTTACATCAGACGTGGACAGCAACACGTTTGATGACCTGTAGAAAATCTGTTATGATCTCAGGAGCCTGGCCATAGAAGTTACTGGAATTCATTAGTTCTTAGTTCTAAAATCTAAAATGTTTAAA
Source organism: Alexandromys fortis (assembly GCF_014885135.2). Taxonomy (NCBI): domain Eukaryota; kingdom Metazoa; phylum Chordata; class Mammalia; order Rodentia; family Cricetidae; genus Alexandromys; species Alexandromys fortis. Next base: position 10,072,280 of record NW_026067923.1, read on the forward strand.
GCCAGAATAAAGAAAAGCCAGCCTAAGATTTTAGTTTCCACAGACACTTTTTAATATATAACAATTCTTTAATTTAAATATATTTTTATTATATTTTCCTTCCCCCAAATCCATTCATACCCTCCCTGTCCCTACCTACACAACTTTAGATTATTGCTCAAAAAAGAAGAAGAAGAAGAAGAAGAAGAAGAAGAAGAAGAAGAAGAAGAAGAAGAAGAAGAAGAAGAAGAAGAAGAAACCCTCAAAAACCCAACACAACGATAAAAGTACCTCAAACTAAGACAACAAAATAAACAAGACTCATCATGGATAAGAGATTTGAGACTCATCCAGTGACACATCTCACAGTGTGGTCTCTAATTCAGTGACACAATTTTATCATCTGTGATCAATGCCCACTAAGCTGGCCATGTCTTCATTAAAATGTCATAGGACCCTATGTTACTACTACATAAATGCAGAATGCCATTAATTCCCCCATACGGTGGACTCTTCACTATTTGGGCAGTGTATGCTTCTGAGCCCACTGCACTCACATCCCTTTCCTTTTTACACATATATTAGTTTCCTTGAGAAAATGAGAAATGACAGAACCTTACTCTTCCATAACCAAACCATCATATGCATGCGTGTTGCTCCCCAGACATAATTAGGATTGATCTCTCCATCTTTCATCGCATGGGCTTTGAACCATCCCAGGTCACCACCAATTTATATCTATGCAGGTTGAAAAGACAAGCGACATTGGCACTGTGACTCTCACCCGAGAACACATTATATTACATATTCTAAACAAAACAATCACTGGAAAACCCACATTCATTCCTTTTCTATTCTGATTGCAACTAACTCAAATCTTCCCTCCTAATCCGGGCACTAATCCACCTTCTCCATTAATTGTCCAGTCTAACTTCTAGACTAGCTGAATGGCATTTTGCCTTCCTGCCACCCTGATGTGCCTTTGTCGTGGCAGTGGCTGTTGTTCAAACAGGCTCTTGCTATTTAGCCCTGGCTACTCTGAAACTCACTACATAGATTAGACAGGCCTCAAACTCACTGAGCTTGACTTGCCTCTACTTCCCGAGTGCTGAGATTAAAGAGGCTAAGAAGCATACCCTGCCTAACATGCCTTTTATATTGTAAGAGCTACCATTGTTGACTATTCAAAACAGGGTTTTGTCCTTTACAGAAATCCTAATGTTCTTATGGTTGGTTCATTTTATTATGGAACATAGAGCCAGTGACCTATGTAATAAAAATATCTGCTACACAAAATAATCCATTCTGTTTCACTCATTCTTTGCAGAGTTCTGTTTTTGAGCACTACCTATGATACCTTGGTGTTGCCTCTGCAAAACCTTGTGTGACAACTAGTCAAAACTAAGAGAATGAGTGACCATGGGTACCCTGTCCCAACTGCTACATTTATAATCTAACTTCTGCATAATGACCCAGGGAACATAGCAGAATAGAGCAAGGAAAGATTCTACAAGCCAGAGGAGCAGGAAGTCTGCTGCTGGACAGTGTGTTTTAGACAGGACAGGGATATATACATTCATGAAAGTTCACCAATATGGATGCTTAAACAACGTGGATGGCAGAACTTTGAAGAAGGCCATAACCTTTGATGAAGTGCTACAGGCAAACAATGGTTGCAGACAGAGGGAGAAAGAGTTTTCTTCAAGGATGAGTTCCCTGATAGATTATCCAATCCTAAAACATGGGGCCTAAACACACATACATACAAGCAATACTAAATTACTAAATGGGCTCATTAGGTACACGTGCATGCACGTTCATACACAGAAGAAGAGGCTATGAATGGAGTAGGGGAAGCATGTGGGATAAGGGAGGGATGGAAAAATGGCATGAAAGATTTTCGTTAGAAAAATGAGCCTGAGAAAGACTACTGTGCTGGCTAGTTTTATGTCCACTTGACACATGTCAAAGATATCTAAGAGGAGGGAACTTCAATTGAGAACTTTTCTTTATACTACCGGGCTGAAGGACAGCCTCTAGGGTCTTTATTTAGAGACAGATGGAGGAGGACCCAGCCCATTGTGGGTGGTTCACCCCAGGGCTGGTGGTGCTCGGTTCTATAAGCAAACAGGCTGAGCAAGCCACGTGAAGCAAGGCAGTAAGTAGCTCCTCCATCCAGGTTCCTGACATGCTTGAGTTTCTGCCTTGACTTCCTTCCATGATGAGCAGCCAAATGAACTCTTTTCTCCCCAAGAGCTTTTGGTTATGGTGTTTTATCACAGCAAGAGTAACCTTAAGTAGGGCAACCACACATACTTACATACACATATCTCACAGGGGTTTGGGTAAGTATATAGTAGATTGTTTCCCTTTTCATTTAGGCTCCCATGAAGCAGAAGGCAGATAATGGCATTCGATTTTGGCAACTACACAAGATCTTGGGCTGTATTGTCATAGGACTATTTTCCTCATTTTTTTGTTCCTTTTCTGATTGTTGGTTTTTATTAGAAATGGGCCTTTATACAATGTATTCTGATTACAGTTTCCCCTTTTAACTCCTCCTAGATCCTGACTCCCCACCCACCCAACTTCACACCCAATCTTTTTCTCCCATTAGAATACAAATAACCATCTAAATAATAATTTAAAATAATATAAAATAAAAACAAACCAGAAGACGATGAAACAAACTACCAGAAATAAAAAAAAAGAGGAAAAGAAAAGCACAAGAAACACATATAGACACAGTTCGTACACAGAGAAATCCCATAAAAACATACTGGAAACCACAGTATATACATAAAAGACCTTCAAGGGGAAAAAGCCCACATAGTCTCAAGCATTTTGTTACAGCAACAGAAAACGGACCAAGAAAATTACATGAATATTATTTCAATAAATGAGTACATAGCACATATGTAAAGAAGATATTTAAAAGTGATTTAAATGTGACTCAAACAATAACTTCAATAACAGCATCATGTAAAATTCAACATACCTTCCTATAACTGGATATTCTGTGACATACGTGTTCCACTCTTTCATGGCACATGGTGCTGAATTTATTTTGAAGGTCAGTGGGTATCACATCATTCAAAGAATTAAGGCTGGTGCAGTTGTGCACAAAATGATCATCACTTTTTGCTAAAGCTTCCAGAATCTGTGGCGATTAAACAGACACAAAAGGAAAGTAACCTCAAAAGTGAGCACGAACAATTTCCATAAGTTAGCCCTTGCAGTTGCCAGGGTTCTGTGATCCACAGACACAGCCTGTGAACTGGTTTGCCTTCTCAGGTTTGCAATCTCCGGGGTTGCCTTGTCTTGAGGATAAAAGCCTGCTTGGGGAGCCAAACTGACTTCAAAGGCTCCCTGCTGGATAAATCATCTCACTCTGATGTGGGCACACAGCTCCTGGACTTCTCTCATGCATTCACTCAGAAGATTTCCACCTTCACTTTGGTGGCGGAACAACAACCACAAACCCAGGGGGAAAGCCTTGACATCCTTGTCACCTAGTCGGATCACTAGAGGAGCAAAGTTCTGCCTGCTGAGAGACAGAACAAATGAAATCGTCTCATAATCTTATAGACCTTTATTTTACATGTTATGGTTTCTGATTCTGTGTTTATGGACTTTCTCTGTGTGCGAAAGTGTGTGTCCCAGTGTCTCTATGTGTTCCTGGGGCTTTTTTCTTAATCTATTTTCCTTTTGTTTTGTTGATTTTGTCCTTTCCTGGTTTGTTATTATTTACTTACTTATTATAATTATTATGAATGCTTGTTTGTATGTTGGTAAGTAAAAGAAAGAATGGGTGTAGATTTGGGCCTTGGACTTCCCAAAGGGCAGGGTACCCTGCCTCTCTTAAGGAGGGAGGGAGAGTGGGAGAGCACAAGGTGAATTTGAAGAGTGAAGGAAGTATAAATTTTTGAGTGGAAAAATAAAAAAAAAAGAAAGAAAAAAAATGAAGAAGAAGTTTACTGTCGTGGAGTCACGCGTACCTTGGCAGTGAGGCTGAAGAAGCCTTTGGGCTCCACCATCTTCTCCACGACGTTGCACTTGGTGCCTGCTGTGCTGTCGTATTCGTACACAACCCCATACTCGAGGTGGACATTGTCCACTGTCAGGCTCACGTGCTCCTTCTTGCCGTCGATAATGGCCATGGTGTTGAACTTGTCGATGACCTCTGGAACACAACGTTAGTATAGCTAATTCATGGTTTTCTGCTCACCAAATATTTTTGAATCCCTGGGATTTTCTTATTATTTTTATTTTACTTTTGACACAGAATCTTACAATGTACCCTTGGCTCACCTGGAATTTACCAAGTAGGCCAGACTGACTTTGAACTCAATAGACATCTGCCTTGCTCTGGAGACCAAGTACAGAAACAGAAATGAGAGTGTTTCCAACAGATCTCTCTCTCTCTCTCTCTCTCTCTCTCTCTCTCTCTCTCTCTCTCTCTCTGTGCGTGTGTGCGTGTGTGTGTGCGTGTGTGTGTATGTGTGTGTGGTATGTGTGTATGTGTGTGTGTGCATGTGTGTGTATGTGTGTGTATGTGTATGTGTGTGTGCGTGTGTGTGTGTATGTGTGTGTATGTGTGTGTGTGGTATGTGTGTATGTGTGTGTGTGTGTGTGTGTATGTGTGTGTATGTGTGTGTGTGGTATGTGTGTATGTGTGTGTGTGTGCGTGTGTGTGTGTGTGTAGTGTCACAAGCATAGATATTTACTTCTTCTCTTATTGTCAAGGTAGGAATATAACAAAACTTACTTGAAATAAAGAGGCTACAGACTATCTCAACACCAGGACATCTTGTATGTACATGACCATGTGAAACAGAACTTACGAAAATGGGGACCTGAGCCATCAGACCTGAGGTAGAGATAGAGAATCCACATGTCTGCCAAGCTTCCAAGAACACCTACTATGGTGAGTCCCATAGGAACAGAAACATCTAAATGACTTTCACCTCCAAGGGGGAAATCCTGGCTTGGATCCACCGTCTTACCTCCTATGGCTTAACTAGCACACTAGACTGTTGTCCTAAATGGGCTCAATTTCTTCTTCCCTAAAGAGAGTGTCTGGAAACTGATGAGAACATCTAGGAAAATCCTGCAAAGGGGCCTGCTGCAAAGCCTGTGATGCTCAGCTGTAATCCCAGCATTTAGGAGGCAATGGCAGAACATCACATATTCTGGACCAGGCTGGACCGTATAGCAGATGTCAACCACTCTCCATTCCTGCTTCCATGCATGCAATGACAGATAAACTTGAAAATGAGCCACAGCCTGGAAATATAAGACTTGGAAGTACTTGGGAGCAGAGACAGACAGGCACTATGAAAGAGACAAGAGTAAGCACATGAGGGGAAAAAAAAGCAACCCACCTTCTACTTTGCAGTCAAAAGCTTCCCCTGCCTCGTCTCCAGAGGGTTTCAAGTGGGACTTGTGCAGGTCTTCATGAGCACTTTCAAGACTATCATAAACCCACTGTATGGAATCTTGCTGGAAGTGAGGGAAGGAAGAACTCTTAGAGCTAGATACCAGGATGCATATTAATTTCATAACCCTGCTTGAGAAAGAAGCTTGACCATCTAGCTTGTTTATTTTTCTAGCTGAACAGTAATAAGTTTTGAAAAAAAACATCAGAATGGACATCCAAAAACAATTTAATGCTTTGACTGTTTCTAGCTGAAATTACCTTCAGAAGATATACTTTATATATTTGTCCTAAAGATGCATTTTCTAAAATGGGATATTGTTCTCAAATGTCTTACTGAAATATCTCAAGTATATCTTTAAATGAGTTATCAATTATACCTTAAAATAAACAAATGCTAATGGGTAATTACTTGCTGTGCCAATTACCTATAATTATGTACACCATTTTAAGGTCCTAACAGTCACTCTGTTTTAATACATTAATGGTATTATGAATCAAACCAATATGAAAATTGGAAGACAATCTATTTCATACTGAATTTCCAAGTCATGTAACATCCTTTTTACTTAGTTCATAATTCATCCTATATTTTAATTGAAACAGCAGTTCTAATCTTATTTAGAGAAGCAAGACAAATGAAATGATTTCCAAACAAACACTTCAAGGGTTACATGGCTTTAAGGTTTATAAATAAGATGATCAATCAAATTGAGCTGAACTGTTGAAGTATAATATAATGTATCGCACCTGTTTTTCCTTGAATCTGCTCTACAACTATGTTTACTTAGTGTGTGCTGCTTTAAGTCACTAAAATGAGAGCTAATGGTGGTAGATGTTGTAGAATTCAAGAGTGGATACATGCTTAACATTTACAAGGTTCTAGGCTCAAACTCTAGCAACACACACACAAACATGGTAGCTGACTTGATCATTCTTGTATCTGTGAAGAACCACATCCACAGTAACTTCTTTCAGGTCCTTCTTACCCTGACCCTGCCTATGACTCAATTTGTCCAGTGGTTTAGTGGCAAGCATCACCCAGATAGAAGGCTATGGCTGCCAACACTCGCTCCTGGTGTGTTGGTACTATTCACAAAGAAATTTCCTGCAGGAGACCCCCAGACAAGAACTCAGGATAGCTTGGCACACACATCTGGGAGCTATGAAGAGGGGATCTGGGTACCCTGTCAGGGTCCGGCAGAACATAGGTACATCAGCAGCTTCGGAAGACCCACCCCACATTCAACGTTGGAGAAAGACAATGTGGTCCTAAGTCACCTGGCTTCGGGGTCATCTGTTACATGGCAGTGGGTCCCTGACAGTGCATAGCACTCAGTGAATTCACTGTTTCTCTTAATGATTTCCTGATCAAGATTTTTCCAGGGAGATAATTGGGAAAAGGAAAGGAGTAAAAGTTAAGTGAACCAGTTTGTGCACTTAGTAAAATTCTAAGAAAGGAGGAAGGTTTCTTGATTATCTCTGAGGAGCCTGGGGGTGGAGGTCACATTCAATTGTACAGTCCGACAAGTGTTTCCAGAACTGCCGTCATTCAGAATAACCTATGAGACGATGCATCATTTCTCAGCTTCTATTCCACTTCTGACCTTAATAGTGAGCAAAATAAGTCAGCTCTTTCCTTGTGGAGTCGGTGCCTTACAGAACATCAGTCCTAGCTTCAGGACAAGCAGTCACTCGTTCTCCCGGTGTGGGCCCTGTCATAGTCTCCAAAGCAAGAGAACTTAATGACACAGAGTAAGAAAAACACATGACCTACCCCCAGCAAAGGGGTGTCTCTGCCTCTAGTGGACAACCTGAGACTCTAGCCGGCCACTATTTACTTTCACAGTGCTGTGTTTAAATTGGAAAGCAAAAGCTGTTCACATATTAGCCTATGCCATCTCCTAATTATTTCATGGAAGTTTTTTGTTAAATTGAATCTTCTGTGTACCTTCATTGGCCGCCTGAACTTCCGGCAGGCTGTGACGTGTGCGATGACACTGGCGTGTGTCTCTTTGCTGACATTGATTCCGTTGACTTTGATAATACACTGTCCTGGGTGAAGGCCAGCCGCTGCGGCCACAGTACCTTTAAATACAAATGGGGAAAACTGTCAAAATCAAAAGTCAGCAAAAGGATTCACCTGTTTCAGATATAGCACAATGGGAGCAGTTTTGAACATATCAAAGCTCCCTAAAATGTTCCTGATGCATCTGGTTCAGATAACAATGCTCTCTCAGTCTTTCTGGTTCTTCACCCATGATCTTGAGCACAATTAACAAAATATTCCACTGCCTCCATAGAAGAATTTTGAAGGAATATTGCATAGTGACCTTCATATTGCTAATCAGATGTTTCCCTTTCAAAGGTCTCGTCAATCTAACTTTCTAAATACACAGTAAAAAAGTGAAATACCATAAGCATAAACTTTATTTAAAAATCTATAAGTACTAAAATAATGTTATTTTTGTTTTACAAACACCAGCAATTTAATGCACATATAAAAATAAATTCTTTAAAAATCGTACATTTTTTCTGTGTGTACACTGGTGTGCATGTTCACATGACTATACAAAAATGTATGGCTATACATGCATCAGCGTATGTGCTCATGTGTACATGTACACATATGTGTGTGTCAACAACAAACACTTCCTAGATTACCATTCTCTTTTTTTTTTTTTTTGAGTCAGACTTCCCCATCCACCCTAGAGCTAAATTATTAGCTAGGCTGGCTGTCTAGCAAGTCAGCCACTTTATGTGCATAGGTATAGAATCTGTACCCATGTAAACGCAACTATGTATATATGTAAGTAGCATGTCCTAACTGGTGGTATAAAATTTTCCAACCATTGATATTAGTGTCAGAGCAAATTAACACCAATAAATACTATTAATGAATTTTATATACACACATATGTATTATACTAGTGTCCATAAAACTTACCATATAGTAGAAAAGATCTCTATTGCAAGCGATTCACCCATAAGGGAATCATAAACACGCTTTTCAAATTTTTAGACTTAGGAAAACACCTTTTGTCTCTATTTGATCCCTCCTAAGGTCCAGTCATAGAAATGGTTTTCCTGCTCTGAATTGAGTCTTGGGCAAGGAGGGACATTTCTAAGTCAGAAAATCACCTGGCTACCTAAACATACCAGCAGTTCTGTCTGTGTGTAAGCTTAAAGTTAGCAGGGTGGTGGTGGGTGTCAGCTAAGAATTGGGGCAGGGGGAGCAGATGAGACAGACAGAGGCAAGTCACAGAGCGACCCACTTCTCCCAGAAATCCACTGCCTGGTGTGAAGACACTGAAGTCTAGACTTTACATTTAGAGGATGCTGAGGAACATGTGTTGGAGTCTGAGTCTGTCAGTGAGGTGATGAAGAAGTGCATCATGGAAGTCAAGAGTGAGAAGGGAAGAGAGCCAGCAGAGCACAAACTCATACGAAGATGGCTGAGTGCAGGTCATGGCCTAGGAGGGCAAAGACGGTGAGTAAGTCTGAAACACAGCCTCTGTAACTCCGGAAAACCGCTGACTTGATTTGTGGTGTGTTGTTTCCTTTTGGTTTTTGTTTTCCTTAGCTATTCTGAAGAAAGAGCTAAGAGGGTGCTTAGATTGATCCAAGGCTGAACTCTAGTGGCCTGAAGGCAGCAATACTGCCCAGAAGTATTGCAGTGACCTTTTCTTGTAGCAGAACTTGGGGTGGGAGGATATGAAAGGAAAGACACAGAGTCCACCCCCACCCCACCTTTTCTAGTTAAGAAACAAAGTGCATGAACACAGTGGCCACCGGTTCAAAAGACCTTGATGGTGGTCACCGCTATACACATTCAGCTTTGCAGGGACTGTCCCCAAGCATGGGACAAACGTTACAGGTTAATGAAACAGAAGCGCTATGCGACAGCTGGGCATACTTCTGCCCTGCAGTATCGAAGGGCTATTTGCTTTAAATGTCCATCCAATCACTGTGGAAAACTAAGTAAGAAGGTACTTTTTTGAAAGAAGATTTATTTTTTTAAAACACACATTAATTTTGTAATATAAAATTAATTGGTTCTGATGGCAACACCCTTTCACACTGTTTCTCGTCATGTTTGAATGATCCCCATTATGATAGTTTACTTTTTCCAGCCCTGCAAACAGCCAGCTCCCCCCTTACTCCACAAGCGCCAGACGTCTCAGCTCACAGCCGCTCTTCTGGCTCCAGCAGCCAAGCTACTTATTATGTGCAGCACTGGGAAATCTCTACTCCCTTTACTGGTGTCAAGATGAAATAAAAATACATATCATGTGAGCTTTGGGCTTTTTATTTGCCTTCCAAAGAAGTAAAGTAAAATACAAACAGGCTTTGAGTCACTACAATTATTTGATTTAGAATGAATCTCATGGTGAGGTTCATTGCAGACTCAAAGGAAAGAAATTGAAGAAACTATGGCGCAACTGGGTGGCAAGCCCACGGGCCTCCCTACAAAGCCTGAAAACTCACATTTTTAAATTATTGACCAAAATGATAGCATTTATTTGCTGCTAAGGAAGATATAAATAGATAACCTTAAAAATCATCATGAGTTTAAACTGAAGTACACAAAAAATATTTTTGTAACAGTAATAAATATAGTTAAGAATTTGGGGATCCTATGGAATTGTTTGTTTATTCGAGTGTGTGTGTGTGTACATAGCATGTGTATGTAGAGGCCAAAGGCATCTTTCCTTGATCACCTCAGTTTTTGAGCCAGGTCTCTCTTGAACCTGAGATCTGCCATTGGACTATACTAAACAGCCAGCAAGCCAGGGGATTCTCCAGTCTCTCCCTCCCCAGGGCTGGGATTATAGGCAAGTGCTGGAACACAAAAGCCTTTTTTTTTTTTTTTGCATTTTGTTTTTAGTGTGGGTGTTAGAGACCTGAACTCACAACCTCATGTGTATGGGGCATGTATTATGTCACCTACTAAGCCCTCTTCCTGAGCAAAGCCTCACTCTGTCCCAAGCCTGCCTCACTTTTGCAGCATTGGCTTTCCTGAGTGTGGGAAACTCAGATGTGAGCCACCACACCCAGTCTAAGATTTGAGGTTTTACACTTTAGCATATTATTTCCAGAACGCACATTCACTGAGTTACCAGACTGAAAGGAGACAATTCCTGACACCATGGTGATGCACATTTCAGTTGGACTTGGAACAGCCAAAGCACTTGATAGCACAGTTTCCCACATCAGGGGCCCGGGGGATGTCTCACCTCTTCCCACCGCGTGCACCACGGAAGGGCCAAAGCCTCTGATCTGGAAACCCAGCCCGTCTGCAGAATCTGGGATTTTAACTGTCCTAAATGTAACCAGAAAATAAGGTCAGACAACTGTAAACGCCACAATAGGTTCTAACAACAGCCATTTGTACCTGGGCTCTGTCTAGCAATGCATACATCCAGAGTTCTCAGTGAGCAGGAGGAGGGGCGGGAAAAGGAACTGGGACTAGTAGGTAAAATGAGAAAAAATTGTTTAAGAAAGAAAGAAAGAAAGAAAGAAAGAAAGAAAGAAAGAAAGAAAGAAAGAAAGAAAGAAGGAAGGAAGGAAGGAAGGAAGGAAGGAAGGAAGGAAGGAAAGAAAAAAAAAAAGAAAAAAAAAAAAAAAAAGAAAGAAAGGAAGGAAGGAAGGAAGGAAGGAAGGAAGGAAGGAAGGAAGGAAGGAAGGAAGGAAGGAATAGAATTTAACCTTGGGAGAGTCTGACCCTAGAACCTGCCCCTAGAAGAGAGCACTAGTAGTGGCCACTCCGGCTGAGCCAGCTCAGGGCTCTCACAGGATGTAAATGCAATGGTGGGGGTAGGCTCCAGATGAGCCAGCTCAAGGCCCCCCAAACAGGATGTAAAGAACAATAGGTGGTAGTGGGGTGCTCCAGCTACATCAGCTCCAACTGCAGGGACTTCCTCACCAGGGAGCACCAGTGGTGCTTTAACCTCTCCCATACTGGACTTTTTAACTCCTTGGGCATTAAATCTCTTCTGGATATTCCTGAATCTTATTCATCTACTTGTATAAGATTTGGTGATGGAGACTTCTGAGGAAGCGCCCCCCCCCGAAATGTCTACGCTGGGGGAGGTACAGAGAGGAAAACAGAAGAGGAATCCAAGTCTCTATATTGCTCAGGCTGATCCTTGCTCGACAGTATTCATGCTTCCCCTCAGGTTCTAACTGAACCACCCACTGTTCATCTATTATTGTTTCCCAGCTAGAGTCTCCTATTTCAGGGGCCTGAGAAGGGAGACCGCTACTGGGGTCAAGCCCAAGGGAACTGGAAAACTGGAGAATGCCACTGAGCGAGGATCCCTTGGAGAGGGCACTGTCCTTTCCCCGACATAAGGTGTACACAGCATGGAGGCACAAAGTCTTATACAGATGCATCCATGTATCCACAGCAGTGGTGGCGCACGCCTTTAATCCCAGCACTTGGTAGGCAGAGGCAGGCAGATCTCTGTGAGTTCGAAGCCAGCCTGGTCTACAAGAGCGAGTTCCAGGACAGGTTCCAAAGCTACAGAGAAAAAAAAAAAAGGAAAAAATAAAAAGGAAAACAACAGATAATGGAAACAGCTAAACTAGCTAGACTAGCCCTGAGTCCTTATTCTGTACTTGGTAACTGGGTAGACTTGAGTTGGACAATCTCCTTAAATTCTGTTACCAAAAGTGCCACAGAAACTGTTGGAGTTATGACTGTCAGAAACTGATATTGTAGTATGTAGGTGGGGATTAAAGCGGCGAGCGCTTCTATCCTGCCTAGTTTCTGTGGCTGGAATACAAACAAGACCAAAAGCAAGTCAGAGGGGGCATTTATTTCATCTTACAGGTCCCTGTCAGTCACCAAGGGAAGCCATGGCAAAGGCTGAGGCAGGAACCGAAGCAGAGAACACAGAGCAATTCCATGATAGGCTTCCTGCCTGCCTCTACTCTGCTGGCTTCCTTGTGCAAGCCAGACCCTCCTGCCCAGGGCTGGCAGAACTCACGGAGGGCTGGGCCATCCCTCATCGATTAGAAGTCAAGTTTTACATGTCATCACCTCCCAATAATCCAGGATACTAGATTAATCATATGTGAAGTTGACTTCTGCTCTTCAAGATTATTGTACCTTTTAAACAAAATCTGTACACAACACCATGAAATTCATTTTAGGAAAAAAAAGATCCGGAATTCCTCTAACTAAACATGATTAAACTCTAATAAAAGCATGATCTTTGGAGATCATGTTTTTCCAATGGGAAAACTACATTGCCTATTATAATAATTAATAAAATTATACAAGAGGAATGTTCTATTTCTGGTAGAAAATAAGTATGTGAAATTAGCTACTGCAAAGCCTTTCAGAGAAATTCCCTGATGTTATCAAGTGTAAAACACAGCTGGAGTCAAAAGAAAATCCTGTTGTATTTACTGCTCCTATTTTTGTCTTTTCCCTTCAAAACAGGATACAACTTAAATTACAAAATACCAATTTAAGAAACTATGAGTAACCCAACCAAAGCTTCCATACAGCTCTTCCTGAGGCCTCAAACTCTCTGGGCCTGAATCAATGATGCCTCTCTCAGATTGCCTCCGAGGCCTGAGGCAGGGGAAAGCCACTGCTGTTTAAGACAAAATGAATGGATTGGAGAGCTTGAAAATAGCCCTACCTCACGCCACCTCCCATTCCTCTTTATATAAGTGAGAACTAATTACTCGCTCTGGTAAGCATTGCAGGTGATCTGCCTGTACCGCAGTAAAGGTAGCTGGAACTACTTTACTCTCTGACAAGTTACCTGTCCCGTTAGAGCAGAAAATTCATGCAGGAGAAAAACCTGTCACTGCTGTCCTCCAGCTAGTTTATGGAGGAAAATGTCAAGGGAATCAGAAGAAACCGCAAACGGTTGGGAATGCCTTGGTTATGGTTGAATGAGAAGAGTCCTCAACAGACTCCTGTCCTGGGAACTTGACAGATGATGGGGCTTTGAGGAAGAAGAGAGTGGATCTGAGAGATCTGGCCAAACTGATGGTGGGTACCCTGATGGACTCATACTATTCTGAATTACTGGAGGTGAAGGAAGTAGAAGATGGGGCCTAAAAGGAAGACCAGGACCATAGAGATGTGTTGATGGGTGCTGTATCGTCTCCTGACTATTTCCTGCCTTTCCATCTCTCTGTGTCCAGTGTCCCATGAGGTGGAGAAATTTCTTTGCTCCCCGCACACCACCATCGTGTTCTGGCCTAGCACATGGAGCCAAGAATGGTGACCGGAATCCTTGGAAACCATGAGCTGAAACAAAGCCTTCCTACCTTCAGCTGCTCATGTCAGCGATTTGTCACAGAGGGACACGAAAAATGATGAGCTCAGCCTCATCAGGCAGGGACATGTCCGTGAACACATAATAAATAGATCATCATAAGCACTTTGAATATGTCAAAGCTTTCAAATAGCTTCCAGCTCTCTACAGATCAGAAATTTAGAATGAAGGGAAAACCAGCAATCTATGTGGTTGAGATGTTCATTTTCAAACGGAAACATTAAGATGGAAGTACCTTTGTGGTGTCAGCTATAAGCAGATGACTGTAACTGCTATGGCTTGTCAAGGCTAACTGCAGCATCTCTGGGCACAGGCCTGCTCCTCGCAGTCGGGGCTGAGTATCTACCAGCTTTTAACAAGTAGACTGGATTGGGATGCCAGGACACAGACCTCAGTGGGCAAAGCATCTCCTCAACTATGGAGTCATGAGAATTTTACTTTATAAGACATTCTCCTCAATGGAAACCAGTGTAGCTGTCTAAAGAACATATACATGCCAATTAATAGCATGACTTCCAAGATTTCCCACATCAAATGCCCCTCTCGCTTATTTATGCTTTGTCAAATATAGCAATGTGCTGTGTTCCATACTTTCTTCCCGTTCTTATAGTACATAACTTTGTGTGGTTGTTGTGGCTATATTGTCTCTAAAATAGAAAAGATCGTTTCTCTCTTTAGTATATGTGAGTAGTCTATAGGACTCAATATAGGGAGACTATTAGGGCAAAATTTAACATTTCAAATACATTGAAAGAAAACATGAGCATGCAATCTTTTTAAACTGTGTTCACGTAGTTATTCTCTGTGTATGTGTATGTGTGCACATAGGCATGTGTGCCTGCGTGTGTCTGGAGGTCAAAGTATGACTTTCAAGAGTCAGTTCTTTCCATCTACCATGTGGCTTCTGAGGATCGAGCTTAGGCCACCAGGTTTGGCAGCAAGTGCCTTTACATGCTAAGCCACCTGATCTTTGCATGTATGCTGCCTTTTAAAGCTATTTTTGAATACAATACAAAATATTCTCTTGATGCAATGCTGACACCAGTAGTAAGCATTAAACACTTCACCTAGCCTAGACAAACCAGGACTCAGTGTCTTAACAGCTCTACGGCAGAGGAACCTTGTGCCATCGCAGCAAGGAGGACATGGAAATAGGTAACAGGGTAAAGCTGCAAGGCAGGCTTGAACCTCAGGTTCGAGATACTGCACAGCAGCACTTGTGGAAGGGCTGGAAGACACAGGACCAAAACTCTGATGGCTCAGGATTTGCTCCCATCTGTTTATTTCCAATGTCATTGGCTCTGTGCTCTTCCAATTGTTGAGATGTCTATGTAAGCAATAAGTTAGTGTAGGGGTAAACCAAGTGGTCATAGGGCATATCCTATATTCACTAATAATTGTTCTGAATACCCCTGTATTCCTTCCTAAGATGTTTTATTCCTTTTAAACACCCTAAGTGTGTCAGGTGATAGGCTGCTAAGACAGCCTTACCCTAGGCAGGGCTAGATAAAGAGGGAAAAGTCAACTGTAATTTTATGTAGAAAGGAGACACTGCTGTGGTTCTTCGCTGCCCTCTAGTCCAGGGTTTTCTGTGTAAACTGTATTAACATGTTACACTTGTTCTTCAGGCCACTGGGTACATTACATTATGAGCTAAACCATCCATGTCCTTTAATGACTTAGTGTTGTCACAAAGAGACAGACTGGGGAGACTCCAGCCCATTACACTGAACTGAAGACTCATGAAAAGTGTATACATGATATGCCTAGTTATTTCTGAATGTATGTGTACTGGGTAATATTTTACATATTAAAAAATATTTTAGCCTGGCAGTGGTGACACATGCCTTCAATCCCAGCCCTTGGGAGGCAGAGATAAGTGGATTTCTATGAGTTCAAGGCCAACCTGATCTACAGAACAACTTCCAGATCAGGTTCCAAAGCTACAGAGAAAATCTGTCTCAAAAATACAAAATCAAATAAATAAATAGTATTAAAATCAATAAGACTTCATCTTAAAATTAATGAAGTTGCTGGTTACTACTGATACAATTTTTTTGTTTTGATTTTTGTTTTTTTTTTTGTTTTTTTCAGACAAGGTTTCTCTGTAGCTTTGGAGACTGTCCTAGAAATAGCTCTTGTAGATCCACAGAGATCCACCTACCTCTGCCTCCTGAGAGCTGGGATTAAAGGCATGGGCCACCACCACCCAGCTCTACTGATGACAACTTTTAATTAGCAATTCTGACATAGCTCATTCACATGTTCTTTTAAACACTCTACATACATGTTATCTCACCCAGCTAACGCAACAGTTCATGACTAATCTGAGATCATGAACAGAAACAAATTCTAGAAGAAAAGTCAATGAACTACACATACATCAAACGTTTTAACTAAAGAAGTTATGGGTACAGCACAGTACTAGTCTATATGTGTACAACTGTAACATGCATCAGTACTTGGAATACACAGCAATTGATTTCAAAACAGTAGCGGATATTTATGTGTGGTAAGATATGAAGAAAATGTTTTCCTCTAGAGATATCTATACTTTGAATTGTTCACGATAAATATATTGTGATGTTTCAGATATGAGGTTGTTTCCAAAAGACTCATGCGTTGAGGGCGGTCTTAAGATGGCAGCATTCTCTAGAGATGACTGGAATATGAGGGCACTGGTTTCATCTCTTGGCTGACCCATGGGTGAGTTCACAGATGCTGAGCTATTAGAAGTGTGCCCCGTGGGAGGAAGTGGGTCCCTGGAAGGGTGCCTTGGCAGGGTCTATCTTGTCAAGGGGCCATTCCTACGCAGTGTCTCTGCTTTCAGAGCCTCACCGAGTGAACAGTTTCACAACACCATGCCATCTTGTCATGACGGGCTGAAACTCCAGCCACCGTGAGTCAGAATAATCCTCTACCCTTTAAGTTACCTCAGCTATTCCGTCATAGAAATGAAAGATGGACACAGACATTGGTACTTTTCTACTTACATAGATAGATGACAAAGAGATCAACAGAGCTTTGGGTCAGTTTTGTTTTAAAAGAAAGGGTGTCTTACTAAGGTTGGTGTACCTTCTAGATTTGACTTTATGAATATGAGCAGTATATTATAGACTGTGTCTAATCACAACATTTACTACAACCAAGCATGTAGCTCCTTATTCCTGACCTTCAGGTGTTCTATTAGATTAATTTTTACTCAGTCAAACTCAACATAACCCAAAACAACCACACTTGGACAGGAAAAGAAAAACATCATTGCTCCCAACACCAGGCAATTCAGGAGTGAGCACCTATTACAATAGACGACGCAGCTTCCTCTAGCCTCTAAAGACCTGCATTCATTTTGCTGCATTCCTGAATGTTCTACGATGGGGGATCCGGATGATAAATCACTACCTGGTCAGTATCGTTCCTATTTTATTCATCCATGTATCACTGTATCACTTACTCCCTTGGCTTTGTGCTCACGAGGACTCGCAGAGGCTTTTTGCTGTTTAAGCATGATTTCAGAAAGCAATCGACTTCAGAGAAAGGTCTCAGGAAAACCAGGTCACCATTAATAGCAAAGATCTTCTTCCCAACTTCCATGCCGGCCATCTAAGGGAGAAGAATTAGGATGATAATTTAATAAATATTTTAGGTTTTCACAAACTACACCAAGGGGAAGGCTAGCATGTACTGATTTAGACATGCGAACACACATATACAATAACATTTATTCAACTTTATATAACAGAACTATGAATGAAGTAACAGTTATAATAATCTGTGGCATCATTTTGAATGGGATCAAGCAGCTTTGCTGAAATCAGTCTTCCCCTAGCCCTATATATACTCTACCCATCTGCGACTCATTCTTGGTGTTGAAGTAAGACACTTTATTAAAAAAAGAAAAATATTGTTCTTTAACATACAAACTCCAGGTTAATTTACTTTTACATATGTTTTATACATAAGTATATGTATTTAAATATAAATATTGTACATAAATATATATTTATTTACTTTATTCAGAAATTTATGGAACTCAGAAATTTTCAGCCCGTGAATATATGATTATATTGACCACAACCACTAGTCTCTCCAGCCTACATCAGCATGACTGTGCCTACTACAGGGGAATGAAAGGAGTGGCCTGGAATCCAACGGCAGAGATAACCCTAATGCAATATGCCGAAAAAGGACAAGGATGACATCATCCCTGCAGTTGGCCCAGATGTTCTTAACCAGCAGGACTGCACATAAATTCCCTGCTGTTTTGGACTGCAGCTACGACAGAGTAAGATGAAGCTGTGCACTAAGAGCAGCGTCTAAAAAGCCTGGGAAAAGTACCATCTCCTATAGAACTGCTAACCATGGTCACTTGGTGTTCCAGCACACTAACAGAGTACAAATGGACCAAGGTAATATACTTTCACTTGGAGTACTGGATAGAAAGCTTTATCTTGCACATTTTTGTTTAATGGTGAAATAAAAGGCCTTTAGTATTAGCATATACAGAGTACCACTGACTTCAGTAAAGAGATTTAAAATTATATATGGTCTACTTCTGCAGTTCTCACATTTTTATTAAAGACCCAAATCCTGAGGTGCTTGCTTAGGGGTTATTTATCTTACAAGCTAGGCAGCAGGGTAGAGTCTTGAATCCAGAATCCCTGTGGTACAGCAATGGAAAGTAAGCTCCATGAGGACAGAGATGAAAGGAGAAAGTGATGCAGGGGATAGGAGGGAGGAAGGGAGGAGAAAGTTCATATGTGTGTACATGTGTGTGCTTGCATGAGGCAGTCAGAGGGCAAACAAGGTTGTTGATCCTTAAGTGGTATTCACCTTGTCACCTTGTTTCTTGAGACAGGTCTCTCATCGGCCTGGTATTCCCCACGCAGCCTAGGGCAGCTGAACTGTGACACCTGCCTCCACCTCCCAAACATAGGATTACAAGTGCATACAGTACACAATTATTTTATTTTAATATGAGTTTTGGTTCTCAAACTCAGGTCCTTATCTTGTAAAGAAAAACTGTCATTCCAGCTCAGAACAGGGAATTTGGTCTGCTTTCTATATGTCTATGCTCCCAGAATCTAGAATGACACCTAATATATAACCATTATTAAGTGACTATTTCTCATTGAAGATGTCAAGGATAAGAATATGCCACTGTTTAAAAAAACCTAGTGGTGTGAGATAGCACCCGTTAGCATTACTCCAATGAGAGAGTCAAAGTGTTTGCTTTACTGATGGAAATTAGATTCACAGAAAAGACGGAGGAAGAGGAAGATAGCAGACACCACCCTTGGTTGATCAGAATGACTATTGGATATACATAGCAAAGCTCTCCCACCCTATGTAGCCCCCACAGAGTTCCAGGGTGGATTTCACGATTGGGAAAATCCTGAGGTCACAGAGCATGCCACTTGGGGACTCAGCAATTGGGAGCTGTAGATCTCTGGAACGTTACCACCTCCCCACGCCCTCATCACTGAGACACAGTCTCAGCTGCTACAGTCCACCACTATTTGACAGAACACAAGCACATGAACATTCAGAGACACAACCTTCAATAAACACACAAAGTTTGATTTCAGTTTGACACTGTACTGCATGAAGGCAACCTGCTAACAAGCATGCTAATTTACATTACCTCAGCATTAGACCCCTTTTCCACTGACTTTATGATTGGAACTTTATTTTTGTCTTCCAGTCCAAAGCCATAGCTGCCTTCATTGGATTTAATCTGAAATTTAAGACACTAACATTATTGATAAAGAACAAGGAGACCTTTTACAATGAACTAGAGTGGAAGCCTCAGTGTGCTCGCCTGCTAACGGCCACACCCGAAGGCGACTCAAGGCACAGCGGCTTACCAACAGTGACTTCGCGATGACGTTCTCCACAACTTTCAAGTCATGTTTCATCAGCCTGTGTTTCATATTTGATCCTTCCATTTCCTCGTCGGCAAAGAAGCGGAAAAGTAGAGGCTCATCTTTGAATTCGCTTTTCTCAAGGACTGTAAGAAATGGAGAGAGTCAGATAATCTCAGTGAAGTGGGGTCTCGAGCTGGCTTTCCACCCAGCACACCCTCGGGGAATGCCTGCCAGTGATGCACTCGGCTTTAGACTCCCAGGGCACAGTACTGCACAGATACCCCGCAGGTTCCTTTGGTAGCCTACCCTTCCCTGTACATTACTGTTACCTACAGGACTTAGCATTTTAAAGTAAGTGCATTATTCCACTCTTGCATTTCTTAGTCTTCCATTTTCTAAACAGAAAATCTAAATTTTAGAAAGAAATTACAATAACTCCTAAACCCTATGCAATCTAAACCTAAAAACTTATGCGCATTTTCCACTTTCAGAAAACATCGTAAACAAGTTTTTCATGTCGTGCACCTTCACGGGAAACTTCAAGCGGGCTGCATAGTATCTCTGTATGTGTGAGCAATTCCCACTGAGGGGTCACAGTTGGTCCAAAACTTCAAACTAGAAATATGGCTTCTGGGTAAAATGTGATTTTAGTTTCCATAACTTGCTAGCTCTTCTCTGTTTCAAAACAAAATTCTCAAATAACCTTATTTTAAGGTCATTTTTTTCTCTTTATATAAATGTTAATAGTTCCCCACAGTTTCTAGGAATGTTGATCTATGTTTTGCTAGCCTTGTTTATACTACAGATAGATACAGATAATAAGAATGTATATTTAATAAGATCTTGACAGCCACTAGAAATGCTTTAAAAGAGAAACCTGTGTTCCTCATTCTTTGTCATAAGTACCTTGTAGTGTACTTGTTGGGACAAGGTGACTCACAGTAACAGGAAGGCTGTGGTCCCAGGGCACTTAGCTTTGTGATGAATCAGTCCAGGTCTGGGGCCAATTCTGAGTGTGAAAATTAGAAAGTTACCTAAACTCTCTGCATTTTAGTTTTCTCATCTGCAGAATGAGGTGGAAGAATCTTTGTAGCACCCTCACTAAAACTGAAGGACCGCATGTAATCAGGTTGGCACATGCAAACAATCCAAAGAGGCACCTATTCTATTGCTTTGTTTTTACAGAGTTCCAGAAAACAATGTGGGTGTATGGATGATGTCTGAATGGAAGAGCACCTGGTACCATGGTAACAAATGAAGCCATCTCCCACATCATAAAAATTAACACAGCCACAGTGAACAACAGAAAGGAAAAACGCTTTAGACTGAGTTAAGTTTTGCCTCCATGATCTAATTGCTTTCCCGAAGATCACACGCTATTTCCACCAACAGCCTGTCCAAGAAATCCAGGCAGGAGGCTTTGCCACCTTAACTCTTGCTATCACTTAGTATTTCACAAAAAAAAAAAAAAAATGCTTACATCAAATTATTGCCTGCTATTGCTCTTGATTAAAGAGAAAAATAATTTAGGGGTATCAGTCTGATTTGATAGTTTTAATTTCTTAAACTATTTTAATTTCTTCCATCAATAGTTTGCTCTCCAGGGACCGATATTTCTCTATCTTAGCATTCACGGTGATCTAGCCAAAAGGTCATGGGACAGAATTCTCCAAGAAGCACATGATGAGAAAGGATGCTCCCAAAATGACTGTAACTGGTACTCAATACTGTTTTCATACAAGTGTTGATAACCTTCTGAACATAGTTGATAAATGGATGTGAATGCTATAATCAAACATAAACTGAGAAGCACATTGCATTAGTAATCAAACACAGATTGTTTGGGTGCCTGGATTATGTAAGATAGCACAGAGGGAAAAACTCTCATTACTTTGATAGATGGAGAAATTAAAATAAAACACTAATGCGTAGTGATCTGTTTGAAATTATCAAGCAAGAAAGAGAATTTTTAGTAGACAAAAAAAGATCTCACTTATTGCTAGAAATATAGTTCTGTAAGATGATTTTGAGTATTTTTTTTCTATGAACAAAAACATTAGCTATACATTTTCTTATCTAATCATTCCAATATATTCAGACAAGATAATTTATTTATTATAAAATGAATTCAAAGAGATATAAGATTTTTAAAAAGGAAATAAAACTTTGACATCTTGGCATAGCTCTTCCAGAGTCAACACAATCAAGAAAAACTGGTAGATAACAGTCATTTGCCATAGAAATGCCGCCATTAACAAATTCAATTGCAAATGTGGTACCTCATCAGGGACCAATGACAAGACCCAGACATGTTGCCTTGACCTTAGTGGAGCACTGAGATACTTCCAATGTTCCAAGAAGACCCAAAACAATAAAACCCATCTGTGAATTTGCAGGGTACAAGTCCCTACCATGGTGCATAAATCCATTGTCACAGAGTCCGACAGCAAATATCATTGCCTCTTCCCTGGTATGGCAATCACCCTGGTAATGAAAAAATAAATCACCGGACATGTTAATAGGGAACAGGAGGTTTTAAGGACCTGATTTACAGTTTAAGGAACAATCCCACACATTACATAATTGTCCCTAGTCCTTTGCTTTGCGCTTGGGTACTCTATCAAACTGGCTCTCATTTCTATTTTATTTCTGTTATCAACACTCTACTCTGGTGTTTCTTTATCCCTTGTCTAGATTGATATATTTTTTCTGGAGCCATTCTAACATAAGCTGCTGCAGAATTCAGCTGTTCTACACAGGCATTTCATGTTCTAAAGGTTTACAGAGAGATTTTTTAATAATAAAAACTTTAATAATCAAAGCATAAACATTTTGTTGGGCTTTCAAGATCTCTCAGTCTTAGTTTTATTCATCTACAGCTTCACTTTCCAAAGTTTTGAACCTACCCCCTTTCCTTAGTTAGACAGGTTTCCTACAATTGCCTGAACTCATTCCACCTCACCTTCACTGGTGTAATGCTGATACACACAACGTCTTTTACCTGTCTACAGAACACCAAGAGAAACTTGTACCTCTGGCTGCAACAACTGTATCCCTGCTATCCACCAAAGCAAACTGAATATGTACCTGCAAACAGGCATTGTATCTTCAACAATTCATGTATTTAAAAGTTTTATGCATTCGTTTGAAAATTCATATTTATTCATTTCTAAATATCATACCAAGTCCAAGACATCACATGTTAATACTCTCAAAGGAACAATATTTTACTGCCTTCCAACAATTTGAATCTTATGAAGGATTTCGGCATTTATATACTTAAATATCCTTACACAATTTAGTTAAGAGTTTTAATTGGCCTGAACCTCTCAGGGAACTAGATGCATAGAAAAAAAAAAGATTCTGAGCCTGGCTGGAGGACCGATAAGGGCTTCTATGGAAGATGATGCTGGGAATTTTACAGATGATCTAAGATGAGCTCAACTGACCGACACCTTCTTGATGGCAAGAATTATCCTGAACTTGTCCTGATGTTTTATTTCAGTAGCTAAAGTGTTAAGCTTATGCTGAAAGCTTTAGCTGTTTTGATTATTTAAATGTTATATTCCCAAACTAATAAATCATCAAAAAGTGTGTAAATGTAATCTGACATACTGTAGTGAACCTATACCTTTAAAACTCCTTTTGGGTCTACTCATACCTGGAAGGCATTGGAGAAAGGTGCAAAACACTTGTTTGGGTGGGATGAAACAAGGAGTTGTTTAATTAAAAATGCAAATGGTGCCTGCACATGACCCATAAGCAAATCATATGATGCTTTAGAGACATTTGATCATAAGCCACTATAATAAAAATATCAATCTGGAAGCTGAGAATGTATTCAGAAGAGAACAAAAGTCATTGCATTTTTTAATACAGTATCAGTCATTGCAGGCATCTACAGCATCCAATGATGCCTCAAAACAGCATAAGGACTGTGGTACTACAGCCAGCTCTAATGATCCAATACAGCTGTCCAAGTCCAGTGAGGACAGACAAGATGTGCAGAATAAGTCTATCCGAGTCTTGGTAGAAATGGAGCCTTACTTTGTCTCTCTTTCCCCCTAGAGTAAGCACTGTAGCTTATGCCCTTATCATGCCCTTGCTACGTCTTCCTCTCCCAAGGCAGCCTGTGATGCTCTACTTTGGAGCACAGCAATGAGAGCTCAGAATGTCTGCCTTAAATGTATACATTTCACCGTATCAGACTTATGAAGCTGCAGTGACCGATGTAAGATGACATGATGTCCATCCTAGAACAAGGTAAGCAGTTGAGACCACTCCAGTCTAGAAACGGACTGGCATGCCCAGCTCGCCTCACTCAGTTTCAACAGAGCTGGCATCAGATACTGATTGCTTGGGCTAACGTTCGGGGAGATTTCAACAGACACCACAGTGTAGTGATATTTCATTTGTATTTGAATAAATAAAGCCTGACTGAAGATCAGAGAGTAAGACAGCTGCACTGATCAGCTTTACAGTCCAGGCAGTGGTGACACACACCTTTAATCCCAGTAGCCACACTAGTTTGCCATAGAAACAAGGGGGTAATGGCACATGCCTTTAATCTCAGGACTAGAGAGGAATATAAAATGGAAGGAGACAGCTCTCACACACACTCTCATTCTGAGATTCCTGGAGACAGGATTGCCATTTCGGACAGAGGTAAAGGTAAGAGCCAGTAGCTGGGTGTTTTGCTTTTCTGACCTTCAGATTGAACCCCAATTTCTGTCTCTAGATTTCCTTTTATTAATTTTGCCAGATGACAGTGACAAAAGTTACTTTATTTCAGCTTGCTTAGAACTTTCTGAAAGATAACCTATTTTTCTTTAATATTTACCCTTAGAAAATACAAATGTTTCTCCCTGTAAAGTTGGTGGCTGACTTTCTGGGTTAGAATGTAAATGCTGATTTGGCATTAGGTTTTGCTTCAGATGCATTTTCCTTGGTCTTCTCCCATACACCGGGTTGTATGAGTTTGTATTCATTCTAAAACAGTAGAATTCTAGGTGGATTCTCTTCCCGAACAGAAGACACGCCCAGCTGCACATATGACCAGTGCTTTGAACGTGTTAGAAAGAAATTATCACACTGGAGAGCCTGGACATGTGAGTCAGGGTATTATCAAATTCATTATTTGATTACTCTAAGACATTAACTTCTCATGTAAAAGTTTATGCTCAGTGAAATACAAGAACAGGTGGCCTTGAAAAGTTTAGAAATTAACACTAAAACAATAAAAATCATATATATATATATAACTGAGTTTAAATACTTAAAAATGTTGGCATTTTAAGATTAAATATCTAGTTTTATTACCTATTTATACAAGGAAGTAAGGATATTTTTATATGAACAAAAGAATAAGGCTGCTTATGTAACTGACTCAAATATGCGCAATGGTTACACTCAACCAAACCCCCTGCCCCAGGCAGCACGTGCGGTTCAAGGGAGCATCAGCATTTCTTAGTGCCTTGCCTTTGGTAAGCAGAATATAGCCAAGCATTTGTTAGTTGACCTATAATGTAAAAAACTAAGTACGTTTGTATTTGAAAAACTTCTGTGACAGGCATGTTAATCTGTTCTACTTATAAGCAAATCACAATACTTCTCAGCACCAACTGTCAGAGTCAAGATCTTGCGAAGCTGGGCAATAGTAACAGCACCACACTCTGCTCTTTGTAGCCACGAAAGCTTCTATTATCCAAGCCCAGCTGGGATCTAACAGCAAAGACGACATGGGGAAGTAGAATCATTTGAGAGGACTACTGCACAGATACTTTAAAACAAATTAGTAGAAAAGGATGCAAAACCACTTAGTGTCTGAACATAGTTATTATTCATCGATACTCAAATTATGCACGGAGGATTTTGTTTGTGTTTTGATGAAACTCAGCTCATGTGTTAAAAATAGGAACATCTTAATTTTGAAAAGCAAGCCAGCACAAAGGCTATTCAAGAACCCAGGAATCAGATTCAAATCTTAACTCAGCTTTATACTTGCTGTAGGAATGTAGGCAGGGGACATCACAGTGTGTCACCTGAATGTAATCACTAAATTCTTTAAAAATTCCCAATTGGACTTCTTGAAGTTTGCAGGCAAATGGATGGAAATAGAAAACACTATCCTGAGTGAGGTAAGCCAGACCCAAAAAGAGGAACATGGGATGTTCTCACTCATATTTGGTTTCTAGCCATAAATAAAGGACATTGAGCCTACAATTCGGGTTCTTAGAGAAGCTAAAGAAGAAGGAGAACCCAAAGAAAAACATATAGGCATCCTCCTGAATATTAACCTTCATCAGGCGATGAAAGGAGACAGAGACAGAGACCCACATTGGAGCACCGGACTGAAATCTCAAGGTCCAAATCAGGAGCAGAAGGAGAGCGAACATGAGCAAGGAACTCAGGACTGCGAGGGGTGCACCCACACACTGAGACAATGGAGATGCTCTATCGGGAACTCACCAAGGCCAGCTGACCTGGGTCTGAAAAAGCCTGGGTTAAAACCGGTCTCACTGAACATAGCGGACAATGAGGACTACTAAGACATCAAGAACAGTGGCAATGGGTCTTTGATCCTACTGCATGTAGTGGCTTTGTGGGAGCCTAGGCAGTTTGGATGCTCACCTTACGAGACCTGGATGGAGGAGGGTTTTCCTCGGACTTCCCACGGGACGGAGAGCCCTGATTGCTCTTTGGGTTGAAGAGGGAGGGGGAACGTATTGGGGGAGGGGGAGGGAAAGGGGAGGCGGAGGTGGGGAAGAGACTGAAATATTTAATAAATAAATAAAGAAAGAAAAAAAAAATTCCCAATTCACACACTCAAAGTTAAATGGAAAAGAAGGAAGCATAGCAACACCTGTTTGCCTTCTTACCTGTGCAATTAACCAGTCTATCAGTTTGTTAGCCATGACCACAGATTTGTAGGTCCTTAAATGGTAATCTTTATCTCTACAAAGGAAGAATAAAGCAAGAACATCAAGCAAGGGACTGCGTGAGCGCAGGTAAGCCTTTCCTTTCAGTAACAATATACAGCAGGAAAATCTACCAATGAGCCTACAGTCACCCAATGTATCTACAAATAAGGGAAGTTAACAAGGTGTATATGAGACAAAATCTATCACAATACCAAAACAAGGCATTTCTTCTTTCACTTTTTTTTTTGCAAACAAGATTATTACTGCTCTGATATTTGGTGGTGATTTAGCTAGAAAAATGGCATCTAATTAATGGAGGACTAAGAAAATGAAATTTCTACCCCTAAATCATGGCTACTAAAACTATTCTCAAAGTGTGGAGAGTGGAGTAACAGCTTCTCGTGCCTCTACATTCTCCAAGAAGACAGGGCATATGCACTGTACTTATTCACGGGCTTCCTCCAAAGCCTGCATGCCTGAAAGAGATTCAGGAAGTATCTACTACATAATCTGTCGAAGCAAAGCATGGAGCAATGAAATCACCTCCCCATATCCCAAGGGAATAGAGCAGCAGTACGTTATAAAATCCACACTCACTCTTCCCCAACTTTACATTGTGAAGTCTCCTGCTAAAGTAGACAACATTGATTCAGGAAAGAAGACACCCAGTTCTCCTGAAGTACCTGCTCACAATGTTTGCACGGGGTAAGAGGGCATTCCATTATGCAGACATGGCAACTTCTGGAAACAATCTCTATCTATCTATTTATCTATCCATCTATCTGTCTATCTATTTATCTGTCTATCTGTCTGTTTATCTAGCTAGCTAGCTAGCTATCATCTATCTATCTTCTATCTCTGCATCCCCTTATAACTGATATTAATAATGTGACATAAAAACACTGCATGCAAGTATTTGAATTCTATAGCCATTACCAAATATGTATAAAAAGTATATGAATTTGTTTAAAACTGGACCATACAATTATTTTGAAATTGAGTTAGTTAATAAACTCCAAAATATGTTTAGTAAGTCTAAAATTATTCTTAATTTTCAACTAAAAATATTGTCTTGGGGGAAATTCTATCAAAAGTAAATATCAAATGTACATCCAATGTTCATTCAAACATATATGTATAAATATACATATATATTATAAATATAAATCTTTCTAGCTGTGAATACCTAGAATAAATAGCTTTCCTGAATCATTTCTAGGTCATTTAACTACCATTTCTTAAGTATCAATAAACTATGGATTATTTCTTTTTCAGTCTAAGATTATGATATAAAATAACAGTAAGTTTTAAAAATATAACCAAGAGGAAAGACACTGAACATATAGTGCCAGAAAATTTAGACATATTTGAGATAAATACTTGAAATAATACAAGTTCTAAGATGAAACTTAACCATTCCACTTATGACCCCCATAAGAAGCAGACTCACCTGACCACTGGGGTAAACAAACTGTGAAGACGACAATACAGCCTTACGCCCTGTGTGAGACAAGCGTGGGTCAGAAGTGGCTCACTCGGGAGACACGCTAGTGAACTCTCAGAATAACTAGTCAATTCTTTTCGAGTCTTCTGGAGTCATTACACAGTTTCAGCAAAATTAGAAGTCTATGCAAATATTGAAATGCATGATAAAAATAGGCATTGTCTCTGAAGAACAGGATAGAGCTGTACTGTGAATTTGTCATATATATATATGACATATGTGAAGGTTTACTCAAAATATTTCTTAATATAAATAATAAGATACACTTTAGACAGATATTTAACACAGCAATAAATCTAGAAAGTGTGGTTATTATATTTCAATAAGAAGGTGATCCCAAAGAAAAACATAGCTATCCTCCTGATTATGGGAAGTAGACAAGATTGCCGGGCAAAAAGTGGGATCTTGGGGGTGGGGTGGGAGGGAAGTAAGGGGAGATGGGGAGAGAAAAGTGAGAAGGGGAGGTTGGGGGGAACTTGGGAAACGGGATGTTTGGGATAAAGGAAGGTCGGATAGGGGAGCAGGGAAGCACACATCTTAATTAAGGGAGCCATCTTAGGGTTGGCAAGAGATTTGGTGCTCCCAGGTGCCCAGGGCGATGTCCCCAGTTAGTTCCTGGGGCAGCTGAGGACAGAGAACCTGAAATGACCCTATCCTATAGCCATACTGATGAATATCTTGCATATCACCATAGAACCTTCATCTGGAGATGGATGGAGATAGAGACAGAGACCCACACTGGAGCACCGGACTGAGCTCCCAATGTCCCAAGGAGGAGCAGAAGGAGGGAAAATATGAGCAAAGAAGTCAGGACCACGAGGGGTGCACCCACCCACGGAGACAGTGGGGCTGATCTATTGTGAGCTCACCAAGGCCAGCTGGACTGCGACTGAAAAAGCATGGGATAAAACCGGACTCTCTGAATATGGCGGACAATGAGGGCTGCTGAGAAGCCAAGGACAATGCCACTGGGTTTTGATCCTACTTCATGTTCTGGCTTTGTGGGAGCCTAGCCAGTTTGGATGTCCACCTTCCTAGACCAGGATGGAGCGGGGAGGACTTTGGACTTTCCACAGGGCAGGGAACCCTGACTGCCCCTCAGACTGGAGAGGGAGGGGGAGAGGAGTGGGGTTAGGGGGAGAGGAGAGGGAGGAGGGGGGAAAAGGGAGACGGGGAGGGAAATGGGAGGCGGGGAGGAGGCAGAAAAAATTTTTTTTCAATAAAAAATTATATTTAAAAAAAAAGTTTGCCAAAGGTACAATGAACACTGGTACTAAATTGTTCTTTATGTCTTGGTTTTTAAATTCTATACAAATGTCTTGACCAGGGTTCCTCCACGTGAAAGCCAATGACTGGTACCTTCTGAGTGAGGTTCTACTTCCATTTAGAAGCAAGGAAGAAAATAAATGATAGAACGCTGGAATTCCAGAAATTTGATACAACAAAGACAGCTTGCATGATAACTTTAGAGTTCTCTCTATAGAAGACTGTTTCATGCCTCTCAGTGGCCTTTCTTCTTCCCCGAGTATGGCAACATGAGTCCCGCTAAGACACGACTGAAGGTGACTTTACCTTTGAAATCACGTCCTGCATCTCACTCCTGGGGTAAAATGTGCCGTCGTCATAGCGGAATCTATACAGCGTCTGCTCTGGCTTGAACTGATGCTTGTCAGTAACTAGAAACATGGAAATATTACAGCAGAATAGTGGCAAGTTAAATCATTACGAAAAACAAGTTTACTGAATACATAATCACCATTTATAAATAGCTACTGATTCCCCAACAAAGTAATGTCGGTCCAATATTTTCAACAGTAAAATCTGTAAAGTTTTCTCCTTTACTACGTTGAAACATTTCATACAATGATCTGAAGACTCGATTGAAGTTAATAATAATCAGGCCAGTGTGGTAATACTCTATAATCCTACAACTAAGGAGGCCGATGCAGGAGGATTGCTGAAGCAAGGCCAGCCTAACCTATCTAGTGAGTTTGAAGCCACCCTGGGCTACAAAGTAAGTCAGCATGGACCACAGAGCAAGGCATTGCCTCACAAAAAAA
The DNA here is from genome assembly GCF_014885135.2 of Alexandromys fortis. Lineage (NCBI taxonomy): Eukaryota > Metazoa > Chordata > Mammalia > Rodentia > Cricetidae > Alexandromys > Alexandromys fortis. The sequence goes on from NW_026067923.1 coordinate 10,102,350, forward strand.
AAAAAAAAAAGTAAACTAAATTCAATTTAAAAATAGAAAAGAGTAGATACTTAGATAATAAGCAAGTTATTTGTTTATTCTATCCTCAATCCTAGAAGTGAATATTTGCTTGAATCTGTTTTATCATATGGTGGTTGGGCCAAGACCACAGAAACACCAATCCAAGTGTCTTGTATTCAGACCCCCAGAGATGACTGAATATTTTCAATGTGGAACAGATTCTAAAATTTTATGTCCTGTATTACACTGAGAAGCACTTTTTTTTTAGCATGTTACTTGTTTCCTTTTTTCTTTTGTTCTTTTTTCTCCCTCTTTCTCAATGAAAAATAAGAATGCTTAGCCTTCTGTGTCATCTATAGGGTAAATTTTTCATTTCTCAAAGCTCTAATAATCTAGACTGATGGTTTCTCTGGTGAACACTAACAAATGCTTAAGGAATCAATGCAAATCCTTCTCAAACTCTTCAAAAGGAAGGAAGGGAGGGAGGGAGAAAGGGAGGGAGGCAGTGAGGGAAGAAGGCAAGGAGGAAGAGAAGGGAAGGAGGGAGGTGGAAAAAGAAAAGAAAAGGAAAGAATAGTTCCAAACTCAGTTTATGAAGCCAGATAAGGATACCACCATGAAATAAAATCACAGTTTAATATCACTAATAAACAGAGCTGCAAAACTCGGCAGCGAAACACTACAAAGCTGTGAAGAAGGGTTCCTGGGGGAGGCTGTGCCTGGAGAGGCTGAGGGACACAGTGACCTGGGGAGGATGGAATGTTGCAGGTCCAGAGTCTAATTACAGGTTAGCTTGAGACACTCCCTGCCTTAAATGGCCATTTCTTGCCTACCTCTGTGTGGGTCCTTGGAGTAACTGATAAAATCCTCTTGGAATGTATAAATAGACTTCCAGTCACACTAGACATCCGGTCTCTCTCTCTCTCTCTCTCTCTCTCTCTCTCTCTCTCTCTCTCCTAACTGTCTTCTAAACAGATGGCTCATTCAACTTTACTTTGAGAATTGTGTTTTTGCAAAAGTACAGCTGGAAACACAGACTCAATCACTAGAGTATTTAGCACCCATCTCTTCTTTAAATGGAATTAATCTCTTAATGTGAAATTGCACAATTGGATTTCTTGGCCCAGGTTTTGGAGAATTAGAGACATTTTTAATGGTTTCTTTTCATAAAAATGCTAGAATCCAAATGTGACTTTAGAGTCATCAAATCCTGACTGTAGTATAATAAGCCTGGGCCCCTGAATTCAAACAGTAACAAATGCAAAAATACTGAGACACAGCTCTCTGGGTTATATTTCTCAGCAAAAAGAATTAACCGGGCTATAAATACAATTGTTCAAAACAGATTTTAATCCTTCTAATTTAAATATTTGAAGAATTCTTGCATTTCAAATTTGAAAATAATTTTAACAAAAATGCATTTAGTATTTTCACTTCAAGACTCTGTTACTGGACGAGGAAAATAACTCAGTGGATAGACACCTGTTGAGAAGACCAAAACCCTGAGTTCAGTCCCTGGAACTCACAAGGTTTCTGGAAGAAGAGAACTAATTCCCAAAAGTTGTCACCTAACCTTCAAACGTGTGCCAAGCCATGTGGATACACGAAAATAACTAAATATGAAAACTCTTTTAAAAGAAACCATTTCAAATATGCATATATTTAGATCAAATTGACCTAATTTCTCCCCTCCCCTCATATGGAGGGGAGCATATGGAGGTGTCCAAACTCCATGTGCTCTTTTGCTGAGGTTTTATTGTGACCTCCTGAGTCCACTTAATGCTGCCTGTGTGTTTATAGACATAGGAGCATCTACTGGAGCATAAGGAAGCCTTGCAGGGTTCAAATCCCCGAAGAGAACTGATTTGATCAGTACATATTATAAACATGACTTAAACATCACACTATATATCCCATAAATATATACAATTACTGTGTGTTGATTAAAATGTTTTATGAATTAAAGATACAATGAAATACACATATAAGAACACCCCAATGTAACCTTGAGCTTGGGTTAGAGGATATGAAAGACTAAAACCATCTGTATCAACATCTTCTCACTCCTACTTCAAGTTGCTGTATGGTTTAAATATGAATTGTTCCTCATAGGCTCATTACTTGAATTCTTAGTCCCCAGATAGTAGGACTATTTTGGAAGGTTCTGGAAGGGCTAGATAGAGTCCAAGAAAGCAGATTGCTGGGAGGCAGATTCTTGAGGTTTTATTATCCCTGACTGTTTCTTGCCTGTCTTTCTCCCTCCTTCCTGACTGGCCAAGAGACAAACACTTCTCTGCCCCATGTTTCCATCACCATAATGTGCTACTCAAATGCAAGGGGCCAAATGACCATGTGACCCTCTGAATCCATGAGCTAGAGTAAAACCTTGCTTTAAATTGCTTATGGTAGTTGTTTTTGGTCACAGCAAAAGGTAACTATTACAGCTGTCACCTGGGGCTTTCTATCACACCAGATAATGTGTATGATGCTTTAGATAATGTGTATTACTGAATCGAGTATAAAGTGATATACAATATTGTTGCAATTTACAATAAAAGAATCCTGCATCAGCCCAGAATGGAGTATAATAAAAGTTTCTTTATTTAGGGCTAGACTCACAGAAAAAGCAGTGGTAATCATTCCTTTGTGAGAGCAGGGAACTGGAACCGAATCCAGCAGCCAAGGGGCCACACACACTTGTACATCTGCATATATAGTACATGTGACCACGTTCAAAGTGGGCCAGTATCGTAAAAGCTATTGGCTGAAGGAGTTCCCATAGCATTATATGAAAGTCTCAGCCATTTGCTTAAAGTATGATACTTCTTTTATTCATTTAGCATGTAATTACTGAGTATCTAAACATGTTAGGCATAAAAAGCACAATATATATGGCTCATGTGTTAATGTTGTCTATGTCTTGAGTAGAAGCCCCAGGATAGTTTAAAGGAGACTAAGAGATAATTAATAACCAAAGAAACAAAATAACATTGAAATTTCAGGCAGTGATAACCACATGGAAATAATACAATGTTTACAAACACTTTTTGCACAAGCATGATTGAGTTTAATCCCCACGCAGATGGACACAGGTGGACAGTTTGAACCAACTCCAGAAAGTTATCCTCTGGTCAGCACACAGCACAAGCACACATGTACAGGCACACATACTAATTATGAATTCAAAACTCAGGAAAATTTAAAATTCCAAAATTAATGTATTAAAATGACAGACTGGATGGAAGGGCTTCTAAAAGTCAAAGGCTCACAGAAAAGATGAGTCAAGAATGTAGGGAATTTTGTTGCTTTATTTCCTACAGTACTGTAATTTTAGCACCTAGAAATGGCCCCTAGTTTTATGGGAAACTGATAAGCAACTGTTGAATGAGAGAAGCGAGAGTAAAGACCCCAAATAAGTGTTCCCTTTGAGTATGGGAAAATGTAGGCTAGGGTGGGCACGGTGTAGCCGGTCAGGCTGGTTAGGTGCCCACTTAGAGTAGGAATCGACTGTCCCACTACGCAGAGTGGTGCAGACCTTTGTGAAAGAGTTAAAACTTAGAAATAACACTGGACTCGAATCATGAGAAGCCGGGAAAAGCAATGAAAATAGATAATACCTTCCTCTGCTGTCTGTTATAAAGAAAACTCAAGCAGAAGTGGAAACAAGAGAAGAAATAATGGAGATTCAAGGGGCAGGGATCCTGGGAAGGAGAGCACTGTCTACGTAGAGGGATGATGCCCAAACTCTAGAAGGTGGCACCAGTCACAGGGGACCCAGCCAGAGTGATGGAAAAAAACTCATGAGGATGTGCTTTGTCTGTGCCCTACTGTGGGTTAGGGAAGGACATGACTGCAAAACTTCCTTGGTCAAATGGCCACAGTTTGGAATGGCTCGTCTTTTTCGCTGCACCCCACTTTTCACATTAGAGATCCTCATCACCACTCTCTCCTTGTTCTTGGAGTTGCAAGCCCAACTGACCACTCTCCAAGTTCCCTGCTGTAGTCTGATGCCTGTGCCATCCCTAATTCTTCACCACTTCAGCCTCTCCTGAATGAGACGTCTCCGTCAGGCAGAGCAGAGAGCTCAGCAGAGTCCAATCTCTCCATCCATCTCATCCAAACACTGATTACATAAGCTTTTGCAGTTTCTCCAGCCTCTCAGGCGGGCCAACTCCCTTCATATCTGTGCACCCAGCTTCAAAGGATCCTTTTTCTGTTAGCCCCAGGTCAAGCTCAGCCTTCTGGCAGGCCTGTGTGCTGCAGCCTTTAACCTTTCAGACTCCATGCCTTCATGTGAAGACACTCATCAGGTCCTGACCTTTAGTACACAGACAGTGGGTGTCCTGCTGATGTTAGTTGTCTTCCTTCCACAAGTTCTTCACACGATGCTGTTTCATGGAACTCATGGTACACCGACATGAGAGCCTATTGCGGTTCCCCAAGTGGCCACCATGAAAGCTTTTCCTACTCTAATAGAGTGCCATCATTTCCTCAGAAGGGATGCCCCTTCTGCTGTTTTAAGTTCTGTTCATTCTGAAATGCCCATCATTAATGCTACCGCGCCCATCAAGTAGTCTCACACATTCTAGTCAGAATTGGGCATCTCTCTTACCACAATCTGGTACTTATTAGTATTCTGGTGTTTGCTTGTGCAGTACCTGTATATTTTAAAGAATGGCAACTGTATAACCTTAAGCTCACGATACACCGTTCTTTACACGTTGGAAGCACTAAAAAAAATAAGCATTCTTTGAAATGAAAAATTGTACATGAAACAGATGTGGGATTCAGAGGTCATGTAAATTAATGTAAATTAATGAAATAATCACCATGGTGGATGATCCCATTTTCTAACAATGCTTGTCCCAGGTGAACACCTTCTTCAGGCCTGTGAATCTCCCCAATTTCCAGAAGCCATGACACAAATTCACTGCAAGGGAAAGACAATGGAACTGATAAAGTCTGCATCTTCCTGGGAAGTCTGTCTGGTACACATATCACAAAGCAGCTATGAAAGGAATCTTAAATATACAAAGCACCATTTTTAAGACATCCAGCAGGTTTCTCCCCTTTCCCTGCAGGCACAGAGTTCCCAACCACAGAAATCCTGTGTGCTGAGCCTCTCAGACACTGCACTCACTAAATAACGGTACTTGGGGATGTCCCTCTTTCCCAAAGACTTCATTCAAATATGGATTTAATTAAAAGATGATGCCCCTCCAAAAACAAATAGTCATGGGTTTCACTGAGATAAATATACAATAAATACAGACAATTTGAAACTAAAATATTCTCATATTTATACTTATAACTATAACACTTGAACATTTACATAAACAAATAAATATGTTTTAGAGTCATTTTTGTTCTTTACACTTAGGCCAGAGAATTGAAACTATGGTCACCCACCAAACAAATTATTTTCCATTTATCCCACAGGTGACAAACACCTTATATCAAATAATCAAGGGGCACAAATTCTCCACGTAGGTTGTTTACTTTAAGAAACACATATTAAGGCAGAAAAGTTGATAGGGGGCTTTCTATTTTTTTCATTAAATAAGAATAATACAAAAGAAAGACATACATAAGAGAAAGAGCAAAAGAGATAAGATAATTTAAGACAATAAAAGAGAAAAGCTTTAAGAATGTAAAATGCCATGTTACAAATGAGAACATCAGTGTCATGGTGCTGCTACAGGATTGCTTGGGACGAGGTATGTCAGCACAGGGACTGATAAACAATGGGCTCTTAGAAGGCCTGTGGGTCGAACTGGTTCATATAAAACCAAAACATAATTCTTCATTCTGATTTTCCCTACTTCATTAAATGCCTAACTTAGATGAGAAAAGGAGCTGATTTAAGCATGTGAAATGGTGATATTTTTTTAACGTGGGAGTAACGTCAGAAAGGAAATTCACAAGAAGCTTTATCAATGAAGCAAGGATAACCTATAACTAAGCTGCATGCCAATAAAAACTGCTGAGAAGCCCAAACTTGCAGCAACTCTCTTGCAAGTAGACATATCACCATGGGAACCCTAAAGTTACACCCATGGAATTATCGCAAGAGATGCCATGCTTGTGGTGCCTGACGGATCTTCTATGTATGTCAGATCCGCTTTCCTCCATACTAGCTATCACCCAAAGGGTGTTGATGGAGCACAGGTACAGAGCTTCGGTAATATCTTTAGGCAACGGTGGCCCCCTGCCACCCAAGAAGACGCCCTCTCTTAATAAGAGAGCCAGTTCTGGCCTTCTTTGTTGTGGGATATTTGAGAGGAAGCAAGAGAAGCAAGATGGAAGAGAGGTAACACCACATGGCAGAATGTGGATTAATATAAATGGGTTAATTTCAGTTATAAAAGCTAGCTGAGACAAGCCTAAAGGCCAAGCTTTCATAATTAATAAGTTCTCGTGTCATTATTTGAGGGCTGGTGATTCGAAAATAGTCTAACAGGAAAACTTACTTCACTTCAGCCTGAAGTTTCCTTGTCTACGGTTCAGATGTGGTCATATACTATCTCCTGGTAGCTAGTTACAGGATATCATGGGGGTCACAGATTTACCAACTCGATGGATCAAAGGGATATAGAAACCAAACTGTCCCAAACCATTGTATTAACCAATGGAAGTGTCCGGAGCTGAACAAAAATGGTTGATCACAGTCTGGTCTTCACTATAACTCCAGGGAACTGCGGACCGACTTCAGCATTCTTTAACTAGATGGATGTGTCAAGCTCCTTACTCCACAGTTTTGGCTTCTTTAAATAACTACAGAAGCATTAAATTCCTAAGTGTGGATTACTGGATTCAAAACTATTCACAGAAAAGCAAGACTAGAGCCTGGCCTACGAAGACCCAGCTGAAGCAATTACCCTTCCCATTCAAAGAGCCTCTGGTACCCAAACAGCACACAGTCTCAGGTTCTAGACCCCTCACATGACAATCTATTAGACTCTTTACCTATACCCCTTTTCTCTGACTCCAGCTGTACGAATTCTGGCTAAGCAGAAGTTAGACTGTCTTCTCTCTACCCTCCAATATCCCTTCACTTTATAGATTCCTGTCCAATGCTAGTCTCAGACCCTGCGCAGTGCCACATCAAGTCCATCATCCTGGCCCCAATAGGCATACCGCCTGCCTGACACTCCTTGCCTAAACACAAGCTCTAATTCCCCCTGATAACAAGGCTATCAGCAATTGTGGGGTCAATGATGACGAATGGATGGCTCAAGGGGCTATCCGTGACCCTGCATCATTGACCGTTACCTCATATCTCTCTCTCCAGAAAAATGCCAAATATGAGTAAGGATTCAAAACTGCTTAGGATAACATTTCTAAAACACAAATCACATAAAATAGACAGTACACCCAGGAGACTAGACTTACCTTCCAAGGAAGCACTTGGGGAACGTAGTCAGTTTTCTTTTTCTGTCTTTGATCAGATTTCCCTGTTGGCACATCATTTTATACAATTTCTCACCCTGCTCAGAGATCATTACCCAGGTGTCTTGCTCCATGCCCAATTTTAAGCCTATCAAAAATGAAATAATAAACATCACGTTAATGAAGAGCTTTCATCTATTCGCTCATACCCTCATTAAGCAAGCCCTTACTGCCACATCTACCATCAGTTAGACACACAGTGGTTCTAACTCTGCAACCCTTTAATATCATGTTGTGGTGACCCCCCCAACCATAAAATGATTTTTGTTGCTGCTTCATAAATGTAATTTTTCTACTGTTATAAACTGTAATGCAAATATTTGTGTTTTCTGATGGTCTTAGGTGAACCCTGTGCAAGGCTTATTCGACTCCCAAAGGGTTGCCAGCCACAGGTTGATAACCACTGAATAGATGGTGTAGGTTTGAGCTATATAGAAGTGAGATCAGTTTGTAAGAAATTCATAGCATCCTAGTGAGACTGGCCAGGCTATATTGCAGTGTGTGAGGCATCCCTGCAAGGATGTGCCCCAAGGACACATGGTTTCGCCAGTGGAGGAAGGGCAAATGAGATTTGCTTTACTATGCTTGCGGTCCATCCTGGAGGGGACTCCCGCTTTCTGCAGTGGGAGAGGCTCATTGAGCACATCTCACCTCTGTCAGAGAAATGCTATAAAATTGTTCACAAGAAGACCGTGCTTAAATGCAACATTGTGAATCTTTATATCTAAGAAAGAATCTTATAAGAGTCACTGAAACTGAGCAATCCAAGGCATAGGGTCCTGAGGTTTACATGAGACTACAGGTGCTCTGTGGGCTGTGGCAATGTCCTGGTAGAGCTAAATCATTTAGTTCCTCAGGTACCAAGGAGACAGCAATGTATTTTATGAAATAGGATTTTCATGAAATTTTATGTGAAAAGAGCAGATATTATGGGAAAGAAAGTTCTGTTGCTTTGTAGGTCACCTAGAGGGCAGGGTCTGGGACAGAGCAGTGGCTACTTACAGCTATGACAGAGAGGGGAATCAGGATGCCTTCCAGGTTCCAAAAGGAAAGGGAAGTGGAGACACTTTTCAGGCAAACTGCCAAGTAGAAAGAAGCCCGCTGAACCCTGACAATGTCAAGGGAAATCTGGGGGTCAGCACGGCAGAAGAGAAGGAGAGGAGGAGAGAAGACAAGGCCGGGTACAAAGAAGCACACAAGTAAAGGACACAAGTCCCAGACATGAGGGTGGATAAGCTGGGCAAAAAATATAGGTCAAGGAAGCCAGAATGAAAGCTAAAATCTTGCGACCATTCACAGCCAGTGGATGGGGCAACGAGAACCGCTGCAGAAGAAGTGTTTGAATTGCATTTTAGTCTTCAAACCAGAAAATTTGATACTGAGATTCTGTGATTTTTACAACGTAAGGACTATTAACATTTATCAGTAAAAATGAATAATTAGATAAGGATAGAGCCCGATAAAGCAAATATCATCAGAGACTTTTATAGAAAATGGATATTTTTTGCTTTCACTATTTTAAGCTTGGGCAGGTCATAGCCATTTGGGGTAAGTAGGGGTCAACCTGAGGGAAAGGTGTTTTCCTAAATGGTGTTCACAAATCACAAGAGCTCCCCCTTTCTGCACCCACCTTTCCGGCGTTCTCTTTCTTTCAAAATAGCTTCAAACCATTCATGCTTTTCTTCGGCGCTTTTGGCCATGCACACAAACCATTTATTTTTTGCTGTGTTATGTATCTTCCACCCATTCATAACAATGTGCCCACTGCTGTGAAAATCCGCTGCAAACAAGTCAAGAGCAATAAAAGAGCAGTTTGTATCACATCAGCATGACCATCCAACTAGTGAGAGCACCAAAGCCAGGAAATTAAAAATATAGTGTGGATGTATGCACAATACTCATATACTATACACATGAAAATTAGGGAAATAGTTTGGTATAGTTAGTGCTCATTAAAGGAACATACATACCTGACTCACAGGGCTGATATATTACATGTAATTAAATACTACAAGTTAAAATTCATTTTAAACATGTCCAAATATATTAGTAAATTTTTCAAAGTAATAAAATAAGAAAAGTTTAAGCATTTTTCCATAATCAAACAATCAAGATATTAAGTTAACCGTATCTTTCTAATGCTGCCTGAAAATATATTCTGTGTTTCAGAATAAAGAAAGTCTTACTGAACAGACCAATTTCTATTTTTTTTTTAATGAATGTTCCATGGAGATAAAGTCAGAGAACAGAATGTGTATATACAAGGAAAACACAACAAACAGAAACATATGCCTGCCAGTCTGTTGCTGCTGCGCCAGAATGGGATGTATTCTTTGAACCCACACCATTCCACAAGTAAAAGCAGGGAGACACAGTGACATAATAGGTAGGTGCTTACTAGCCAGTCACTCCACCGAGCGAAGATTCCAGAAAGGAGAAATAGATGGTGGCAGCCTGACTCAGCATCAGCACCAACCAAAGTGACACCATTTGTCTCCCTGAACATCCTAGGCAGCAACAGCAGGTACACTGGACCAGCCACACATAAGAGAGGGTTAGGGAACACCCAAGTGGCACCTGGCTTGGCATCTCTTCTCCAAAGCCACCTATTATATTCTTTTGAGAGGAAGTAGATGTTCTTTATGGCCATTTCTTTCTCATTAATGGCAAACAACCCCATTATCTTCTGTTGAGTGACTGATCCCCAAGATGTATTCTCACCCTGGTCACATCCACATCAGCCAAATTAGATCAAATATTGGTCTGCATTTTAGATATGTATAGTAAGCCCACAGAAAGCACAAGTTTTCATCATACACAATCTTAATATTTTGGTTTTTTTCCTATTTGTTTGTTTTTCAAGACAGGGTTTCTCTGTATAACCCTGGATATCTGGGAATTCACTCTGTAGACCAGGCTGGCCTTGAATTCACAGAGATATCCTTGCCTCTACCTTCTGAGCACTGAGATTAAAGGTGTGCACCACTACTGCCTGGCTCACAATCTCAAATTTTTAAAATAAGCTTTTGGGTTTTCTCATTTTTACATACCTATGTTTATATTCAATTAAAAAATAGCAGAACCTCAAAATCCATGGAAGATTATGGATTAACTTTTATTAGTTATGGATTAATTTTTATAATCAAGAGACTATAAAAATGACTTTATAACTATGCTACACTTTTTACTGAAAATTTTTAATGAAATGGTGAAAATATAACCAAAGCAATTTTTTTTATTAAAAGAATTTGCAACTCCTTCTTGATAGTTGTCACCTGACAAGGTCCTTACACATGAACCTTGCTCTATTGCTTAAAAGACCCCACATTCCCACCTATATTATCTCCCCTATAATCACACTCCAGAGAAAGACATTGACAAAGGGCATGTTAGGTCAACATGAGAAATACTGGGTCTATTTTAAAACAAGCACAGCATATTCTTCTCACAGACAATAGTAAAATTACTTAATACTCTGCTTCTCAAGCCGGAAAGAATCAATCTGCCCAAATAGCACAACAATTGCTGTACAAGTAGTGTTTGGAAAAATCAGATTGTACCAAAAGGACTTTAAACAAATTAGCTTGTGTGGGCAGGCAAGCAGACATCATGGATGTTTGAGTGCCTGCTAAGACCAGAAGAGGAAGACAGATAGATCCCCTGAACCTGTACTTAACAGTTACAGTTGGAGTTATAGTTACAGCATGCATGTTGGGAACCCAACTTGAGTTCTCCTGAAGAGTAGCAAGTGATCTTAATGGCTGAACCATCTCTCCAGCTCCATGTCATGTGATTTTAAATGGAAGAATAATGATTCTCCATTTAAAGTTCAGATGAGAATGTTTTCTATTGTGTTTTTAATGTAGCACTTGTAATTTTAAACTTACATGTAGTTCTTACACATGTGTATATATACACACATAAGGAGCCTCAAACTGAGTACACATATTTCATAATACAATTAGCATATATTTTATAAAATGAGCAGTTGCTCTCATTTTCTTTAAAATACAATACTATGTAAGTAGAACCACAGCACACTGTTCAAAAATATTCACTGTAATAAACTTATCCATAAAGATCATTCTCACTAAGACCAAGGAAAAGGTCAATGGTGCTGTTTCCTTAGTGAGTTTTGTTTGGTTTTGATTTGTACTGTTGCTAGGGACCCAACTCAAGGCCTCTTTAATGCTAAGTGTACACTCTGTCACTGAGATATACCCTTAGGCTCTTTTTCCTATTTAATAATTAAAAATATCATCAAATGAAATAACAATTGGGTGATTAACCCAGAATTTAATAAGCTTCAATGGACTTGAACTAATTTCTGAAGATGTCCAAAAGAGAATGGAATTTAAACTCCTACTCATTAAATGGGGAATGTTCAAGTTTAAAAATTCACGCTATCTAATTACTTATAAAACCAGAAATGTTCAAGGGCCAAACCCAAACCAGTCACGAATGACTTTAAAGCCATGTGACCAGAGAATTCCTTCCATTGACTCAGCACAACTCCACTGAAGGAGATGGAGTTCTTACAAACTGAGCCATAGCATACCTCCATGAACACAGTGGTCGTCATTTAATAACACTTTCATTTCAGCAAGCTGGAAAATATCCAACTACTGTACACACAAGCTAGGAAATTGGCGAATCACCAAAGTGTTCGTCCAAAATATCAAGTACTAATAATGATATCTCCATAAGACATTCAATGCTCACTCTGATGATCAACAGTGAATGTCTCAATCCTAAGGAAAAATTTTAAAGCCACTACCCATTCATAGGAATACTTAACATGAAGAAAATTAGTTGAAACAAATCTTTGATTCTATCAAATAATGCAAGAATGAATTCTGACATCTAACACAACGCAGGACATTACTTAGAACAAAAAAAGGCTCAAATATCCATTTAAAACTATAACACAAATTGCTCATCTCTTAACTCTTTGAATACTCAAATTTTTAAATAACATAAAAAATTAAGTGTATCAGAAAAGAGTATGCATTTGCAGTCTAGTTAACATTGTAAATCTATTATGTTTTTATTAAGAATGTATTCAGGGCACTGAGACAGCTCAGAAGATGAAAAGCTTTTGCTACACAGCTCCTGAGCTCAGTCCCCAGAACTGATTGAAGAGAGAAGCTGACTTCTGAAGGCTGCTCTCTGTCACCACATGCATGCCCTACTCACAGGCACATTATACACATGGAATAATAATAATATTGGTAATAACAATAATTTGTATTTAAGAGCAAAGCTTAATATTACAGTAGTATATTCAATACCTTAGGACGGTTCTAAATATTGACGTATAAATAATGGTTGCAAAATTCTCTACTTTATTTATTTTTAATATTTTAATTGATTTTTATTAACTATACATTTTTCTCTGCTCCCCTCCCTTCCTCTCCCCTCTCCCATGGTCCCCATGCTCCTAATTTTGTCAGGAGATGTTGTCTTTTTCTACTTCCCATGTAGATTAGATTCATGTGTGTCTCTTTTAGGGTCCTCATAGTTGTCTAGGTCCTCTGGGATTGTGGATTGCAGGCTGGTTTTCTTTGCTTTATGTCTAAAAGCCACTTATGAGTGAGTACACATGATGTTTACCCACTCCCGACCCGGGGAGGTAGTGACGGAAAATAACATTACAGGACTCTTTCAAGGCCCTGCAGTTGGAATGAGTGCACTTTAAAAGTCTCTATTTTAAAATGATTAGACTTTTAAAAAATCTTTGAGACAAAACAGAGCAGTAATGCACTACTTGCCCGTCCTACCTGGGGAACTAGGTTTGACACCCACCACAGCACAAAGCAAAACAAAACAAATGGAAAAGTATCCTAAGACTGAAAATTGCCAGTCTTATCACATTTAAATTTGATCACTATACTAAAACCTGTTGTTTGCCCATTGAACTAGAAATCACACTTTTAAAAAGTCAACAGCCTTCATTCATTCTTTCTGCCAAACCACACAAATATACCAGTTTGTAAAAGAGATTTCAAATGTACTATGAAAATTAATCCCTGGAATCTCAGTCATATTCCTACTATTGCTTTTAACATTGTTATCTAATAACATCATAAACAAACTAACAGCCCTAGCAGTAATCCTCTAGAAGGAACTAAACTAAGCCACTGAAATGAGCACTGAAATCCAGAGAATGGGTGAAGGGCAATCTGGCCTCAGACCAAACTACTGATATCCTCATTCAACATGGAAAATAATGTGCAAGACAATTTTTAAACGTTTTTGCTTTGGAAGGACATACTATCAACTCTTCTATGCTGTAGTATAACCATGATAGAATACAAGTCATTAAATATTATAAACAATTTGTCATAGTTATTTCTCAAATGGTTGGGAACTTAGTTCAGCAGCAGGGCTTCTGCCTGACAAGTGAAAGGCCCTGGGCTTAGGAGAATAATTGAGTTATATTTTGCATGTCAATCAAAAGCTAAGTTAGTCTTATACCAAACACAATTATACCTTCTGCAAGTTTTTAACCAAATAAGTGTAATTAGGTGTCTGAGAGCTTCTGCATTTTCTAAAAAGCACTTTGTCTACACCTTGTGTATAACAATCCGAAATGTGACTAGAATTCAAGTAAAATAAAATGTTTTCCCACCTAATTTTCCATCAGAAATTCCAGGCATGCTCAAAACTTTACCTCCACCCCTTCCATTTTGATCTAAATAAAGTATAGTTGTTGAGTTGGTGTGGATGACTGCAGATAAGCCTGATAATATTTTCCATTCCTTATCTTACCCAGTGTCCTCACAAGGAAAGTACTTGGTGGGGGACATGCTCAGTTTGGCCCGGATTTTCGGGAACATAGGGTCTCATTTAAAATCTTAGCTCATTGAAAGGAAATGAAAGGAATTACTAAGGAAATAAAAGAAGAAGAGGAAAGTTGATGTAACAACGCAAATGGCTTGTGGAAAGAAAAAACCACCGCTAAAACTCAATCCCACCACACAGCTGTTTCAAGGCTCTGGAAGCTCCCATTTCCTTGTCAGCTTCCCAGGACATGGATGGCAAAGACTCATAAAATGAAGGCTAGACCCTGCTCCAAACCAAACATCCGAATATGCCACAAAGACTTAGTTCTCAACTCTGGCTTCATGTCTTATCTTCTGAAATATTGATGGCATTTATTGCTTTCTCAAGAAAAACTCTACTTTGGAATTCCTCAGCCAAGGAGAGGATGCATGCCTGCATCTCACCTATCTCCATCCTCAGCATGTTGCTACACCCAACGAGACACTGCTAAGCGCTGATGCATTGCAGTCAGAATTCTACCTCACAGGGAGTTCACCAAGTGCACTTACCTGTGCCATCATCCACATTTTCCACTTCCATCACCTCAGTATTGATCCGACCTCGAAAAATGTACCGATGTCCATCTGTGGATGCCTTGCTATTCTTCAGCCGTCTGAAACAAATGAAACCACAGAGCTTTTGTTATTAAACTTAATGCAAGACAGTATATTTTAAAAATTCTTTGAAAAACGTCTCCGATTGGTCAATATCATAAAAAGTTGAAGCAGCTGATTTTACTCAATCTTCGCATTCACAGTGGTGCTGGTGAGTTGCTATGCAGGCTAGGAGGAGGGAGATTTGTGAAGCAGGATCTCATGTATCCTAAGCAAACCTAAAATAAGCTATATAGTAGAGGATGACCTTGAACTTCTGGTCCTCCTGCTTCCCTTCCCAAATGCTAAGATGACAGATGTGTATGACCAAAGCCTGTTTCTTGATTCTGGGGATCTAACCCAGGCTTCCTGCTTGCTATACAATTACTCCACCAAGTGAGCTACATCTCCATCCCCTTATATATGAATTTAGACAGACAGATAGATAGACAGAGCAAGCTTTAGGCTAAAGACTGTAAACCAGCAGAGGTATAATTACACACATTTCCTCAACATAAGACTTCAACACTGTCAAACCCAACTGACAGATGCTGAAAGTAAGTGATTTTAATGCCACACTTGAGTTTGAGAACTCAAAAATCACATCCTTCATTCTCAATTTTAGGTAACTGAGAATTTCCAGTTTTTTTCAAGACCTGGCAAGGAAACTCAATTAGTTCTTCTGATTCCTCTTCAGAGAAACTAGCCTGCTGGAAGCTCATAAGTCAAGCAATACTCAGCTGCAAGACTATGTTTCCTGAGGGCTGGAGATGACTCATTGTTAAGACAGTCTGCTGCTCTGCAGAGGACCAGCTTTCAATTCCCAGGGACTATAGGGTTCCTCACAACCTCTGTCATCCCAGCTTCAGACAATCTGGCACCCTCTTCTGGCCTCACCGGGCACTAGGCACACAAACAGTGTACCTACATCCAGATAAAACACTTAGACACATAAAAAGAAATAACTCTTTTAAAACATGGCTTTTGTATTATTTTTATGATAGGATCATGGTATAGATTTTTTTTTTTTTTGTTTTTTCGAGACAGGGTTTCCCTGTAGCTTTGGTGCCCGTCCCAGAACTAGGTCTTGTAGACCAGTCTGGCCTCGAACTCCCAGAGATCCGCCCTACCTCTGCCTCCTGAGTGCTGGGATTAAAGGCATGCACCACCACTGCCTGGCCATGGTATAGATGTTTAACAAGTCCTTTACCACATTTGCAATACTTCTAAAAGTATCATCTACTTTTATAATAATCTACATTTTTAAACTGAAAAATACCTAAAAAAGTAAGAGTTCCACCCAGGTCTACCCATGAACTTGTTAACAGGAAATTCCAGTTACATATTAGGACAATCAAGCAGGGGAAAGTTGTTTTTCTTCTAAGCAGTAAAGAATCTCCAAAAATATTCAAAATTAAAAAATCACTCAAGTCAATCAACAGACTTTAATTGGCATACCTTTTAATCTGACTCAATAATGGAAGTCTGGCTGGAATTTGATCCTTGTCATCCTGTGCTAGAACAGCTAGCCATTTCTGTCCACTAATGCCTTCCCGTCTCCTCTCCTCCAAGGCCTGACCTTCCCCGAGGGAGCAGGAGGACATGGAAGCTGTCTCCATATTCCTCCCCCTCCCATGCCTCCTTCCGTGGAAAGCACAGCACAGCTGGCTTTTCTTTCCTAACCCCCATCTGCACTCAGCAATCTTTCATGACGGCTAAAACTGACTAATGAATTCATCTGACCAGAGAGCCTGTAGCCCCTAACCAGCACCACCCCACACTCCTCATGTCCACTTGGACAGCAATCTCTAAATGTGCTCTGCTACAATTCCTTTATAAATCCCATTAATCAGAAATTCGGGCCAGAGAACCTAAGAAAATGTTAATAATAGAATGTCAGACATTCCTCTACATATTTGGTTCATATTATACATTTACTACATATATTTTCTAAGCAATAAATATTTAATTGTGTAAAAGTTCCCCTTTGTTTAATTAATTAAACAATTATAATAAAAAATTCTATCATTTCATTTGTATGTTTATGTTATGTATATTAATATGTATAATTATGTTATATATACAGGTGATTGTATGTTTTACAAGACAGAAAACAGGACCATGATATCATGAAAGAACATCTCTTGGAAACTGGTATCCTTTCAAACCTATCACATGTAAATGGCTTAATATAATTGAAGAGAGTTTTGGTCATAGATAAAACAATTGTGGCTACTCACACATACACTAACATAAAACACATGCACAACATGCATACACATTCACAACGCATACAATAACACAAACTTACATTCACATAAATCCACAAATAGCACACACACTTAGCCTAGACATACAGACACAACAATATAATCACATAATACACATTTACATAACACATTAACAAGCACAAACATACACAAAGACACATTCTCTTATATACACACAGAAGGACTACATATGAAATACACACAAAAAATTATCCACCATTGGGTCCTATTTTTAAAGCTATTAATTTTCTTTATGTACCACTTTGAATTTTGAACAGGTTTTATATCTTGCACGGTGACATTGATTTATAATATGTAAATCTTAGAAGTAGCTGAAATTGGGACATCTTTAATTTCTCAAGAAAATGACCCCACATGAAAATTCAGACCAATTTTGTCCCGAGTGTTGGAACTGCACCTTTGTATGCGTTCATTCCATCATTACTGTTGTCTATGTGTTTTACGCTACAAGAACTAATGTACAGTAGCAAAAAGCTGCAAACCATGCTAAAGTCCAGTGATAGGAAAAGAAGTAACAAACTATGATTAACTGAATAGGATAGAGTCAACCAATAGGATGCTGTGAAGCAGTTAATAAATGAATAAACTATTGCTGTATGGAACTAAATATACATTTAAGAAACTAATGACCAGAAAAGATAAATAGAAACATCTAAATATACTTTGACACTATCTTTGAAAGTTACCAAGTGAAACTACGCACAATCTTATTCATTGGCAGTACATGCTATACCGTAAATCATTTTTACCCTATTCTTTACTAACACTTATAGCACTAAAAGAATTCTGAGAGGAGATGGTTAATTTAACACATCGCTTTCCAAAGAAGGCGAGGGGAGAACTGAAATGAATGAACCGAGTCTCTGGTTCTCATGATTACAATATTATGGGACTTGAAGGAGGCTCAGGTTGCTCTGCTCTCAAAGTAGCTCTAGACCTCAAAGGCCTATGCTAAGGTGAAGCCTGTAAATGGACTTGGATGTTCCTGGTTAAAGGAATAGACAGTTCATGTGTAGGCTTCTCTAATTTTGGAGTAAAGAGGACATCCGTCTAGTTGAGTGGTCTCGATCTTCCTAATGCTGCAACCCTTTGATACAGTTTCTTATATTGTGGTGACCCCCAACCTAAAATTATTTTATTGCTACTTTATAATTATAATTTTTCTACTAGTAGGAATCATGGTGTAAATGCACATAATCTGACACGCAGGATATCTGGTAAATGACCACCAAAGGGCCGAGACACACAGATTGAGAAATGCTGATCAGCTTATCTCCATTGATAGCCTGTGCAGTCCACGCTGTACATTCGCTAAGGATATCTGCTTTACACATAGCAGGGTTTTACCCCAGTAAAACTTCTCAGCTGATTTCTACATGACTGTAAGACCACAGAACATAAGCATTTTCTACACCGACATTCATTTTGCCAAAGCTCTGGATATGATGACCACATATATAAACTTTCTGGTTGGGATGACTAAAATGGAAGCTCAAATGTCCTAACTGTTGGTACTAACGAGCTCCACCTACAGGCATGGGGCTGATGGCTCAAGAGTAACAGGGAAGGGAATGTGGGCCCAAAGTTCTCAATATGCCATCCTTATGAATTTTGAAAAAAAAATGATGAGGGAGACTGGAAAGGAATTGAAGCTAAAGCTGAGATGAGGTGAGCTGTGAGCGGTGAACGGGGAAGATGGATAAACCGAATCTCACATTGTTGAGACTCTTGCAGATATGGGAGGAAATGGCTCAGAAGCAGAATTAGGCCAGAGAGAAACACAACAGCATCTCCCACAGATAGGCCTCTCCTTGAGAGAGCTGTGGGAGAGTGAACAAGGTGTGCATACCCAGGTCAGGACACATTGAGCAGGCAGAGAGCAGACAAGGGAAGCTGGGGTGAAATGGGTTATAGGCAGGATGAGTTCTGGGATTCCTGCACGGATGGGGAGCCTGTGAGATGGAAGAAAGTATTTCCAGAGTGTGACTTTATTTTTACACGCTTACCTGTGTTTTCTTTTGCAGTATACCAACAGATTATCAAAGAGAAAAAACACCCGTTCTTGAATATTTCCAGAAGAAATTTTCATTAAGACTCCCCACATCAGCATCTCTGTGCAGGTGTCGGTAATGTTGGATCCCTGGGCGAGGAAAAGAAAAGATGTATTGTCTGATTACCTGATTTCTATAGTCTTTGTCGTGCTGGGATCAATGAAGCGCAGCAGAAAGCCAGACAAGCACACTGTGCCACAACTGAAGCCCTGATGGGATGTTTGTATGCAATTATTCGCTTCTAAATTTCACTTGTTTTTATTAACGTGCAATGTGCACACAGGACGTCAAACGAGTTACACTGAATGGCTTCTCCCTCCCATCAGTCCTCAGTCAGTCTACAGGGAGACTCTGGGTCTACCTAAGACAACTGAAGCTGTAACAACAGACACAGTAAAACAGAAGCCGGGGAAACCCAGGAGGCCTAAGCCCTACACAAAGAACTATAGACAACTAAAAAGCGCTGGGGTATGGGGTGGGAAATAGTCTTCCCTAGTTAAGAGCACACTAATTGGTCATCCAATATCAAACATTCAGCCCTAAACACTCAGGTGTAACGGGGAAGAAAGCACACACACACACACACACACACACACACACACACACACGAATGCCAAAAAAGGAGTAGGCCATGAACTTCAACGACAACAAGGAGGGGTATATGAGAGGATTTGGAGCCAGGGAAGGGAAGGGGGGATGACATAATTACACTATAATCGCAAACATAAAGATTAAAAATGACTAAATTATTAGTGTGTATCAATCTAAAGATCGTCTCTAATTACAGAGAAGAGGGGAAAAAGAAATAAAAACAGAAAAATGGGCTGGAGGATTGCTTAGTGTGTGAGAGCTTCCTGCCCAGCATCCAAGCCAGGTGGCTTTAACTCCAGTTACAGGGGATCCAATGCCTCTGGCTAATTCCTAAGAAGCAGTTGCCTTGAGAGGAGAAGTACAGTCAGAGAGAAGCAGCCATCTGCAGGCTTCAAGAGAAAATAGCTCCGTACACCACCACGGGACTCCAACAGGAGCTGTGTCTGTTCTTGCAGCCTGCTAACACTTCAGTCTGTTTGCTAGCCAGCACTGGCTGCATTGAGTCAGATTCAAGAGACCACCACCACAACAAGGAGCACAAGTTTTCAGTAGATCTCTCTGTCTGGTCTCTGCAGCAAGAATATTTCAGCTTTAAATGTATCTGGCTTCTTTTAAACTGAAGGCAAATCACTGGTTCTTGTGTAAATCAATGTTCCTATCTTGTGGTTTTGCAATTCAATGTTCAGAGCATTAACTGCAGTTTCATATTTCCACAGTAATTACTGGAATAGGTCTTGGAGTCAACTAAAACAATAAAGTTAAATGAAAACTCAAATCTATAATAAGAAAATTCGAAACAGGAAATTAATGAAGAGAATATTTTATGTTTACTTGATTATCCATGTTACAAACATATGTAGTCTTAGGAGACCTCTTCTTTAAGCTTCTTTTCATTTTGACAGTTTACATACATATGTAAACCTTCATACAGTTTGATCCACCACCATGTGTTCAATGAGCACAAATTACTGTGAACATGAACATAGGTTTCAATCCTACAGCATGATTTCCAACTACTTCTAATTTGTAGTACCTTATCTTAGGAACAATGAGTAAAATTATCATATAACAAAAAGATACGTATCAATTTGGTTATATAAGTTACCCTCAAAATAGTATGGAAGGGGCCTTTCCTAGCAGAAATTTCACAAAAGGTAAAGAATACATCTTCTTTAACTACCCTTACTGTAACACACACCAGCACAGTACAAAGGGTCGCTGCCATGTTGTTCTACCTGGAATGTTAAATAAATATTCCAAGTACGTAATCCAATTTACATATTCAGACACTAGTAAATATTTCCACATGACATAAAGCCTAAAAATATATTACATGACCTGTTGTTTATAAAATAATTAAAAGCATTTTATATAAAATTGACCAAACAACTGATTCAAAGTGTTCTAGGGTAGCAAAGCCATCAGACACTTTTCTTCTTTCAGGAGCTACAGCAGGCTGCCTTTCAAACTGCTTTTGAACAGTACTGAGTGTTCCTTCAATAGTGCAGAATGTCACTTAGCCTGGTGAGTATTTTACCTTTATTTTTACAATTAAGGCCAGTATTTAATTCTAAACACTTACCTATTCCCTACCAAATAGGCATTTAGTTTGTGAACAACTATGAATAGACACTTTATCCAGAATAGTAACGTCAGATTTTGAACATCTCTATATGTCAAGCAATATGCTAGACATTTTCTCCTGGCATAAGTTTCTACAAAGATGCACTTCCTGTGATAAGAGACTATTAATTAGCTAATTGACTCCTACTGGAATTAAGCTATGTTATCAGTCCTCCCTTCTTTCTGGATGTCAATCACAATAGACTAAAGAGAAGTAATAAGAGAACATAGCTTCAAGTCAATTGTAAACTAAATCAAATGTAACTAGCAACCAGATTCTAGCGTCAAGGACTGATCTCAAAACTGCCGTGTAGAGCTGGGAACATGCCTGTGATATTAGGAGTCAAATCTGAGTGGTCATTAATAAACCCGGTCTACATAGCAATTCCCATAGCAATGCCTGGACCACAGCATGAGATTATTTGTCAGAAACAAAACAACAACAACAGCGAATTATAAAATTGTATTTCCCCCTGTGAAAAGAAATCAAGAAATGTCTCATTTCCCTTCTGTTTCTTTCCTTTTTTAAAATATAACAACCTTCATCATTTGCCCCCAACCATTCCAAATTAATGATTCCTTCTCTTATATTTTATTGGGATTTTCCCCACATTTGTGAGACTACTTCCAAATAAACCCGTCAATGACTTTAAGCTGAATTACTAAACAATGCCATGCTATTGATATTCTTTTATCCAAACACTTCAGTGTGAATCTAGAAGCTAAACCATAAACCACATAATTGAGCCCCGAAAGCAAGCTGGAACTCAGAATGAGTTCTAGGGAATGAGTCGACAACTCTGATTAATCTCCTGGTGAATTTCTTGTTCAAAGTATATTAACTGTTGACATATGAGTTCAGTAAGCCTGGCACATTACTTGGAGATTCTCAGCTTATGGCTGCCTCTCATTGACTCATTATCAAAATACAGTAGGCACTGTCATGCTCCCGGGAACTAGTATAACAAATGGCACTGAAAAGAGGTATAACGTCAAAGATGAACAAGCAAAACATGACATCTTCTTGGTCATAGTTACTGCATAAGTGCTGAGAAAACCCTAATTTCTTTAATGAACTTACAGCCAAACAAGGTAGAAAGCAAAGCACCTTCTAAGAATCAGCTATATTTTTCCTAGTTGCCAATTTGCAAGCCTAAACTTCAGCTTATTGTTTTGAGAAAGTGGGCAAATTAAACTGTCCTAACTTATAAGTCAACAAAAAGGGAGTAATAACTTCAGGAAATGTTCACACCCACAGCCACAATCGAGGCTAACCCCTAGAGGCTCGTGTCCTGAGACTTAGTTTGACAAGTTGAGGTGGTAGAGTCTTTAAGGACAAGTGAGTAGGGAATGCAATTAGGTCAGGACACTGACCTCACAAAATATGGAGGAGATATTATGGGACCAGTTTAGTTCCTATGAGAATGAATTACTAGCGGGGAGCCTGGTCCTTCCCCCTGCACCTCTACTTTACAAGTGACTTAACTCCTCCTCATACACACCAAACATGCCCTGTCATCTACTCTGAAGCTCTCACGGCCCTGAGCAGATACTTTTGATATACTCTTGGATGAAGCATGATTAATAAAAACTCAGAGACAGATATTGGGGTTCAACTTGAAGACCAGAAAAGCAAAGCAGCCAGCCGCTGGCTCTTACCTCAACCTCAGTTCAAAATGGCAATTCTGCCTCAGGAATCTCAAAATGTGACTGAGACTGAGAGCTGTTTCCTCCCATTTTACAATCCTTGCTAGGGTTGGGACTAAAGGCATGCACTACCCAGTTTCTATGACAAACTAATGTGACTATTGGAATTAAAGGTGTGTGTGTGTGTGTGTCACCACTACCTGGTCTATAAAGATGAACAGAGGGGCTGTTTGACTCTCCGATCTTTAGGCAAACTTTATTTATTAAAAAAAAAAAAACAAATGAAATACCACTACACTTGGATGCCCCAGATCATGAGTTAAGTAATCAAGCTTAGGTATTCCTTCAGGCACATACATTAGCAGCTCAGTATTTCCCCAGTGGTGACCGGATGATCATCAGGGAAGGACCTCTATCTTCCCATGACCGAATTAATCCAAATAAGATTACAACTGTCTTAGATTGCTATACTGAGTTTTAAATGGAGTGCTAAAAGATTTCTTAAAAATTATTAGATTAGAACCTATTCACTTTATCTAGGGCTTGGTAAGATTGTCCGAAAGAATGGTTGCCCCAAAATCATTTTCAAGTCTGACACTGTAGCTTTTCTATTGGTGATCTGACCTACACAGTTTCTGTAAAATTAACTTTAATTTGAAAAACCCATGGTTATTCTATTTATAGTTATTACTGTTATGATGAAACATCACAACCCAAAGCAAGTTGGGGAAGAGAGGGTTTATTCAGCCTACACTTCCACATTGTTGTTGATCATTGAAGGAAGTCAGGACAGGAACTCAAGCAAGGTAGAAACCTGGAGACAGGAGCTGATGCAGAAGCCATGAAGAAGTGCTGATTATGGGTTTGCTTGGGCTTGCTTTCTTATAGAACCCAGGACCACCAGTGGAGGGATGGAACCACCCACAATAGGCTGGGCCCTTCCCTACCAATCCTTACAATGCCCTATCAGCTTGCCTGCTTACACCATGATTTTCTGGAGACACGCTCTCAGTTGAGGTTCCATCCTCTCAGTGACTATGGCTTGCGTCATGCTGACAGAAAGCTAGATAGCACAATGGCTGAGATTCGTATAACCTTAAGTAATTGTGATGTTTAATCTGCATTGTCAACTTGACTGGATTTTAAATCACACCTCTAAACTGTCTGTGAAGACATTTCCAGAAGTTTAACTGAGAACAAAAGACACATCTGGACTGTGGGAGCAGCACCTCCTAGGCTGAGGTCTTGGGATACATGAAAGGGGGAACACAGCTAAGCACCAGTTCATGCTGAGGACACAATGTGACCAATGTGACCGTCACTTTAGTGTCCTGCCCACCATGCCCTCCATGTCATGATGCCCTTGCTTCAAGTTGCTTTCACCAAGCATTTTGCCTGAGCACTAAGTAGCTAATAGAGCAATATAGCAGCCATCACTAGTTGAGTTCATATATTGTGAAAATAGGAAATTCTTAAGGGTAAAATCTGATGGAAACTTCAGAATACTGTATCATATTTGCAGAGCTCTCGTAGTATTCAAAGCTTGCTCTCTCACACTCATTGCACCCTTGAAATCACCCACACTAACTACAACAGAAGCCTGATGTATTGCCCCAGGGAAAAAAATAACTTGCAGGAACCCAGACTAAACCCCAAGTCTCTTTAAAAGCTATCACTTTCTTTCCTCATTATTTCATATGACTTGAGAACAAGAAATTTCAACTATTTATGTAAATTCTACCTAGACACCATTATAAATGATCATTTATTATCACAAAGTTCTAGGGGGGAAATTATTTGTGAGAATTTATTACAAAACCAAAACCTTTTGCAGGGCAGTGATGGTGATGTCTTCAGTCCCAGCACTCAGGAGGCAGAGGCAGAGGCAGGTGAATCTCTGAGTTGGAGCCATCCTGGTCTACAGAGCAAGTACCAAGATAGTGGGGGATATATAGAGAAACCCTGTCTCAAAAAAACAAAAACTAATAAACAAAAGCAAAAAATTTCTTTGATTGATGGGACAGTGTGACCCTGGATAAGTGAATGAGAAGAATTTCCACCCAAAGTTGGAAATAGTGCAAATCTATCCCTTGTGAGGCATAGGTGCTATTCAGGGCAGGAATGCTATGTCCTTGAGGGGTTCATGAGAGACTTACAAGAGTTTCACAAGGAGCTCCTTCTTAGCATTTACCCCAAGTTTCTAACAAGGGACTCTGCCACCTTTGAGTATCATCGTTCCACCTACAACAGAACTTGGACTGTCCTAACCACACAAGAGTCTCAACATTTATAAACAACTACTACCAACAATCGAGAGTACCTCTTTAAATTATTTCTGTCCTCTCAGGGCAGAGTTAACCCTGGGCTTCTACAAAGTACTCTTAGAAGAGTAACATACCCTAGTCCCATTCTATAAAAAATTAATAGCTCACCTTATCATTATTATGGGCTAGAATACATAGCCAGACCTTATCAGAAGTTAGCAAGCAAGTGGTTCAACCTCTCTCTAAGTTTCAGGCTCCAAAGTCCTGAACTCTCAATTCTATGGCCATATCTCATTTACTGATACCAAAATCTTCTTAAGACAGGGCTCAGCACTCTGTTTGGAACTAGCCAGTCTTATCAAATGCTCAGCCTCTGACACAGCTGAGTTCTTGCTGGTTCCCTGCATGCTTAGCAGAGCTGATGAAGCTCCACTCACTTCCTCAGCTTCAAGACTCCTTTTGTAATATTGTAAAACTCAGGGCTGGCAGCCAGCCTTCTGCAACTATAACAGATACCTGAAATAAATCAGTGGGTTGAAAAGGGAAAGTTTGTGTCTAGTTTCATGTATTCCAAAATTGCAGTCCTTTGCCACTTGGCCCCATTGCTTTGGTCTATGGTGAAACTGAACATCATGGTGGAAGTGTGGGTGGAGATGGTTGCTCATGTCATGGAGGAAAGGAAGTAAAAGGGAGAAGCAGGAAGACCACAGCACCTCAACGGTCCCTTTAAAGGCACCCTTCCCAGGCCTCACCTGAAAGTACTACTACCACACACTGGGGAACCAGCCTTCAACATGCATTTGGGGACATTCAGGTCACAAATTATAGCAACTGACCTAATTGATAGTCCTCTGCTGCAAGCTACGTGAAAAATAACACAATCCATGGCTGTGCAAAACAACAACAGTGTTTAAACAAATCCTTTTTCTCTGAGTAAGCTCATTTTTTTTTAGGCTGCACACTAGAAGGAAATGAAATTACAGCAGCAGATTCCACAGTTCTGAAAAGAGTCTCTGAAGTTCTTGTTGTAGTGAAAGGCCTTGCAAATTATACAGACAAATCCTGGAAGTTTAAGAGAGTTGGTTTTTCTTCCAGCATTTGACTGACAACAAAGTTGCAAAAGCAAACTTGGCTCCATTTTTCTCAGCCCAGCAGGACAACCGCCCTGCAGGAACGGAATTATCATCATGAATAAACTATAAAACACACAGACATTCTCCCTTATTGAAAGAGGCCACATTCGTGCTGCAGGAGGGCCATCCTGAACACACCCCATGGAAGAATACAGACACGGGAGGGGGGTAGGGGGGAAGCTAAGTCAGACCCCAGTTCGCACTTTCAATGATTCATAGCAGGGGGTGACCAAATAGGAGGATTGCCCCAAGTCAACGTTGATGATTTCTTTGCATATCTGACTGAATATAATTTTAGGTCTAAATGAAAACTAACAAATTGAAGATAAAGTTAGTTAATGACAACTCCCTGAGGATAAAAGTACTCTCTCGATTTATGTGATTTGCACTTGGCTGTACATTTTCATTGCTGTTTATATTTTTCATTGTCCTAATTGCTTACTTGATCATAGTAAAAAGACTTTGCTAGCTCAAAGTTCATATTCATTTAAGTTACGGTCATTTCAAACCAGAATTTTAGCTTATTTTTATAGCAGAAGTGCAGGATTTCATTCCTGTGGAGTAACTGAGACTCAGCATCACCAGTCACCATAGCTAGAACATCTCATTCTCAACCAGGATCTTCATTTGCTTTTTTATCTTAAAAAATAAAATAAACAGAAAAGCATTCTTCAATGACTCATAAAACTCAACTTTCCATTTTGACTGGACAAATAAGACCAAATCATAGTGATTTCCTTTGGTCTAGAAATGAAGAAATCAATGCACAGAGCGATTAGGTAGGCTCGAAATGAAATTCAACCTCAAGTCTCCAATTTAGGAGTCTAAAAATGATATCACAGCACATGCAATCCTTTATTTTCCCAAGCATTCAGGTTCTGTACTTGTTGATTAAAACCAGGACAGGAAAAAGGGAACTGTGATACCCCTAAATTCTGAAGTGCCAAAGCCTGGAGGCACACAGTATTTATTGGTTCCATCACAAATTTCTCAGGTCAAGATGACCTCCATCTTACACGTGGGTGAAAGTAATAAGAAAAGCACTTTCAGGGCGGACTACGGTCCATGGGCTGCTGGAAGATGCCCACGTGTGGTTCTCTCCATTGAAAAGAAGCCCCGCATATGACTCCACAACTACACGGAGCTGAGAAGTTGAGCAAAGAACACGTACCTCCCAGCCTTCAATGTGTGACTGCCACTCTTCCAAAGCTTCCAGTTTCTCCATCTGTCTCTTGGCCTCGTTTATGTTGGAACAGACAGCTTTCATGGCTTGGAGGGCTTCCATCAATGCTGTGTAGTCACCGTGTTTCCGTGGAGTCCGCTTCAGTAATTCCTGTTTATACACAGAAAACAAACCACCCTTTGATCTCCAGTTCTGTGGTCCACCAGGTTCAGACTGACCAGGAAATGCAAACTACAAAGACGGTGACAGCCACGCTGCTAAGTGACATCATCAACTCCACTAAGATAAAGATCAAAGGCAAAAGGTCAAATCAATGAGTAAGCACTATTTAATGCTCATTTTTGTAGTCATTGTGATCTTTCCTCAAACTTAACTGCAGTTTAGAACCGGCACAAGGTTTCTTCTCTCGCACAAATCACCAAATATCCCACCTGAACCATATCAAAGTTTTTATAATCTGACTTTTGTTATAACAGAAGCATATCAGTATACATTAATTTCCTTTTCTTAAGAGTATTTACCAGATCTTCACATAAATAAGCACCACAGTTTCAAAACTGAATCAAATTGATATTTCTAATATCTTTTGAGAAACTATAACAATATGCTATGAATATGGCAACATTTGTATATATTTTCTTCTCTAGCAAAAAGCACTAATTGATCAGTTCCACACCATCCCACCATTAGAAGAGAGATCTATGTCACCTCCACCAGTTGCTCTTGCTCCTTCTGCTTTTGATATTTGAAATGAAAAGAAAAACAAATAAAAGTACTATCCCCAAAGCAAAAACTAAGACCTAAATAAGGACGCTTCTTTTCATTTCAAATATCAAAAGCAGAACAATCTGTAATATTTTAAGTGTATTCAATAGTCTTCATCGCTGTTCTTTCGAAGCACAAAGCTAAACATCTTCACCCACTGTCTAGACAGATGTGACCACACTGTTTTTTAATTAGCCATTTGTTTCTTTATGGCAGTTGTCATCATCAAGGCACTAACACAATTAGAGAAACCCTGAGGCGTAATTTCAGGTTGTTTTTATTTTTATTTCTCGACATGCAATGGGAAGGCAGGCAGTTCTTAGCTGTTTCACTGTTGAATACTTTGAAATAAACTTTGACCTTGTGTTTGATACACATCACACTATTCCCAAGATGAAGTCGGAATTTTAATTCTGGACCCCAAATCCATAAGAGGGATATGCAACCTCAGAAGTAAATTCTCGGAAACAAAGACTTTTTAAAATTATACGAAATGTGGACGTCAATCTTCAGGACAGAATGTGGGTCCCTGGAATGGTACCCAACACTAATCTCAGGACTTGAGGCATGAGTTGGATAAATGTGAAATGAACAAAAAACAATGACTCTACTGGTCACTCACTCTCAGATTCTGAAAGTTCTTCACAACATAATCCAGTGCATTTTAACACTTTCCTCTGAATAAATAAAACCACTCAAAAGAATCCAAGATTAATTTTTCAATATAGGCCTATCTGTATATATAAGTCTTTTTCATTTTTTGTGAATGGAAATTGCCTTCCCAAAGGGCAAGGAGGCCACCTCTGCTTCACGTTTCTCAACTACTCTCTTTCGTGTAGATGTATCTATGTATCATAGATATACAGGGATGTATCTATCTATAATGCCTATAAAAATAATTAAATATAAACATGTAAGGCCATCCCTAATCAGCCATGAGTGATTAAACACAATCACTTGTTTATGATGTATTCTTAACATTCCCTTCTTGCCCTTACAATAAAGAAAATATCTGGGACCCCAATAGGAGATCAGGGATAAGAACAACTATGGGTGCATAAGCATACTGAATCCCTTAGCTGGAGATTTGCAGGGATGCTCAGAGCATCAGAACATATAGAACCATGCTGATATTGATACTGCAAGTTATAGGCCATACCAAAACTTTTCAGCTGGAGGTCCCTGCCTTTGCTTCACCATAAGGCTTTTCACAGCTTAGCTAAGCCACTCTAGACCAGTTTTGTAATACAAAATCCTTCTTTAACAAAATGCTAAAACCATTTTTATAGGCCGCAGAGGTCCATAAAGTGTCTGCCACATAAGCATGAGGACCCAAATTCTGATCCCCAGAGTCTGCGTCAAAATCTGGGTGTGATTGTCTGCCCCTACAACCCTACTGGTAAGGGTGAGAACTGAGACTCCAGAACCCCCGACACTCATTAGTCATCCAGTTTAGGCAAGTTGATAAGTTTTAGGCTCAGTAAAAGAGAGACCTTGCTTAAAAAAAAAAAAAAAAAGTAGAGAGCAATCAAGGAAAGATACCCTGAAGGTGGATAAGCACCCTGACAGGCAGACAGCAAAGGAAGGAGGCTATAGGTAAACAAGCAGATGGTAAATTTCTGAATTCTCTATCCAGAACAAAGGCTGTGTGCAAAACAGCCCCAACACACACACACACACACACACACACACACACACACACACACACACACACACACACGAAGCCCCAGACATTCCCCAGGCTGGTCCTGGACATGTCTCAATTCTCATGAAGCTGTGTGCCTAGCAGCTCCCTCTCCTTTGTATACATTGACCACACCCAGATAAAGGGAGAGGCCCCTGATCATAACACCAAAACAATGAAAAACTTCAAGTCCTCCCTGGGGTTTGGATTTCTGAATCTCCTCAGCACTTATTGGGAGTCTTCTGTGGGTGTATGTGCTTCTTTTTCTTTTTTAGCAAAGTTTTCTTCCTACCATGTCTGAGGTGCTCCCTTCCCAGACAGTAACATTTTTTGAAGACTTGCCTGCAAGTCCCTCAGAGGATCACCTAAATATTAAGGTCAGGATAAACTGAGTCAAGCCATGAAAGCATGGCATGGGGCAACCACTGGGTTTGCTGGCATCCCTTCCCTATCCTGGAACAGGAACACCACCACTGCTACATTTAAGGAATGATGGAAACTGCAGGCTGGTCGTTTTATTTTTCCCACTTCTCTGATAGGGAAGGTTCACTTTCAAATTTAGTTCTTCTGCCTTTGTTTCAGAGAGCAAAAAAAATCTTTCAGACAGCCCTGACTAAAAGTGCCATGGTTTGCACCCACTCCTTGGGTCGAGGCTGCAGATCTCTTACAAGTTAGTCAGGCAGCTGGCTCCAAAGAGACTTTCTGAACTTTACTCCTCATGAGATTGGATTTTTTTTTATCTTTATCCTAACAACCACAGTTTTCTCTGATTGGGCAGGATCTTGTTAGAGTCTTATCTAGTCTTCTCTGACTGGGTGAGATCTTGTTAGGGTCTTAACTTGTCTTCTCTGACTGGGTGGGATCTTGTTAGGGTCTTATCTAGTCTTCTCTGACTACACAGGATCTTGTTGGCATCTTATTGCGTCTACTCTAGTTGAGCAGGATCTTGTTAGGGCATTATTTTGTCTGACTTCCAACATTCTTTAGTTAGGGTCTTAGCTCCTCTCCCCTAAGTCGGAAGAAAAGGAACCATTGACAGAGCAGTTAGCAACCTATTGGGCTGTTAGGTAATATAGAAGTTATCTGCCACCCTACCAGAATTTTGACCAGAAGTCAGCTAGTTCCTTTTTCTGTTCTATGTGTGAAATAATTGGAGAGGGGGAGCAAATGTAAATTAAAATCTGAGAACTGGATTTGAGGGGCTTAATCTGGAGACTACCTTCATAGAGCATAAAGCATTCTACAAAGATCCTGTCTGGGGGCAACTTAACTGGGGTTCATACTGATCCACCAGTAGCCAAGAAGTGTGATGCTGTCTCTGTGATACTTTCTGACACCTCTCACATTAAGGAGGATGCCACATCAGTGAACTATGGCTCAAACTCTAACCCAGGGAGAAATGATATGGAAGAGGGAAAGTTATTAGAAGAAAACCCTTCACCCAAAAAAACCCAAGTAGTAAGTGAAAAGCCTCCAGGGATCTATCCTGATCTCTGGGAAGACCAAGACCCACAGTAACTTGTATATGCTCACCACCATTATCCCAAGGAGAAACAAAGTAAGTGTCCTTGTACTCTCCCAACACACAAAAGGACTGTTTCCTTTCAGGTGGAGTTATGTTCATCCAGGCCTCCTTTACTTTGGCAGAACTGAATGACTGTGATGTTCTATGGAGGATCCACACAAGGGTGATCAATATTTTGAACTAACCCAGATATCTGAAGAATGGCGCGAAGAAGTAATGATATCATTAGTACAAGCACTACTCTTCTGGAGAAGAGAAGAGCGTTAGGGCAGCTCTCTTGAAGCAGGAAGGATGAAAGTGGACATGGGCTTTCCAATGGGGTATAAGGCTAGACCCTCGCAGAAGTCCTTCTGAAATCCCACTGACCACATGAAGGATGGAAAGGACGTTTGTTTTGCTGTGTTATAGAGGGTCTTAGAAGGCTAAAGTCAAAACTCCTTCTTAGTGCCCGTTATACACTACAGGAAGACAAGGAGGACTGCAATGGAAAAATATACCAATGTATCCTGAATCACTGGAGAATGCATTCCTAAAAGCCATGCTCTTAACTCATACAGCTCAGACACTCATAAAAACCTCCAGACACTAGTAGCTGTCCCAGACAAAACAATAGCAAGGTTTTTTTTAATTTGTCCAGGTCACAAACTCAGTCTTTTTATAACAGAACCCTGAAAAGAAATAAAAAAGGACCAGCACCATGGGCAGTTAGTGGTCACAAGAGCCAATCAGATAAATGCTCTCCCTCTCCTCCCCACCCCCCTACAGTCTAAGCCTAAGGCTTGCTTCCTCTGTGTGCAAGAAGGTCACTTCCTGTTGGAAATGCCCTCAGAGGCTTCTTGAACCTTGATTCATCTGTAAAGGAAATCACTGACAACACCAATGCCTTCCAGCCCAGCTGGGCTTCATTCCTTTCCATAATGATAGGTCTGGTGGTGAAAGGGCTTCCTATACTGGCTCCTCTCATGTTCAGACAATCTTGAAGAGCCCTGTGAATTTGGGACTGCAAGAAGCATAAGGTTAGATTCATGACTGACTGAGGAGTGTGATTATTAGCATTGACCCTGTACCCTGTTTCCTGATCCTGAAGGTTTATAATTCAGGGTCTATTAGGCCAGCCCCTAAACTGCTATTTCACTCAACTGTTTGTTTGTTTGTATGTTCAAGGGGAGACCTCCACTTCTGTTAATTCTTTTCCTTAGTTCTCCATACCCTGTCTCCTCTGCTGAGAAGAAACCTTTGGTCTAGACTCAAGGTCAGACTGCTTCTCCCTTCAGGGCAGAACACTATTGCTTATCTCCCTGGAGAGCAAAGTCAAGGCTGCAGTGTTGACAGATGGAAGTGCCTTGAGGCTATAGAGGAAGCTAAAATGGCCTCTTCTGTAGTCATATATCATCATAAAGATCCTGTCTATTTTCTTGATCAGAAACAATATCAGAAGGGGACTTCTCTCCATAATTCAAGAGCTAATGAAATAAGGATGAGTGGTTGAAGGTTCTAGTACACAGAACATCCCATCCTTGGAGTCAGCACAAGACCTACAAACGGAAGTCAGTCCAGGGTCTCTGTATGATCAATGACAGAGTGGCTCCCGTCCATCCAGTAGTTCCTAATTCTCACACTCTTCTCACCTAGATTTCCCTAATAAGACTCATTAGTCAGTGCTAGATCTGTTTGCTTGTTTGTTTATTTGTTTTTCCAATGGGGGTTTCTCTGTGTAGCTGCAATTCCTAGAGCTCATTCTATAGGTCAGCCTATAGCCTTAAACTCAGAGATCTGCTTGCCTCTGCCTCCCAAATGCTAATACTAAACCACTATGTGCTACTGCTACCACCATCACCTGGCGAGTGCTGGATCATAAAGACCCTTTTATATACATCTCACTTCAGCCCATAATCAGTTTCTATTTGCTTTTGAAGACCCCACATGTAGAACAAGATAAGTTATTTGGACTCTCCTATTCCAGGGGTTTTGAGACAGTCTGCCTATTTGACTTAATTCTTTCCTGAGACTGGATGAGATGAACTTATCATAATAACCATGTAGATGGCCTCTTATATGAGCCAACCAAAAGCCTCGTATCCCAGAGAAAACATCCAGAAAATCCCAGCTATATAAAGCAGAAGTTGCCTACTTGGGCCTTGCCTTTCCAAAAGTGCCCAGAGCTTTAGGACCAGAATGAGTCTGACCCATCTTTGCCTTCCTTCTCTCCCATGCATGCTCACCCAAGCCCTCACACAGATGAAAGCCTTTCAGGAAGTTATAGAATATTGTAGAATGTAGCTCCTTGGATAGTCAGTGCTGGCGACACTTCTAAATCAGGCCCGTAAGGGGACTCAGTCACAAGAATTCACCAGAGTTGAATTGCTTAGTCTCAGCAAGCCTTCCTGAAAACTTGAAAAGTCACTAACCAAAGCTCCTGCCTTAGGCTTGCCTAGTGAGCCTAAGTTTCACCTGTATGTAGGGAAGAGCTCTAGGGGGGAGTTACTCAACACATGTTCCATTTCCTCAAGTCATACAGATAGCTAAGGAATTAGATGAGGTAACAGGGCCTGGGAGCAGTTGTTACTTTCAGACTCCAGATTCCTGGAGCTCAAAAGGTTCCCTAGGGCTCCCCCTCACAGTTCACAAGTGTCATTACACTTGGTCGTTCTGGAAAATATGAGAAACAGTGGCTCTCAACCTTCCTAATGCTGAGACCCTTTAATACAGTTCCTCATGTTGTGGTGACCTCCAATCATAAAACTATTTTAATTGCTACTTCATAACTGTAATTATGCTATTGTTATGAATATCTGGATTTTTGATAGTCTTAGGCAACTCCTGTGGAAGGGATTGGACCCTCAATAGGGGTTGTGACCCACAGGTTTAGAACCACTGCAAATCTACTTCACAGAACGTTCCCTAAATATTAGACCCTCATAGTAGAGGGACATGAAATTACTCTTCAGATCTGTCCAAGCCTGAACCTAGCCATCAACCTTTCAGAAAAGGAAGGGGAGCCTCTCCACTCCTGTCAGGAGGTCCTCCACAGAAAACTGCGTAGCCCATACTGGTCTCTCAGATCAACCCCTGACTGGTCCTCTAGACAGAGGGAATTTCTTTTGTGAAAGAAAGATCTGACATGCAGGAAATGTAATAATCACTGAACTGGAAGTGCTTGAA
The DNA here is from genome assembly GCF_014885135.2 of Alexandromys fortis. Taxonomy (NCBI): domain Eukaryota; kingdom Metazoa; phylum Chordata; class Mammalia; order Rodentia; family Cricetidae; genus Alexandromys; species Alexandromys fortis. The sequence continues at coordinate 10,137,136 of NW_026067923.1, forward strand.
TCAGGACCAATATTACCAAACTCTACTACTCAACTAGGCAAGCTAAAAGCACTTATTTTAGCTGTAGAACTGTCCAAAGGGAAAAGAGTCAATATTTACCTACACAGATGTCAAATACGACTTCCTCGTCCTCCATGGCCATAGAACCACATAGAAGGAATTTGGCCTCCTCCTAATGACAGCTGAGCTCCCTATCAAGTAATCTCAAGAAATTCTTAGGCTCCTGATGGGGTAGAGTCTTCTGTTTTGTGTTAATTTCATTGGTTAAATGAAGAAACTGCCTTGGCCCTTTAATAGGACAGAAAAATTAGGTAGGCGGAGTAGACAGAACAGAATGCTAGGAGAAAGAAGCCAAGTCAGGCAGTAGCCATGATTCTCCCACTCCAGACAGACAGAGGTTAAGATCTTTCCTGGTAAGCCAGCTCGTGGTGCTACACAGAATATTAGAAATGGGTTAGATCAATATATAAGAGCTAGCCAATAAGAGGTTAAAACTAATGGGCCAAGCAGTGTTTAAAAGAATATAGTTTCCGTGTAATTATTTTGGGGCATAAGCTAGCCAGGAGGCCAGGAGCTGGGGCAGCAGGGAAGCAGCCTGCAGCTCCATACAACAGGCTCCTGAATGTAATCCTTTTGGTCACTCGGGTGGCTGACATCCACCCACTGTCCTGGATATCAGAAAGGGGATGACCCACAGGCAAGAGAAGTAAGACAACTGACTCTGAGGACAAGAGGGCTGCACTGGAATACAAGGAACACTGTACTCTGGGAGGAATCTCTGCTGCCTTGTGAAAGAGCCAAAAAACTCCTCTGAGAAACCAGCTTTAGCCTTTAAAACCAGACATCAGCAATGATGGCAGCTAACATCTAAGCACCAATTATTACTGCCCTACAATAAAAGTTCTAAAGTCCTTCATCTGACATATCATTTGGGACAATGAAGCATGCTCATACTGGCAAAAAGAATGCTCAAGAGACAAGGCCTGAAAGAAACAATCCATCAGACGGTACAAGGATGAGAGATATGGCAGAGACATAACTACTGTGCAGTTATGCTCTTGTACACAGTAAAGACTTGTCACTCGTATTGGTTTAATAAAACACTGATTGGCCAGTAGCCAGGCAAAAAGTAATGGTGGGGAAACCAGACTAGGAGAATTCTGGGAAGAGGAAAGGCAGAAATGCAGTCACCAGCCAGATGCAGAGGAAACATGATAAGAATGCTTTGCTGAGAAAAGGTGCCAAGCTATGCAGCTAAACATAGACAAGAATTATGAGTTAATTTAAGTTGTAAGAGCTAGATAATAATAATCCTCAGCTAATAGGCCAAACAGTTTATAATTAATATAAGCCTTTGTGTTTTTCTTTGGAATTGAATGGCTGCAAGGCTGGGTGGGATAGAAACTTCTGTCTACAAATGGCACTCAAACTTCTGGCCAGAATTCCCACATAAAGATTGAGAAAGTTTTTTAAAAAGGATTTTAGACAGACAAGAACAGAGTCAAACACAGTTTCTTGGTAACTGTCTTTTCTCTGATAGGCTCTGTTTCCTGGTGATAAGCAGAGGTGAGGCTCCTTTAAGAGAGGCTTCCTGACTCAGCAAAATCCTCACAATTCTTGTAAAAGGTCCTGCCACCAAACACTTCAGTGATGTTTATGAGCAGTCTGAGGCATGCTTCTTCATGATGGCATGGACCTTGAAACTCTACAGAGTTGTGTCAATAGATATGACTCCCGAAAGTGCCTCTGCCATGAAGTTAGACTCTCAGAAAGCAAAGGAATGAGGTGGAGTCAGACACCAAAGCTGCAGCTTTAATCCTAGCTTTTTACTTAGCAGATTTAAGACTCATGTGCTCAGAAAAAGTTAGAGATATTACAGTAAAGACAGATTCAAATGGAAAAACAAATGTCTCTAAATTGTTTACAGTGTATTCAAAAATATGGGTAGGCTTGGGAGAGAAAAGAAAAAGGATAAAGTCCTTAAAAAAAGAAATAGAATAGCCAGGCATGTTGGTGTATGCCTTAAATCCCAGCGCTTGGGAGGCAGAAGAAGGCAGATCTCTGTGGGCTCAAGGTAAGTCTGGCTTACAGAGTGAGCTCCAGGATAGTCAAAGATATACAAAGAAACCCTGTCTCAAAAAAACAAATATTAAAAAAATAAAAATAAAAAATAGAGTAAAAAATGCCACGTAAAGATGGAAAATGTCTGGGTATTGTATATTATTATGTTGTCTTTAAATTGTTTGGTTGCTGAGAAAGGAGCAACAGCTGCTAAAAGACATTTGATTATAAATGCTGTTGGATCAATCCAACCTATAGATTTTGAAAATGCCTTGACTTCAAAATTGAAATCAAAATATAGGTTACCTTGGAGAAGAGGTTTTGCTTTTGTTTCCATAGGAAATGAGAGGCTGTGTATTCATTCTTGGTTAAAAAAATAAGGTTTAATTGAGAAAGACCCCCTGAAAAATCTCCAATGGGAGCAGATGGCCCAGATGAGCCAATGTTTCAGAGCACCTCTGCTGCAGTCTCCTCTGAGTTCTGGATCAAGAATAGGATCAAGGCTGCTGACTGGGATGATCCAGCCTCACAGAATACTTCAGTCAAGACTTGGCCATAATCCTAAATTTACTTTGGGTCCCTATAAGATTACCAGTGTCCCCAATCAGCAGGAGATAGCCTAGAAAACTATGCCCACATTTCCGTCCTCAAAAAAAATGGATTATGGATGTTTGTCTTTGTTTATTGTGTTAGTTACAAGTTGTTATGGACAATGGTCAGGAAAAAGCTAAACAAAGGAGATTAGATTCAGAGTTCTTGTTTTGAAATGAAAAAAGGGGAAATATTGTGGGAGAATGCTTTTGTACAGTGTAAGAATTTGTCATTCATATTGGTTTAATAAAACACTGGTTTGACAGTAGTCAGACAGGAAGTATAGGCAGGGCAATCAGACTAAGAGAATTCTGGGAAGAGGAAAGGCAGAGACACAATAACCACCCAGACACTGGGCAAGTAAGATGAGAATGCCTTACTGAGAAACTGTATGAAGCTACATGGCTAGACATAGACAAGAATTATGGATTAATTTAAGTTGTAAGAGCTAGTTAATAATAATCCTCAGCTAATAGGCCCAATAGTTTATCCAAAACCCAGAGGTAGTTAGGGTGTTGCTCTCCAAAATAATTACTAGATTTTGAATACTTAAATGTCTCTAGAGTGGCAATGGGCCAGGCCTGCTCATTTCTCAGGGTCTGACTAAAGCCTTGGAAATTCAGTATCATCTGCATCATCTACATTTTCTTGACAGCCCAAGACTCCTGGAAAGTTAAAGTAGGCTAGTATTCTCCTAAAAGACACCAAAGGAAGTTATTTGGAGAAATCATATATATTTACCACGGTCTAACTCAGATTTAGGAATATGCCTAATTTCCAAGGTCTCATACACAATAAAACTTTTCTCACCAATGATTTTGACCAAACCCTGAAACAATCAATGGTGACTTGCAACAACAGCTGGCAAAATTCCAGGAGATCTATCAGAACTACAGACATGCTTTTTCAAAGAAGGACACAAAGCAACTCCCTCTTTCTGTCCAGGAAGCTTAGTATTAATCAAGACATCAGACTCAAATTGAAAGCCTTGTCCACCTCCTATGGGAGAGCCCATATCCTGTTTTGCTAGCCACCGCCCCCCCACCCCTGCACAGGAGGTGGAGTTTCAGAACTAGACACATGGCTTCAGCTACCAGGTTCAAGATTGCTTCGGTCTTCCCTGAAAAAAAAAAAAAAAAACAAGAGACCCCAGGAAAATGTCACCTCAAACTGATCTTCAAATGTCAACCCTGTTCAAATTCAATACCTCTGCATGATTGGGCTATCTTCTCTAGGCACTGGTTTCTCACTCGCCTGCCACAGTTACTGCTCTCTAGCTATCATGACTGCTCCTACACAGGCCATGGTGTCATTTCTCTTCATCATGGCCCTTTTGGAGATTTTGTTACCTCCTTATCAATAACCCTGTACCTTCCACAGACTCTGGAGATCTTTCGGCCATATTCTAGAAGATGGGTTGACAAAGACACTTTCACTGTATGACAGACAATAACAGGAGTGTGAAACCACACTGCCCACGGCACGTGAAGCATCCATTCAGGCTTCCTGTTTCACTTCCCCACCTTCACTCTACTCTAGAAATAAAACCAGCCTAGACCTTGACAAAGAGGAACACATTTCACAGATTCTCTTCTGCACTGACCAAGACCCCCATTGGGACCAACTCATTCTACCCCTTCCAGGATAATAAATGTTTTTAAGACAACAGCTACAAACCCTTTCTGATCACCATCAACATGATAGATGCCACCTGATTGCAATCTTCTTCGCCAACTAGGAGTAACCAAACGTTTGGTTCAAAGATCCAAATATGTGAAAATCACTGCAATATAGAACAGAATAAAACAAGAAAGACAGCAAAACCTTACCCTGTACCTGCAACTTCGGAATTTCCTCATGGACATTCCCAAGTACAAGGTGTGACCCAGTAGGCTCACATACTCTCCAATATCACCCTTACTATTCATGCCAGATAAAACTGGAATCCATGTGGGCACACCAGACTTGGGCTTCCCTGGGGACTGTCCCCACCACTCCGAACCTCCTATAGGCTATCTATTGGTTTTGGATTCCCATTTTTATCCTAATCTGAATTCACAGCCCTAAAACAGAGACAAGTTTCCCAGTTGTGGTCCCTAATCTTGCCTGAGGAATCTATGATTGAGGAGAATTCCCCAGTTACCTTAACCTCACACAAAAATCTGGGAGACAAACTTCCTCAAGAATATCCATCCTCTATCTAACCATGAGTTATCTCCTTGGGGAAATAAGCACAAACTTAGGGTTCACCAAAGTGCTAGAATGGGCCACCTCAGAGGAACGGCAATCCCTTGAAAAGGATTCCCTAGCCAAACAAGCCATAAAGTCAATCTCTTATTCCAAGCAGAAGGAAAAGAATAGAACATTTAACAAAAGAAAATTCAGGTCTAAAGAATAGATGGTATCTATTAGACCCAGTCTCCAAAAAAAAAAAAAATATTTCCATCACATGAGGAAAGAGGGCATGTATTTAGATCTAACAAAAGTTTATTAACTTTATTAAATGAAATGGGATCCAAATTGCCTATGTGTCAATGGCCTATCCTCCCAAATGTTGAACCTAACTCTGAGAACATCTTTTCTAATTATGGTATGCCCTTTCTTTCAAAGAAAACTCCATACCACTGTAATATCTCATCTTGTATACTGACTGAAGCTACAAAATAAATACCTTATCATAAAACTTATAGTCTTGGGAAAATCATTAATGGCACCCAAGTAGTGCTGATAGGATAGTGTTGGGCAATCTTACCAAACCTGATCCGGGGGATTATATTGATCCCTATTTAGAGCGTGAGCTCTGGCTGGGTTCAAAAAAGGAAGAGACTCTGACTTCATTCACACTTGGCCGGTGGTGTCTAACCTCAGAAGAAATAAATTCTGGTACACTAGCAAGCACATCTGTTGTTGGAAGGGAATGATCAAGGGGATGATTACTTTCACTGACTTTTCATGTAAGGCCTCTGACCTTCAACTCCCCAGTATGAGAATCCGGTGCACCAATTCACTAATTATACTAGACCTTGATCCCTTGTCCAAAATTTGCATCAGTAACAATGTGGGGGGAAGTCTTTTCACTGACCTTGTCCCTTGATGTTCTGCATAGGTTTGAAATAGGAGAAACCCATGGGCTTGCTGATAATTTGAAACTCACTGATTAAAAGAACCCCAATCTCTTGAGTCAAACCAACAGCATTCTTGACAAAGTACAGCTAGTAGTAGATCAAGAAGGTAGAGACATCATAGTCTGACCAGTGCTTATAATCAGGCATGCAGCAGATTCTGTAGGTGGTGTTCCTGCATGTTCTCCTCCCTCAACAAGGGTGTCCATGGACCAACACTCTCTTTAATCATATTCTTGCTAGGCCTTAAAACTGTGCTAGTGGCCCTATAGGTTACAGGTACCAATGAGAGAGGGAAGTAAGCAGACAGACAGGTGAAAGGTACATTGGTATACAACATGATGGCCAACTTCCAGCTTCTTCATCCAGAACAAAGCCTTGATGAACTTACCCTCCAACCCCAACTGGGGTGCTCCTTCTAGCTGACCTGCCCTGACACGACCAGAGCCAGTTCAAAACCTGACTCTATAGGCCTATCAGATCCCTCTTTTTTCTTAAGTTGACCAGGCAAAAATAATGGGAGGGGGACTTTCCCTACATCACTAATAATACCTTAAAGATCCAAGCCCTCCCAGCAGGTTCATATTTTTAGTTTCTAAATACCTTTTTGCCTCACTCTGCCTCTCTCTCTGACTCTGTCTCTCTGTGTGTGTATGTGTGTGCATGTGTGTGCATGTGTGTACACTTTTAATGCAGTTTGTTTCCTGCCTCTTTTTTTAGGGTGTTTGTGATTTTGATTTTTTGCGAGACAGGGTTTCTATGTAGTCAGAGATCTGTCTGCCTTTACCTCCTGAGTTCTGGGACCTAAGGTTTGTGCTGGAACCACTTGTTTTTTTTCCCCCTGTCCTTTTATTTCTTACTTGATGGAGAAACCAAACCTGATCAAGACCCTAGACAGCAATAACTGGATTTCAACAATGGCTTTCCACATGCATGCATACATACACGATAAGCACACTTACACATGTGCACAAACCTACACTAACTAGGACATATAACAACCCATATACTATTAATGCACACAAATTTTATAAGACAGTCAACTTATACAGCTCATAAAACTATAACAATATTTATTTCTAGTTGCTTTTCATAACATTTATGTTCCATAGTATTTCATAATATATTTTAAAAAACAGAAGCAATCCATAATTAATTTAGTAAAATAAATAAGAATAAAGTAGATATGAATGATAATGAATAATACCAAACACTATTCTAAGATAGATGTAAAATAGCAAAATCAATTATTCTTTCAGAGTCCTATGTACATGTAAATAAATATATATCCATGTGTTGTTTATAAATTCATATACTATGACTTCATGATAATCCTCATCATCATCTCTGTTCTCCCAATGCAAACTCAAGGCTTTAAGAGGTTCAATTGCACACCTCAGACAGAGAGTTAGTAGAGAACCCCTGTAATTTGAACTCAGGGTTCATGCATCCAACCCTCCCTCCAATTCCCTACCCTAAGGCTGAAATCTCAAAAGCTATAGTTTCAGACTTGCTATTCAGGTACAACACTGTCTCATCACACTAAAAACTCTGGTTACTCTCAGACCTGCAGCAGCTGCTAGGGTGGTGTTTACTTCTGTGACAGGAGTGCTTTCGACCCTGTGTTCTACCGCGCTTGTTCCGTGTGATCCACACAACACCTTTACAGTAATTGCTTAAAAGGCAAGTGTATCTTAAAGTTGTCTTGATTTGCATTTCCCTGATCGCTAAGGAAGTTGAGCATGACCTTAGGTGTCTTTTGGCCATTTGAACTTCTTCTGTTGAGAGATCTCTGTTCAACTCAGTGCCCCATTTTATAATTGGGTTGATTAGCCTTTTACGGTCTAGTTTCTTGAGTTCTTTATATATTTTGGAGATCAGACCTTTGTCAGTTGAGGGGTTGGTGAAGATCTTCTCCCAGTCAGTGGGTTGCCTTTCTGTCTTAGCGACAGTGTCCTTTGCTTTACAGAAGCTTCTCAGTCTCAGGAGGTCCCATTTATTCGATGAAGCCCTTACTGTCTGTGCTGCTGGGGTTATACGTAGGAAGTGGTCTCCTGTGCCCACGTGTTCTAGAGTACTTCCCACTTTCTCTTCAATCAGGTTCAGTGTGTTTGGACTGATATTGAGGTCTTTCACCCACTTGGACTTGAGTTTTGTGCATGGTGATAGATATGGGTCTATTTTCATTCTTCTACAGATTGACATCCAGTTTACTGGACCTATTGGTTTTGTGGGAGCCTAAGCAGTTTCGTGGATGCTCACCTTACTAGACCTGGATGGAGGTGGGTGGTCCTTGGACTTCCCACAGGGCAGAGAACCCTGATTGCTTATTGGGCTGACGAGGGAGGGGGACTTGGTTGGGGGAGGGGGAGGGAAAGGGGAGGCGGCGGTGGGGAAGAGACAGAAATGTTAAATAAATAAATAAATTTAAAAAAAAATAAAAATAAAAATAAAAAAAAAAAGGCAAGTGTATTAGTTAAGTTTCTATTGTTATAATATACACCATGACCCCTGAAAGGGTTTGTTTCAGATTACAGCCCATCTATACGGGAAATCAGGACAGAAACCGGGAAGCAGGAATTGAAGCAGAGGCAAGGAGGACCACCGCTTACTGGTGTGTTCCCATGGTTTGCTTAGCTTCCATCTGCCCACAGTGGACTGCACCTTCGCACGTCAATTGTTAATCAAGAAAATGCCCCCAAGACTAGTCCACGAACCAAACTGATGGAGGTATTTTCTCAATAGATGTCCCCTTCTCCCAGATGGCCCGAGCTAGTGTCAAGTTGAAAAAAAAAAAAAAAAAAAAACCTAACTGACACACTAAGCTTTGAAATTGTGTAATTTAACCTTAATGTCATTAGCATCAAGTCACTACAATATAGAGAAACCAAAAATAGACCAACAGTGGAATTATACAAAGTTCTCTGTGGCTAAAATGCTATGTAAACCAGCCATAATGGATTTAATGTGGTCTTTTCTAAAGCTAATGCATTTACTCCAAATGAAACTCAAACAAGTACATGTGTTTCAAAGAGCACTAAAAGCTTCCTTTAATGGCCTTTCTACTAAAGCTTTGTTTCCTATTCCATACAGAAATTTATGACAAAAGAGCCATTTTTTTCAGTAATTATGGTCTCTTCTTTTAAGAATATCAGCATCTTTAAAAGATATTTTTGAAGTCAACAAAATATTAAGACACTAACACACACTGCAACATTCAATACCTTCAAGAGGAGAGGGTACTTGCATATTCTTTGTATTGGGGTCACTAAGTACCCTTCCAGGGGAACGTCTGTGTTCTTCCGTCCTCCCAGCAGCATGCAGTTCTACAGGGAAAACAAACATACATAAGTACATCCTGCAAATCTGAGGCTGCAAAACTATTCCGCCAAAATTGCACACTGAAAGGCTGTGAGAACAGGTGTCCTTCTCTATCATGTCACAAGGACAGCGAAGAGCAGGCCTTTTGTGTTGGGTACAGAACCCAAAGTGAACCTATAACTTTGAGTTTAAGCCACATATATTCTTCTGAACATGAAGGAAAGGATGTAAACAAGAAAGGGAGAGAGAGAACAAATAGAGAAACATACAAAGCAGATATATTTTGTTTACAGAAGAGCATTGTTGAGAGGCTTGGAGAGAGGGCATGGTGCTTAGAGAGTTAAGAACGCTTGCTGCTCTTGCCATGGCTCAGTTGCCAATATGCAGATTGGGCAGCACACGGTTGCCTGTAGATTGAATTCCAAGGCATGTGACTGTCTCCTCCGGCCTTCTCGGGCACCTACATACACACTGAACACATACAAACAAGTAGGTACATTTACAGAAACAAGAAAATAAATCATTTTTAAGTGCATCATGTTGTGGAAAAGCAGGCACCGAGACACCGAGTTCTGGTGTGGAAGTCAGACTTCAGTACTGACTGGTGACGCGACCCACTTGAGCTCATTTGAGAGTTTTGCTCTCTGTTATGCTGGAATCTTTTAAACTGGTGACTCTCAGTCATGTTTGCTGCTGCTACTGCTGTTGTTACATGACCATACTTAAGAAAAGACAATGTGGCAGTCAATCTTCGAGGAAATCAGAGCAGCTCTCCACAAGGGCAGAACAGATGAAAAATCTCCACATTAGCAATCACAGGGTGAACAGGAAGCAGCGTGGGCTTGCCATAAAGTGGTGGTGAAGAGAAAACCCACTTGAGTAGACAGCCTTTAGTCTTCTAAACAATATTACAATGAGAAAGACCTGTGAGAGTGAGAACCTTGTTTCTGCATTGCCTGCCAGAGTGGTCACCCCAGATGAGAACTTAATCAATCAGGCAGGAAGGAGAGAACCTTCAGAAGGCAACAATGGGAGGTTATCATAGTCGCTGACACTATTTCATAGTAATATTCTTTTTTGTAATTTTTATTTATTTATTAAAGATTTCTGTCTCTTCCCCACCGCCACCTCCTCTTTCCCTCCCCCTCCCCCAATCAAGTCCCCCTCCTTCGTCAGCCCAAAGAGCAATCAGGGTTCCCTGCCCTACGTAGTCAAACTCATAGTAATATTCTATATGGGTTTCCAGGAGGAGAAGAGCTGAAGGCAGAACATTCCAAAGGCACACCATTGGGCACAGAGTCCTTCCCTGCATGAGACGGCAGTCTCAGTCTCTGTATGGGTACCTCGTTAGAGGATGGTCGCTTCACCCAAACATCACAGAAGACAGAGCAGTCAACATTCCTTCACAGTACCTATCGTGGTTTCCCTGGGAGAAACCCTTGGTTACAATTATTAATATCTTACCATATTCCACAAATGTTTTAAAGGTTCCAGTTCCAGCATGAGTTAGCAATCTCAAAAACGTAGTTACTCTTTTCCATGGTTCATGAGGTGTCCTGAAAAGGCCTAGTTTAATTTTAACATTTTTTAGCCACATGTGTGTGGAGAGAGAACTATATGTGTGCTTATGCATACATGTATGCACGCCTGTACATTGTGGACACCTATGTGTGAAGGTGAGCATGCACATCTGTGCAGGTACATGTGATCTGTTGTGTGGAGGGCTAAAGTTGATGTCAAGAATCGCTGTCAATCCCCCTTCTGCTTTACTCAATGAGACAGGGCTCACTATTACAATTATACAATAATAATAATAGTAATAACAACATCATTATTATTCCCAGGCAGCTTGTTCTGGGGAGTCCTATGTCTACCCTCTAAGGCTGGGATTACAGGTGGACTCTCCCCCAGCTTTTACATGAGCCTGAGGGATCAGAACATAGGTCCTCATGCCTTTATGGCAAGCACTTGTACTGTTTCTTTTTGTTTGTTTGTTTGTCAACGTGACACAAAAAAGAATCACCTGAGCCCAGGGAACCTCAATTGAGGCATTTCCCTTAAGAGATTCATCTGTGGGCACGTCCTCAGAGCGTTTTCTGGATTCATGATTGATATGGGCATGTACAGCCATCTGTGAGCTGTGCCATAATCATAAAAATAAATAAGTCCACTGAATAACTTTCAATGACATTAAAAACTTCCTGAGATGGGAGCACCAGCAAAGCCCCTAACTCATACCATCATCACCCCACACCTGGAAACGGTTAAATGAATCCCAAAGGGTAATTGTTAGCATCCCTCTTTTATGAATGACAGATTTATCAAGACAGATTCTGTCTGCTAGAGTATGCTGTGAGTCACCTCAACCCACATTCTTGACTCGTGGCTTTTTCAGTGGGACTCCACATTAAATCACGAAACCAATAAAACTAAGTAGGATTCCAAGTGGACACTGCTAAAGACAGGACACACTAAACAAAACAGCAGAGGTCTTACACTCTACCAAGGGAGTTGCAGAGAGCAAAAATCTTGTATCAGATGGTGTTGTACAAAATGCTAACACATTCCATAAGCAAAACAAGACATTTTCACAATGCCTGCCTGAGACTACAGCTATACTTGAGGTCTTCCAGCAAACTGGCCAAAAATTTAACACTGACAACCTAAAGAGATATACATGGCATAAAGAGCGTGTCATTCAAAAAAAAAAAAAAAAAAAAAAAAAAAAAAAAAAAAAAAAAAAAAAAAAAAAAAAAAAAAAAAAAAAAAAAAAAAAAAAAAAAAAACAAAAAAAGAAAAAAAAGGACCTTCGTAGACACCCTGAGAAAAACCCTGAATCGCCTTGCAAATCCTCTGGCCTTCGACTGTGCCTGAATTATAGTTATACTTGGGTCCACACTAATGAGAAGAGCAGCTCCAACACACTGAACACTCACAGCAGGCACCTCGAAAAGAAGAGCTTGGAAATAATGAAGTTAACCTAAGAAGAGATGTCTTCAGAGAAATGGGAGTCAGACTGAGTCTAGGTAGGTTACTAAGAACAGAACGGAGCAACAAGGAAAAAACAAACAAAAACAAAAACCCAGTAACCAATCTCAGAGAGGAAACACAGATTCCAGAGTTGCTATTAAGTCATTTAAAATGTCAAGCTATTTTTTAATTTTAAAATTATGAGATACAAAAAGAAACAGGAAAGCTTGACTCAGTCATAGTCCATAAAAATTCTTTAGTGTACCCAGATATTAGATTTAGCACAGACTTAAACATAGCTATTACAAGTATACCCAAAGAATTTAAGCACTTCTTAAATAACTGAAGGACACCAAGGGCAAGCAGAGAAACAGAAAAAAAAAAAACCAACGGAGAAAAACAGTGAAGCCAAATCAAAGAGACACGCGATGAAAAAGAAAATACTGCACTGAGTTACAAATGAATTAATATAAGAAGAACAGAGAATAACAGATTATAGAAAAGCAAACAATTACAAGGACCCAAAAGGCAATATGGAGGTGGTGGCTACAGCAATGAGAGCAGTTGAGGGTACTGGCTGCTCTTGCAGAGGATCTGGGTTTGGTCCCCCGACATCTGCATGGATACCTCACAACCATCTGTAACTCCAGTACCAGGAGATCCAGCACCCTCTTCTGACTTTCAAAAACATTACACACACGGTACACAAACATTTATACAGGCAAAACACCCATACATGCAAAATAATGAAATAATTCCTATTATTTTTATTTAATGTATGCATAAGGTTAAATAAAAGGAAAAATTGTGTAATGACTATTTTAATAATCCCTGCAAATTCGCAATTTATGTTTTATTTTATTTATTTTAAGGTGAAGCCATGGAGTCATATAATGTTACCTAGACTAGTCTTCAAGTCCTGGGCTCAAAAAACTCTGGCAGGAGGACACTACAGTAGTATGTAAACAACAGCAGCAATACAAACTACAGATTCAGTCCTATTAGAAGCAACTATGTAGTAGTGGAGTCAAGCTCAAAATTATGAAAAGGAAAGATGCAATCAAGAGTACTCTCAATGGAACTGCCCTTCAAAACTGAAGACAAAGACATCTCCCGATAAACTAGTAGGAATGACTCAGAGGAAAACTGAGGGTTATCCTTCACAGGAAAGGCTACCACAGTCCATGTCAAGTCGACAGGAATGAAGAAGAGCGGAGGTGGTAGACTGCAGCAAACATAAACACTGTAGAAAAGTAGGGAATACAAAACTATGGGTGGTGTAGGCTTCTTCACATAGAAGGGGGCACAGGCGGCAGAAGCTACACAAGGGAGAGAGGCCTCAACACTTTGCACTTCCTTCCAGGAAACACTAAAGCAAAAATTTCCACTATATTACTTTGGAATAAAATCATTATTAACAGAAAATGTACATGCATAGGAAAGGAAATGTGCAGGCTACCGGAACATTTAAAAGATCGTATGTGGTCACTAAAAAATAAGAGTTAATACAGAATTTCAAACACTGAGAGATTCTTCCATAACTATAAGGAAAATAGATGTTATTTAAAAAGTACCACTTAAGATGAAAGCAATATTTTATAATGATAAATAGAAATATGAATAGAATATGAATTTATGACTTTATCTATAAAAAGGACACTCTATATAGAGAGCAAATCATTGTAGCCTGAAGCAAGTGGTGGGAAGGGAAATAGACTATCAAGAGACAGGAGCCTGCCTGTTCAAGTACATGGAAGTGCTCTAAAGCTAGACTCTGGGGGATGGCCTAACAACCCCTCTCACTTCATCAGACACTTGCATGGTAGCCCATAGCTGTTAAAACATGCCTTTATGTATGTTGTCTTAAAGGAAATCAACACTGAATTCTGCTGCTCTTAAGAAAACAGAGTAATGAACGTCGGCAGGGGAGCAGCCGGTCTCCACACTGGCTTCCTTCCTGTGACTGCCCTACTTCCAGTCCTCTGAGGAGTAATAGATCCCTGGGGAGCTGAGGACACAAGGCAAAGGTGAACTCTGACCTCAGTTCTTTGCTTGACTGGAGAGATCGTACAGACAGTTCTTTGGCAGCCAGGAGAGGGCATTAGCAGCATTTCTCACATATAAGCTCATCCCAGATCCAGATGCTTACAGCATCTATGGACTATCTCCCAAGTCTGCAAGTGCTAAGACGTAGCCCAGGACAAACGGCCACACGCACTCTTACAGAAAGAGCCCTCCACCAATGCCAGCATGTGATTACAGACGAATGTGCACTTACTAAAAGAAACGTCCGGATTGTTCTTATTTTGTTCAGTTCAAGAAGCAGCTTTTGTGCCTTTTCATGGTTGCTGCAATACTCATCGTAGATACGAAACTTGTCTTTCTGTGAATTAAAGACAGCAGAAATGAGAATTACTGTTCATTACTTTGAAATTTTAACCCATGTGATATGCATAAAAACTCCACAACGGTACAGTGTCTCAGAGACATACTACATGTGTGTAAATTTTTTATTGCCCCCATTCATAAGTATAGCCTAGAAAAGAAGTTGATACATTTGCCCCAATATGAATGCAATAATATGAGTGAGTCAAATGGTGGCAAAGCTCAGAGAATGAAGGGTTTTTTCCTTTGTCATGAGAAATCAGACACAGCTTTTTTTTTTTTTAAAGCTTACTTCTGACCTAGGTCTAGTGAAATAAATGACAAATGGACATCTCCCAGTCAAAAGGAGGGACAGCATCATTCTAGACAGAGGGAAGAGGCACGCGATACCTCACACAGGAATCATGAGAGACAGAATCCCGAAGTTTATCTTAGCCAATCATAGCAGTCACGTTTAAAAGGGACATGGACAAACAAAAAAGCACACAGCAACAAGTAACTAAAATAATGGCAGACCCTGAAAGTACAACATCCCAGCGATTGCTTCATAGAGAGACGTTTAAGACAGAAAGGTCAAGACATACTATTATAGCTACTTTCAAATGGCTTTTATTCTGTGAGAAATGAATAAGTCTATAAAGTTCCAAAACAGGGCCATTCGGTGGAAATGGCAGGGCCAGTGATGGACAGAGGTGTGACCAATCAATCAAGATCTAATAATTTGAACTGCCGGGAAACCACACAAACAGCCTTCACGTGTTAGAGAGATTTCTTTCCAAAAATGAAGAATTTTGCTATCATGATCTCTGGGATCCCTACCATATCTATAGGACTGCTCCCAATTGAGCTATAATTAATAGCTATCAAAGGAGCCCAATGAAAAATGCAAATAATTTATTAACCAAGTTATCAGAACAGAATTTCAAAGACACAGACTTAGGAGCAGTAAGCATTGTTTTATGTAGCCAGCAGAGCATGGGTTGAATTACAAGCCTCAAGAGATGGTAGGAGCCAGAATAAGAGTAAAGTTCAGAAATAGTTGAGAGGCATTTATGGATGACAGATTCATAATGTGTTACTAAGGAAATGGCTGTCAGGGTGCAGAGTTCCCATGAGCATCCCTGGCCTGAGATAACAGCTACTCCAGCTGGCAGGGGAGTCTGACTGTTCTGTGAAAGGAAGCAGGCTTGAGGAAGCGGATATGAGCATCACAGCTCCCAGCCATAACCAAGAAACGCACAGCTTAATAATCAACCCAGTCCCCAGGAGTATCTCCCTTTGGTAAAACAATCATTAAAAAAATATACAGATTACAAAACAAGCCTGTTCATCACATGTAGATAAAGAAACTACAAGAAAAATGACTATGCAGAAAATATACACAAAGCTTCATACACCTAGCTGTGTATGTCAGATAGTCATTGGGTGGCCATTTGTGTAGTCTCACCTAGCTGTGTATGAGATAGTCACTGGGGGGCCCTTTGACTCAGAGAGGCATTCTGAAAATTAGCACCCATGGAAAGGAATCAATGACAATATTTTTTAAATTTGTTCTTGTACTATGAATACCCTTTGGTTCTTAAAAACACCAAGCAGGTGGCTTTTTGTTTTGCAAATCAATTGCACAGTTCCAGGTATCCTGTACAAATACATGAAACTGATGGCAAGGCACAGGGTGGGTGTTCCAGACAACTGAGTCCCTGCACCTCGTTCTTCCCAACATCGCTCCAAACAAACTTCTGAGAAGCCACCCTGGAGGAAAACCAGTCATGGGAAGCAGCAGTCCCTTCGCCTCCAGGTTGGTAACCAGAAAGTTAACAAGGGAATGTTCTGACCAATAAAGAAAGGCCTTGCAGTGCCATTATAAGAGTGAGAATTTTCTGCCCCAAAAGAAAAATGTGCTATGTCTGAACGAAACATAAAAATCCATTCATTATGAAACGGGCTGAATATTCATTAGAATTCAAAGCTACAGAGGATGCGAAGAACTAGCTTGTCAGGAAAAAGAAAAGGCTGTTTATTCCTTGAGTGAAATGGATGATGGGGGACTCCCTCCCCTTTTCTGGCTCCGAGGGCAAGATTTCACTGGCCTTAAAAGACCCCAAACTTCTGGTGTCCGGCTTTACTTCTCACGCTGAATTCACCCACACTACTCTGCCAAGATGCAGTCCTTAAAATCAAGAGAGAAGGAGTTTGAAAATAAACAGGGGATGGGAAAAAATATTATCCTACAAAGTGAAGAAAGCAGGTTCCCACTTCCTGCTGGGCGTTGGGCTCAGGGTGCAAGCATTCTTCTACAACTTTCAGGAACTCCTTATGGACAGCAAGGATCTCCTCGATATTGGAGAACAGCATCTAAAAATAAATACAGAAATAAAATCTGTGTCGTCCAGTTGTGAAGCAAATTTTCAAATTTCAATTAAAAAGCCCAGGAGGACCCAGCACCTTGAACAGCCACTCCACATCCACGCTTCCTCCTACCCAGCAAGTAAAAGCCATTTTCATCTGGACTTCTGTTTTCCCACAGAACTCTGGGAATGGGGACACCATCCTGAAACTCAGGAAAAAGACTGAGGGACAAATCCCAGCCTGCCAGCACCATCCTCTTCCCTGAACGCCTGTAAGTCAAAGTGTGGGAGATCTGCCGGCAGACTTTTGGGAAAGTCCTCGGCACTAGGAAAAGTAGCCCAGAATGGACCAGCCTTCCTCCTGGCAGGTGTGTATGTGTAGAAGTCACAGCAGGGTCAACTGCAAGGTCATTGCACTGTACCCAGACAGCGGCTTTGAGTGCTACAGCCCTAGCTACACTTTGTCTACCCTGAAACACCTGTACAGATGTTTTCTTTCACCTGGAGTCACTGTGAGTGAGTGCTCAAGTCCACTTGAATCATAGGCTGCTTTTTCTGTGACCCAAAGCTTGTTAACTAAAGCTTTCAATGATAGAAAAATCTGCAAGTTACATATATAACCCATAAGGAAACAGTCAGAAGAATATAAAAACCCTTGAATTTTTTATTAATAAAACAGTAAGAGCATAATCAGCAACCATGACAAAAGATAAATTTTCATTTTCCATTCTTTATTTCTTTTCTCAAAACTCTTTACTCTGTGTGTGTGTGTGTGTGTGTGTGTGTGTGTGTGTGTGTGTGTGTGTGTACTGGGGATGGAACCCAGATTCTTAAACACTGCAAACTCTCTAGCCACTCTCTGAGACCTAAGTTACTGGTGGTGCTTCTCAGTTAGTTCTTCTCATGTCTGCAGTGACATTGTAACCAACCCAAAACACATGCTACCACTAAGCCACATCCAGGACCTCTTCCCTACATTTTACAAGGTAAGGAAACACTTATGGATTTACTTTTGGGTATTACATTCTTTTCTGTAGCAGTGGATGATCCAAATTTTGCTCATGAGATATCAGAGACTGGAATTCCCACTTCCCCATATCTTGCCTTCTTGAACGACTCTGGCAAACTGTCTGTTACCTCATCCAGTCTTCTTCTCATACACAGTGAAGGTCTAGTCTTACTTCTTAGGCTTACTTTTCATCTTTCCAAATGCTTACATGGTCTTGGTAAGCACAAGAATCCTCTAGGACATGTAAGCTGTCCTCTTCCTTTCTCTTCCCAGGCTCTAGCTCCCTCTTTCAACGCTAGTCACTCCTAGAGGAGCTCAGAGTGGGAGAGGCAAAGAACGAAAGGGCGCTGAGGGCTAGAGCGGCCTGCTCACCTTCACCGTTTCCTCTGTCACATTCTTGTCAACCTTTGCTGCTGCACACTGGTTCATTCGGTGCAAGAAGGCCTGGGGAACACAAGAAAAGACACTATGAGAGAAGAGCTAGCCTTACAGAGTGATGGATAGATTATCCGAATGAGGTAAAGTAGCACACTAAGCACCAAAGCTTACCAGTGGGCATGTCAAGGCAGACCTCTAATCCTTGTACTTGGGAGGCAGATGTAGGAGGATGGCCTAAAGGTCAAGACTAGCCTGACCTCCATAAGGATTCCTAGGCCAGCCAAGGCTATGTGGTGAGACCTTATCAAAAATAAATAAAACTGAGGTTTCAAATTCTAGTAGCAGGGGTATAATAGTTTTGCCAGCATATGTGAGACTCTAGTACACTGTTTCTCCTAACTGAGAATATGACTTTCACTACAATGGTGAGGCAGAGACAAAAAATGATTAAGTTTATATGAATTAAACTCATCTGCCTGGTCCTCAGAATTCTAGGGTAAACATGTAGAATTGGGTGCTTCCTAAAGTTTAAGTGTTATGGAGCACAGAAAGACCAGAATATAATGTAAATATGGCATTTCAACTAAAAAGGTGAAGGGGCCTGAAATTCTACAGTGACTCTTAGTACTGTAGGATGAAGGGAAAGAGGGAGGGAGGGCGGATGGAGAGAGGGAGGAGGAGGGAGGGAGGGAGGGGAGAAAAGAAACAGTTATCTCAGCACACTCAGATACAAGCTAAGGGAGTGGCTCAGAGGTAAAACAATTTCCTAGCAAGCATAAGTCCCTGGGTTTAATGTCCATCATCAGAGAGAGACATGGGAGTGGGGGCATATTTAGAATATTTAGACTGAAACTTCTTAATGATAATTAAACTTTCATTAAAGACTAATTACAAAATATTTGATATATAGTGAGCCTTAACATAAAAAGGCAAGAAAGAAAGAAGGAAGGAAAGAAGGAAAGAAAGAAAGAAAGAAAGAAAGAAAGAAAGAAAGAAAGAAAGAAAGAAAGGGAGGAAGGAAGGAAGGAAGGAANGGAAAGAAAGAAAGAAAGAAAGAAAGAAAGAAAGAAAGAAAGAAAGAAAGAAAGGGAGGAAGGAAGGAAGGAAGGAAGGAAGGAAGGAAGGAAGGAAGGAAGGAAGAAAGAAAGAAAGAAAGAAAGAAAGAAAGAAAGAAAGGGAACTTCCCACCTAGCAAATTTAGTTTATGTCCTCAAGACATCATCCATAAATTACCCAGTGGTCATGTAAGATCATCTCAAGGACTTTGGATATTGTTCAACAGTAGATAATATATCAGAAGTCCTAGACCAATTCCCCAGCACCACAAAGTTAGAAAAGACTATTGCTCTTCTGTCTGCTTTGAGGTCTCTGCCACTGCCAGCTAAGGGAAGGTCTGCAACTTTCCAGGGCACACAGAAGCTCAGGGTAGGTGCCTCTGGCTATGACATTTAAAAAATAAAAATTACAATAAGAATCATATCTTAGACATGTTATATTTACTCATTGAAGGCATTAAGAAAAGTTGATGGTGACCAAGAGATTGCTCATAATATCCCCAAATTATCACCCTCAGGGCATTGCTGACAAGAATAGTAACTGGGACAACAGCCCTGAAAACTGCTTACAATACATGCCACACTTGAAGTGGGCTTTCCTGCTGGGAGAATGAGTAGGTTCAACCTAATACTAATTTTCAGGTTAAGCCGACTAATTCCACCTCTCAGAATCTGTCCTAGGAATATATTCTGACAAAGAAACTCATTGGCTATAAAAGTAATAAAATTGGAAACAACCTAAAGATCCACCCATAAAGGAAGCACAAGACACATGCAATATTCATATTGCAGACTTTGATGGCAAAATCACAGTCAGATTAGACATGAATGTACAGAAAACTAGACCGATATATATGCAAAAATGTACACATATATGTATAAAAGATAGATGCTCATGAAAAGCCGTCTGGTGAAAATAATTCGCAAAATGGCATACTTGATATGCAAATACATATGCACACACACATAAGCATATGCACACAAGTGTGTATATCGACACGCATGTTTTATATCTGTGAGAAAAAAATAATATTCAGAATACTCCAAAACTGCCAATAGTAGCTACTTCTACTTAGAGATCAGGGAGGAGATTTCTGGACATTAATTCCTTTTTGAATGCTTTGGCTATATGCACAGTATCACTCTTGCTTTAAAAACAAAGCCTATTTAAATAAATCAAATAAGCAAGTCCCCAGATCTTACCCACCATGAGCTTCAGCACTCTCCTTATTCCTGATTCATCTGGTTCATACCTCAGATTTCCTAACTACTGAACCAAAGCAAAATAATAACCCAGGCTCTCTTACATCTATCAAATTAAATAAAACAAATATCAACATTTTTTGGTATAACCTTAATTTTTATTTAAAATATGATATGCTTTTTGAACTACTTTATAAAGTTATACATAGTTGGCCATGGGGAAAACTAACGTTTGAATCTTGTAGTTTTAAGTACTTATTTTAATTAGTATTATTTTGCTTAATTTTTAATTTCAGATTTATTTCTCTTGAATACATTCCAAATACTTATCCCAACATGATCCACCTTTTCTATTGAGCTTTATAACAACATGAATATTTTCCCTGTCTCGTTTACATTTCACATTGACCACACAGTAAACAGGTACTGTCTCGTGCAAGCAAGTCTTAAACTGCACCTCTGCAACTGTAAACTTTTCTTCCATAAACAGAACTCAGCACGTTCTTCAACCACCACTAACTGAAATCCTGGAAGGAATAAAACTGAATCAAAATAAGAACTGGAAGGGATCATACAAACTAGCCAGTACACCACATAGTCCTTCTTTCCTCCATGATATCATGGACCATGTGTTTGAATTGCGTAGGAAAGGAACCTGGACCTCACAGCCATGTCTGACCAAATAGTCATTCCCCAAGTTCCTTGTTTTATACACAGGAAAAGCAGACTTTAGATGGCTTGCTGAGAATGCACAATCATGAGAACTCTGGTATTTTTAAAAAATGTTAAGTCTTCTGTCCTGGAGATAAACATAAATACATGCTTTGGGAATGATTTTAAACAGGCTGTATCTACAGCTTCCTCTGAGTGGAATCACTGAGCAGTAAACCTCCCCACAGCAACTGAGGAAGCATCATCAATTCACCAAGGCATGGTAGGGAATTCACACACTATTCGATGCATTTATTCATTTGCCCAAGGCCACAGTTTCACTGAAAGTAGATCCCTTTGGCCATGGCACAAATATATTTGAAGAATAACCCCCAGAAAACAGTTTTTAATGTCTATAGCTCACAAGCATTCTGCTGTGTTTAAGACTCTACACGTGTTTAAGAGTCTACATGCAGACTGCCAACTCTTCCTGAAGTCCCAAGAAAGATGGTTGGTCTAGTGTGTACTTTGAGCAGGATTCTGGTGGCTCTGGTAAAGCAGGTTCAGAGCCCACTTTCTGGTGGACATTGGTTTGTTGATCCTTTCAAAGGCTGCCAATAACAGAGTTAGAGAATCTAGCAAGTGAATGACAGCAGCAAAACAGACTCACTCACTACACCTTTTGTTTCAACTCGACACAGAATAATGGCCGCCTGTACATATATATTGTTCTCACCTAGCCACTTGGAGCTTCATGTTCCCTGCCAGGGGAGGCCTCCCCCATGCGAGTCACAATCTAGGTTTCATAAACTGCTCACTGTGGAAATCCAGCCAAGATAGAGAAGCCACATTTGGAGAAGGTGAGGGTTGCAGATGCTTCTCCAAGGACCTTACAGCTCACACGGGTGACGGCACATGCTCACTTTTCCAGCATCTTCCTAATATAAGACATTTTCTGGGACACCAGTAGTGTCTATCTTCCCCCACCGTGAGTAAATGCTGAATTTCCTCTTTACGTTTATCCATGTGGTTTTCCTCTGCTTGATTATGTTTAATTAAAACTTTTGTCAAATGTCAAACGCTAACTAAAGTTTCATGACACTAAACTACAGATTTGTTACCAAGAGAAGGAAGAAAGTCTTAGATAGAAGGATAAACGAATCTCTTGTCTGTTTGCTCAACTGTGCTGCTGCCACCCAAAACAAGCCGAGCCCACACTTCACTCTTGACATGCATTTTGTATTTGAAAATTTCAAGGCTCAATTGCATTTTGGTCAGCTCATCTTTGCCATTCTTATTATTTTTATCAAGTACATAGACCTACCTCTCCCCCCTCAAAAGTCCCACAGTTTTAGCATTTAACACTTTGGATTCTAGCCACTTGATGTTAACCTGAACTTTAGAGTACCATGTAAGTACCCTTATCGATATTCCACATATAGAAATGTCTGAGAATCATCAGATCATCTTGGAAGTGCAGCTATAAAAAATGAGGAATGAATTTACATATAGAAATGAAATGAGCAAATTTCAAGATGGTTTGTACTGTTACTGGGGGAAAATGTACTCATTCTATAAAAATAGATGTGAAAAAACATTAAGGGTAAATGTTTTCCTTTTGCCCTTTAAACTCTAAAACATTATCACACCATAAGTCTTTGGGGGTATCAATAACATTTGTTTTGCTTTCCTGAGAGCATCATCGGAACCTTGGTAAATCAGCCTGAGTTTGCTGTGAACATCTGGCTGACAGTGACGCCATTTTAAGGGAATGGAGAACACCCAAAGGAAAAAAGGCTTTGAGGGTGTGAGTACAGGCTGTTGGGGCCATGTGGATCTGGAAATGTCCACTGGACACTAAGATGGAGATTCTGAACAAAGAGTTGGCATACCATTTGAGGTTCTGAAAGGAAACAATGGTTGAAGGATTCTCCTGCACTCACTCTCAGAATCACTGTGAGATCAGCACTCAGCGGCACTGGCATGAAGATATAACCTGGAAGAGGATGGAGAGAGAGACCTCCAGCCTCAGTCCATAAGACGAAGAAGAAGAGGAGGAGGAGGAGGAGGAGGAGGAGGAGGAGGAGGAGGAGGAGGAGGAGGAGGAGG